>NC_054469.1:47425290-47744329 GCF_017639515.1 Carcharodon carcharias
ATGTCCAGTAGAGAAGCTTTTATTATTAGAGACATGCAAAGTACCAGGGGCTACATTCTGTAGCTCATCAGCAATCATTTCTTCATTATAATTACACTTTCCAGTCATTAATAATTACAGTTTATCCTTGCGATATGAGAGCTGATTGAGGAGATAAAATACATCACGTCTCCTTGTTCAGCTTTCTTGTCCATGTCCCTCTTTCAAACTTGAGCTTGCTTATGCTCGGCCAGGACGCATTCATTTGATAATCCCATAAATAAAATCTAAACATGTATTGTGAAAACCATAGTGAATCCTTTTACCGTTCTTCTTCAGCATCTTATTTTTATTTAGTCAGCTGGGTGTCAGGCCTGTGTGGATATATCTGTGTTATGAAGTCGCATCATTGAAACCAAGGGACAGGAAAACGAGCAGGCTGTATATGGGGCCTCCCTCCAATATTGCCTGTCTTATATTGTTGCTGAAAGTTACATTATCCCACTTGAACAAAAGTGCCACGGTTGTTTCAGAAACGCCCAAGTGAGACAGTTTGGGCTGCATTGTCCCCACAGAGGCAGAAGAACAGGGGTTGGTTCTGTTTTCGGGTCCCGAACCCGCCTTTGGTGGGAAAGTGATTAAGGTCTCCATTTTCAAGGAGCTGAGCCCTGTCCAGTTAAGGGTGACAGGCGATGGGCTCTTGAAACTGGAGGGCAGTCAGGTCTTCTAAAGTTAGAGGAGCACCCTGCTGCAGCAAAGGGTAGTTAACTGGGAGGGTGCCTTGACAAAAAAGGTGCCCTCTCAACTATATCTTAAAAATGTTAAATAAAGAAACGGAAAAAAAAATCAGCCATGCCAGCACTCTCTAGGGGACAGCATTTGGCTGCAGCGGCATGCAGGCAGGCAGGGAGGGCCTGGAAGTCTGCCAGGAGTGCTCCCATCCCGACCTGCCACTGGGTAGCTGCCTCCAGACAGTTGACTTGATCCCCAGATTGCACCAGGAAACTGAACACCAACTGGAAAATCCCAGTCAGCCTGCTTAACTCACCCTTATGTGCCGAATTGCCTAGGGAAGCGTGGCCTTCTCAGGCCCCAAATTTGGTTGACAACGGAAACTTAGGCCCAGATTTACGTCCCTGGGTTGGGTGCGCAGAATCAGGAGATTTCCCAGCTCGGCGAACCCCACCTTTAAAAATGGCCACCTGCAGGTCGTATTTTCAGTCGATGGCAGGTGGTGAAATAGGAGTCGGGGTGGGCAATGCTAGGATGAGTGCACAGGCTGCCAGGCACAGAGGCAGCCTGGGTGCAAGGCCTTCCTCTGTGCTCTGGCACTGTGTTTAACTTTTAAAAAAGTAATAAAACAAAAAACATCCCTCCAACCCTCACTGCCCCCACACACTCTCTAAGCCCCATGCGTGCCAACCTATGCAAACCCATGCTCCTCATACCCCCATGCCAACTTAGTGCCAACTCATGCCACTCCATACCCCCTACCCATCACCCTTTGCCCTTACCCCCACCCTGTATAAATCATTTTATTAAAATACATGCATCACATTTTACAGCACAGGCCATTCAATCCAACTGATCTTTTTCAGTATTTATGCTCCACTCGAGCCTCTTCCCATCCTACTTCACCTCATGCTATCAGTATGTCTGTCTCTTCTTCTGTCCCTCATGTATCTAACTTCCCCTTAGATGCATCTGAACTATTTTCTTCATCCAATCCATGTGACAGCAAGTAGTGCACTCCAATCACTGTCTCAGATCAAATTCTGTTCACCAATCATCCCTGTGCTCGCTGACCTACACTGGCTCCCAGTCAAGCAGCACCTTCTGCCTCATGTTTCCAAATCTCCCCATAAGCCTCACCCCTTCCTCTCTCGGTAAACTCTTCCAGACTCACAACCCTGCATGATATCTGCGCTCCTCTAATTCTGGCCTCTTGAGCATTCCCAATTTTAATTGCATCTGGACGCCAAGCTCTGGAATTCCCTCCTTAAATCTCTCTGCCTCCTTACCTTGCTCTGCTCTTTTAACTCACTCCTTAAAACCTACCTCTTTGACAAAGCTTTTGATCATGCGCCCTAATATCACCTTACGTGGATCAGTGTCAGTACTGATGTTGCTAAAGAGGTTTCTCCTGCATGCCTCATTGGATTTATTAATGACTATCCTATATTTATGACCCCCAGCTTTGGATTTGCCCACAAGTGGAAGCTATTTATTAAGCCGACCCCATCAATCCCCTTCATAATTTGTAAGACCTCTATTGGGTCGCATCGCATCCTAAAGAGCCCTGACATGTTCGGTCTTTTCTGACAGCTATAACCTCTTAGTTCTGGTATCGACCTCATAAATCTTTTTGTATTTCTCCAGTAGGGGCTATAATTCCCAGAATCAAGGCTTTTAGAAATCTGATGAATGGTTAAGAAGAGTAGCTAAGATAGGCCAGTAATCCTATCCATTCCAAAATATTGCACCATCACCGTTATTTTAGTATCCAAAAGCCTTATCTCATTCAGGAACATTCCTGTGAATGTTGCCCTTTCCATGCATGTTCCAGGGTGTGTACTTTCACCTGAAAATAGGTTTTTTTTGCAGCAGGAGAAACAAGGTACTGGAAAAGCCTGAGATTTGACAAGGTTGAAAAAGAAGCCTTTGTAGTAAATGTGTTTCAGATTGGGTAGGATGGGAACCATGTGAAAAAGTAATTGCAATACAGCTTATAAAAAAAAACTGTTAGCAGCAATTTCTGAATACAAGCTTGCATCAGACATAACCAAACTAGAGGAAAATGCTTCATAAAAATCATGTGTTGCGTTTGGTATTTGCAATTTGCGCATTGATTTATTTCAAAAATATAAGAAAATGAGCAATGCATTCCATATCTATAAAATTGCCAGTGACTTTTTACTTGAGCAAGTAATTGTAGAATATGAAATGCCAAGCTAAACACTCCAAATCCCAGCTGACATACATTATTTTAATAGTTAACAGTAGAACCGCTTTACAGTTTTGTATTGTACTGCCTTGGAACCACTTCCTGTGTGAAACCTTGCCCAGAAGTAAAGATTCCTTTGTTCTGGTATTAGCCTAAAGACAGACCAAAAGTTGGATGGTGGATGCCATTGGGATCGAAATTCTTGGGGTGGCATAGGGGCCAACATGGGTAAGGAGCAGGATTTCAGGAATTTGGAGCTGAACCTAAATCTGCATGGTTTACTCCTTGAAATCCCAAATGTTTTAGGAGGAGTGTGTTCATTGGAGCTACTCCTGGGCTATCCTGGGAATTCCACTCAGGAGACAATTTTTAGGCCAAGCAGCTTCCTTGACTGATGAAGACAAACATCAGCTCCATGCGCGGCTTCCAGTGGCCCCAAAAATGTTGCAGCACTAGCAGGGGTATCAATTACCTCCAAATGGAAAACCTACCTATAATTTGGGAAATGAAAATTCTTCTTTGTTCTGTTAAAAGCCTCTTGCTCCACCCACTGTTCCAATTTTCTACTGGGCATTCGGGACAGGCACCGCCCTCATAGCTTTAGAGGCAAGGGACACCCGTTCTGGTTGCTAGGCAGGGGTACTCAGAACCAAAGCGGGTAAATGCAGATAGTTTACAAATCAGCCATGATTTTAAGTGGTGGAAATTGCTCAAGCAGTTGAATGGTCTACTCTTGTCCCCAAGTTCCTATTATAATGACCTTATCCTCAAGATTTGCAACAGCAACAACGGCCGGATGAGTCATAGTTGGAATATCCAGCCTACTGCGCGCTCAGTGATTGCAGGGCCACTGAGTTTATATTGACAATTAACAGATGGATTTATGCAGCCATCGCTAATGCCTGTGCAAAGGGGATTGGAATAAACCCTCTTGTTGCTTCTCCTTTCTATATTCTCTTCTTCCAGAAGGCAGCTTCCTGGGTAATAAAAACATAGATGCATCTTTTATGGGCTACTCCTGCTACAGAACACTCTCTGGGGCTTACATCATTACGTATGTCTAATTGTGCTGACACTTATTACAGGAGTAGCTTCCTCGGTAATGCTTTCAAATCTACATCTTTTATAGTGGATTCCTAATTTATCGTTCTTGGGACTGGTTTATAGAACCCCTGAGGAGTGCCTGAGACACACGAGCCGAGAGCTGTAGTGGTGTCTTGGATTGACACCATGCATTGTCTGACAGTGGGTTAAGGCTGTCACTCCTAATTGCAGTCTCTTAACTTGATAATACAGGGCATATTATTCAACACGTGTAGGAATTAAAACCAGGCCTGCTCTGTACACTAGCGCTCAAGGCGATAGAAGGAGTGCAGGACGAGATATACAATCTGCAGTAAGGCCATTGTAGCCCTGAGTAAATGTCCCCTGCCCCCACCTCACCCCCTATTTCCTCCAAGCTCTCCTGAAGGAAGTGATTCATGCTGCGTATAGTTCCATAGGTCCCAGGCATTGTCTGATACCCTGCCTAAGTAGCTGTTATTTGCATGTGAACTTCACATGTCACCATAACAGGCATCACAACCAATTTATCCAGAATCAGGCTCTTTTAATATCGCTGAAAACAATACTTCCTGGAATCAAGTATAACTAACCATTAACATTCATAAATGAACCGTCAGTCAAATACAAACTGAGCCAAGCACAAAGTCAGTACATGTGTGAATGTTGAGTGTGAGGCTTTCTCTGCAGCCTGTTATGATTAAGGATAAAGGATAAGCCTATCAGTAATGGACTTAATTTATTGGCCACTGCAGTGGCTCTGTCCATCGGCTGGAAAGCCAGGGGATGGGGGTGGATGCGGGGTTTGGGGGAGCAAGACTGCTGCTGTTATTTCTAGGAGACCCTACACAATTGCATGCCTGTCAGGCAGTTAATTACCTGATTTTGGGGCTTCTGTCTCCATTAGGTCAAAGCTCCCACCTCCAAGAGCTGCTGGCCAATCCCAGCAGCACCACTGGGAGTGGTGGCCACTGCTAGTGCCGCACCTGGCCTGGACTAGCAACAATGGAGCCAGACAGAGCATGGAGGTAAGCTTGTGGGGCTCGCTGGGACCTGTGTGTGCATGTGTGTGTGTGCATGTGTGTGTGTGTGTGTGTGCATGCGCACGTGCCCACGGCTACTGATAGGATACCAGCGGCAGCGAGCTGAGGTCTTTAATTGGCCACATTAGGACCTCAATTGGCCTCCGGTCTGAAGAACGTCTCTTCTACACCTTTGACTGAATTGGAGGGCAGCAGGAAGGTGACGGCACTCCACCCCTCATCTTCCCTCCCAACTCTATGCGCTCATACATACCCACCAGCCCGCTCCCAAGGGTGGAACTCCCAGGGTAGATTTGTAGCTATAGTAGGCAGCTAAATTCCTGCTGCATAATACTTAAGCTACAAATTGATGAATTATATTTGATGAACTTACATAAGACACTGGTTAGACCTCAGCTGGAGTATTGTGCATAGTTCTGGGCGCCACACTATAGGAAGGATGTGAATGCATTGGAGAGTGCAGAAGAGGTTTAAGAGAATGGTTTCAGGGATGAGACACTTCAGTTATGAGGGAAGATTGGAGAAGTTGGAACTGTTTTTCTTGGAGAGGAGAAGGTTAAGACTTGACTGAAGTTTTCAAAATCATGAGGGGCCTGGACAGAGCAGATAGGGAGAAATTGTTCCTTCTCATAAATGGATTGAGAACCAGAGGGCACAGGTTTAAAGTGATTTGCAAAAGAAGCAAATGTGATGTGAGAAAAAAACTTTTCATGCAGTGAGTGGTTCAGGTCTGGAATGAACTGCCTGGAAGTGTGGTGGAGGCAGGTTCAATTGAGGCATTCAAAAGGGCACTAGATGATTATTTAAATAGAAACAATGTGCAGAGTTATGGGGAAAAGGCAGGGCAATGGCACTAAGTTAACATTCTCAGAGAGCAGTGCAGACATGGTGGGCCGCATGGCCTCCATCTGCACTGTAGCAATACTGTGATTCTGCGAAAAGGGCAGCCATCAAACCAAAACCTCGATCTTTTATTCATCTCTCCGTCACCTCTTCAAACTCTCCCACCTTGGCTCTACGTCTATTCCTTGCATCCATTTATTTCACCCTCTCTGTAAGTTATCTTGGAATGCTTTTTTTAATGTTAAAGGCACTTTTTGAAACAATTTGGCCTCCTGCAATTGTGCAACAATGAGTGCACTAGGATATATAATGGAGCAGCAATGAGTAGATTTCATTGATTGTCAGCATGGGATTACAGAATTGTATCTTCTCACATAAAGCTAGTGAGTTCCAATATTTTAATATAATTTGTACTCTTAGTTGCATATGAGAACATTATGATTGAGGAGAAATTAAAAAGAAATATATGGTACCAAGTTACTAATTGATGCAAGAAGCTGATAATAAGAATCATCCCAATCAGTAGAACCTCAGAAAAGCAAGATAAGCAAAGCTATTTTAATATGGAAACAAACCTGATGATTATGGTAATATCTCTAGCCCTGTGCACAGTCCTTCAATAAAAGTTGCAGACAATCAATGCTATGTATTGCCTGAAGAAATCATGGCAAATGTAACCCAAGAGTGTAATAAAGCCAAATAGTTACGACTTATATTCTGCTAGTAGTGGTGTAGAATTTCCCCACAGACTGCTGCAATAACCTCAAATGTATAATAATGCCAGGAATAGCTGGTTACGGGTTAGTCTAGCAGTTCTCCTGACAGTGTTTTCCTGGTGTTGTTTACAGAAATGCTACTTTTCACCAGCTGGGGATGGCTCAGTTTGGAATCTTACTTTCATACAAGCTCTGACGATGAAAACAAGATGGCATTTATATTGTAAACATGATCCAGCACGAACTCTGTTGTGTGGGATGTATATATATAGTGCAGTAAAAAAAACTGCTGATCGTTTTAAGAAAAATATCATTGAAGTAATCAATCAAGGCCATTTACTAAGTTGGTAACTAATAAGCTGGTTAAATATTAAGGGGAGAATGATGACTTTGTGAGATGGTCTAACATGGTTGATAGCGAATAGTCAGCCTGTTTTACACCATGCTGATTTGAAGTTGAGCCTTTTAGTGGGTTATGTTAGCCCTTTTGAAATAAATAGGCTTAATGACTATTAAAATACTGGACGATGGAATGTCATATGAACATGCTAAGCGATCATGTGCTTGTATTGCAAACAGCAATTTCTATGCTTCAATGTTTCTGCTGTGGCACTTACCATCTGCTTTAAATGCACACTGCCGATTTAGGGCAGCAACATGTGCACAGTCTTACACATTACCATTCCTCATCATTGTTCTGCTCATCCTCAGTAATTCAACATGCCTTAAGAAAACCCACACACACATACAAACACACACAGTTTACTGAATAATCCCAAAACCCAAGCAAGAAATTACAGTGACTTTCACTTAAATTGAGTGCTACCGAGGAATTTTTAATCTAGGGGAGGATTAGAATTCAAAGAGACTGTAAAGTATTTTAATAAACTTTCAGGTAGTGCTTTTCAAGCAGAACAGTACGTGACCAGAACGATCAGTGTTTGTTTTTCTACAGCCCTGAATCTCCAAGGCAGCTTTGTTCTTTGGAGCCTTTCTTTGGCTGCCTTCAGCACGCAGCTCTGATGTGACATAGTTTCTCTTGGGTCTTAAGAGTTCTCCGCATTATGTGTACTGATGCTGCCCTTTCCAATGAGCATTACACTTGATAATCCTGCAGGCCAGGAAGAATTCTCCATAAGTCCATAATCCTTTTTGTTGCCTTCTTTACAGCCCATGAAACAAAAAGAGCAATTTAGTCATTTTTGTATCCATACTACCTAACTGGAAAATCATATCACGGAAAACATCATCCACAAAAGCATTGTATGGGGGCTTACATGACAGCCGCTAGAGTTTAGCGCTTTTAAGCTTTCTCATTTGACACAGTATGTGTCTCTTTGCAATTCTGGGAGGAGTTTCGGAAAAAAATGGTTATTTCTAGGATGTTTATTTCTTCCCTTATGTTGTTAATTATTTTCTTCCTCCCACCATTATTGTTTCTCTCCTCTTGCTGTTCCTCTGGCGTGTGCATTATTTCCTGCCCATAAGGAGGTCGGGTTGGGGTGGGGGGGGGGGGGGGGGGGGGGGGGGGGGGGGGGGGGGGGGGGGGGGGGGGGGGGGGGGGGGGGGGGGGGGGGGGGCTTGGGGGTGGTGGGGAGTAATGGGGAGGTGATCTGCTCTCACTCTGCTGTCAGCATGATTCTGAACAGTCTCCTTATGTGCACATTAGAGAGGCCCCAGACTTTGCTGCTTTCTTTGTGAGGATGTGTCTTATCTCCCAATTAATGGCCAGAGAGGCTGTTGACTGAGGCAATATGAATCTAAACTCACGTCCTGCAGTGCCACTGATATACTGCACCATCTCTAGCCGCAGGCCTCGCTGGTTCCACATGCTGCACACAGGAACATCATTTCCACATGCTGCACTCACTGTGTAAAGATCAAATGGGGTTAATTTTTTTGGAGCTTCTGCTGTCACGCTATGATAACTTCAGTAGAAACCCCTATTATAAAAGCCAAAAATGAGAGAATATTGAGCAAATTCCTGGCGTAAGATTCATTGTACAATCTTGTTCTCTAAACTATTATTTGGCCATAACTTCAAAACTGTGCAACCCCTTACAATTCTTGGTTGGCCTTCCCTCCTGCAACATGCAGTTTTGAAAAGATAAGCTTGTTATCAGCTAACAAATATTTCTTAATGCTCCTCTCTTTCTCTCTTCAACTTTGCTGCTGTGTTAATGGATCTAGGCTTTCACTCAGTTTTTCTCAACATAAAAAATAGGTTCTGACGTTTATATTCACCCCCATTAGGGCTATTTTGGACACTTCAATTCTTCATTCTAGATGATGAAAACACAATACTACAGGAGAATGTTACTCCATTAAGAATCAATTAAGAAAGACTCAGCAGGTTGGGGTTTTCTTTCTCTCTAGAAAAGAAAAGACTGAAGGGTGACATGATAGAGTTCTTTAAAATTATGAAAGTGTTTGATAGAGTAGATGTCGAGAAGATGTTTCCACTTGCGGGCAAGATGGGAATAAGGAGCAATAAGGATAGTCATCAATAAATCCAGTAGGGAATTCAGGAGAAACTTCTTTAACCAGAGAGTAGTATGAATGTAGAACATGCTGTCACAAGGAGTGGTTGAGATGAATAGCCTAGAAGCTTTTAAGGTGAAGCTGGATAAACATGAAAAAGAAAAGAATAGAAGGATATGATGATGCAGTTAAAAAAAGGATGAGAAGAGACTCATGTAGAACGTAAGCGCCAACATGGACCTGTTGGGCTGCATGGCCTGTTTCTGTGCTGAAACTGCTTTGGGATACTTTGCCATCGGATAATTAAAGATTGTTAATCGTGCAAATGGAGGTTATTACTAAATGTATAACTGCTGCAACCTGCCCACCCCACCACAAAGAAAGCTCACAACAAATAATTCAGAACCTGAATGCAAATTTAATCATGTGTTTTTCTCTCTCTACTTCAGTTGGTCTTCATATAGGACGCTTCTGTGGGCCATATGCTCCTGAACACATTCGGTCACTCACCGGCATTCTGTCTTTAACGCTGCACACGGATACTGCAATCGCTCGGGATGGTTTCTCTGCAAACTATTCCATTATCCAGAAGAGTTTCTTTGAAAGTAAGTAAGAATTGCTTTATTAACATAAACCATTTGGGTGGCTTGAATCTCAAGATGTCACTGTATCAACATGCTGAATAAAATTACAGAAAGTGCTACAGTAATATTTATTCTAGGAAATGTACATACACCTATGTTCAACAGTATTGTTCACACAGCAAACCAAACCGTATGTTATCAGAAACATAGATGGCAAGGTATAAAATGCAATGCTGTTCAACAACTTCTACTTAGCACTTTCAATGTAGTAAACTACCCTCTTATGCATCACAGCAGTGTGATCAGAATGGCCTCCTCCTGAGTTGTAATTAACTCACTGGCCTGAATTCTCACCCTGGCAAAGCCAGGACATTTCCCAGCTCTGCCAACCCAAGCCGGGTGAAAGTGCCCCGAAAGTTGGAATTTTTGTCCCGGGGTGGCTGAGTTCCCTGGGAGTCAAGCAGAGAACCCTGGAGCAAGTGCAAAGGCTGCCGGGTGGGGAGGCGAGCTAGAAAAAGGCCTGCTTCACTTGGGTGAAGTTATTTTAAAAATAAGTAAAACAAAAAACAGCCCTCCAGCCCTCACTGCCCCCGACACACACATTCCCAATGCCCCATCCATGCCAACCTATGCCACCTCAAGCCCCCCACCCACCCCATAACCCCCATACCCTCCATGCCAACATATGCCCCTTCATCCACACCCCTTGGACCCCTATACTCTTCATGCCAACCTATGCCTGTACCCACCACCATGGACCTCCATCCCCCAAGCAACCCTATGCCTCTCTACCTACCCCCATGACCTCTCATGCCTCATATGCCCCTCTACCCACCCCCCATGGCCTCTCATAACCCATATGCCATCCTATGTCTCCCACTCATCCCCCCATGACCCTTTAAGTCCCTATGTAAATGTAATGCCAACTCATGCCATCCTATGCCCCTTTACCAACCACCCTTTTCCCTCACCCCATCCTTGCCAACTCACCTAGTGTCCACCATGGGCAAACCTCATGAGCCATGCTGACATAAAATAAAATTGTCTATTGATGACTTCACAATTTAAAAAAAACTCTCATTGATTTTTTTTAAAAACATTGGATACATTGAAATTCCTTGAACTAATCTCTTATGAAAATAAGCATTTCACTTAAGTACTTAATCTCCTACCAAAACAAACATTTCAATTTTCTGACCACTTGGAGCTATCAGTCAAACTGTTCACTTAACAGGCACCCCACTGTGATAATGTTAGGTTGTAAAATCAGCCATGCAGCACAAATCCTATAACGGAAGCCCTTAGGCTTATGTCAACAGACAGAGTGAAATGGCAAGTGCTGACATTTTTAACTCCACACATTCTTTTACAAAAATTAAAGCCCAGCAGAATTAAGTCCCTTGACAGCTTTGACAATTCCAAAGAGTTTTGACAGTTCTTTGAAGCTTTGACAGCTTTGACAGTTATTTAACGGCTTTGACAGTTTCAATAAGTTTATGCACTTTTTATGCACATTCATGTCTAATTTTATAAAGCCAAAAGGGCACCTGATCTCTCCCAAATGTGGGACCATATCCAAAGGAGTACCTTACCTCTCCAAAAGGGCACCCTGGCTATCCAAGTGAATCCACAAGTTTTGGACCTGCTCCTACCAAGTCTAACCTGCATGCTTTGGGTTTCAGACACCCACCTCACCAAAATCACACTAGTGGTGGCAACTGCTGATTTATATGGACAATTTAGAACCCACTCCCATATTCCCACCCTCCGTGAAAATGGCAGCAGTTGGATTGGGGTGCAGGACTCCTGGATCTGGGCCTTTGACTCTTGGTCTGGGCCTTTGACTCTCGGTCTGCATGAAAATTGAAGTCTATGACTTTAATTTGACACCAAGCCAATGAAGGTGCTATTAGAACAGGTGGGCAGAAGCTTGGTCAAAAGAGCTGCTTTTAAGGAGAGTCTTAAAGAAGGAGAGGGAGGTGGAGAGATTTAGTAAGGGTTCAATACAGGGGGCAATCTTAACCCCACCCTTGGAAGCCAAGTGGACATCTTGGTAGATGTTTTTGAGTTTCTGCATTACTTGGGAAGCAGTGTATTTATACAGATAAGAGAGAGAGAGAGTTTTTATTACTTGTCTTTTCACCATTGTATTTAGGTTTGTCAGCTCGAAAGCAGTCTTGGATATTGAATTCCAGAGAATTTGAGCCCACCGCGATATGGACTACTGCATGTCCATCATCATGTGTTTGGGAGGGAAAGCCCATGGTGGGCATAGGGTAACTTTTCCTCCTTGTGTTTGGTGTGTATAGTGCTGTAAGAGCGAACTCGCAATTATACAACATCTTACCATATCTTAGGGACAAGGCAACGTGATTCAGAGCTAACAAATCAATTTTCAAAGACAGTATCCAGCCCAGGGTTCTAAAGAAGAGTCATACCGAACCTGAAAAGTTAACACTGTTTCTCTCTCCGCCGATGCTGCTAGACCTGCTGAGTTTTTCCTCTGCTTTCTGTTTTGGTTCCAGTCATTGCTGGTTTGCAGGAAGGCATTGCAATTAATTAGCAAGAAGTTAACTTCCACAAGTAGAGCATGGGATGAATGGCCAATTATTCTGTTTTTGCTGATAGTCATTGAGAGAGAAATGTTGACCTGATTTCCTTTCCTGCAATTAAGTCTTTTATATCTGCCTGAATAGGAGGTCAGGGCCTCAGTTTAATGTCTCATCTGAAAGGCACCACCTCTGGCAATCTAGCATTGCCTTGGCATTGCGCCTTGGGATTTTATACCATCTTAAAGGCGCCATCTAAACTTGTGTTGTTGTTATTACATTGATGTTTACGACAGTGGTCATGGTTCATTTGAGCAGTACTGTAACTGTCTGTATTCCTTGCCTTCATCATGCTGCTCTCCATCTAGTGTCCCAGGGGAGAATTGACAAAAAGCCTCTTAATGCAGGCCAGATTCAGCTATGGCCGGAATTCAAAGTAGAATTTTCAGGCAAAACAGATGAAGTTTCAGATTCTGACAGTGTTAATTATGACCTTTATTGAACAAAAATTAAAGTGAAAGCTTTTAACACCATCAACCAGGAAGCAGTACTTCTTTTCTGACCGCCAGCGACATAATGGATCATGTCGAAATGACAGAAATGGTGCAAATTGTATAAACAGCCGTTTCTGATGTACAAGTCCAAATGTCTGACAAGTCAGCTCTTTGAAATTACATATGGTTGGGCATGACAGTTTAAATATGTACCTGGGGCAGTGTCATTCTCAATATTGCTAAAAGGTTTATACTGCAACACCACTTGGAGGATTTTAACATTTATCCTTTAATTCTTTCTGTTTGATTTCTTTGGCGCTTCTCTGATCAGAACAAAGAGCATTGCTGGTTATTTTACTGCACGTGCACTTTGAATGCCATCTGTTTCTGTCGTTCGACTGTCCACCGTAAAACTCTTTTCTGTCTCAGTGTGGAAAAAGACGCAGAAAGAATTTTTGACAATTGGCAATAAAACCAGGAAAGAATGTTTCTGGGGAAGTATAACATTAACAGTAAAAAGATTGGGAGACTAAAAACCAGTATTACCACTGACAATATTGTGTGCGCCAAGTTTACCATTTAAAGCTACAGTACCCCTTTTCTAAGGAAGCGCTGTCAGTTCCAGAGATAGTCTTAGAAACGCCAAGGCAGGCAATAATTTCTGTAAACAAAGATTTGATAACTGCGTAAAAGAAAAGAGCATTTCTTCTTTTCTAATACTTAAGTCAACATCTGGGCCTTATTTCTGAGGAAAATATTGCGGTACTTCTGAAAGGATTAAGTCGTGTTTAAAAGAAAAATAACCTGATGGTTCAGTTGGTAAATATACTGTAGTACTGACCCAGAAGGATTTGGGTTTGGTCTCTGAAATAAAAACAGAGACTGCTGGAAACACTCAGCAGGTCTGGCAGCATCCGTGGAGACAGAAGCAGAGTTAACGTTTTGGCTCGATGCCCTTTCGCCAGAACAATATGTTGACTGATCTCAGCTGGGTCAGGAATAGTTGTGCTGCAGCTGGCTTCTATATGTCCCTGAGCTAAGGAATGGAAAGTCATCCAAGGTTCCGACTATCCAGAACACCAACAACGATAACTTACATTTAGATTGCCCCTTTAACAGAATAAAAAATCCCGAGGCACTTCACAAGGATCATAATCGACAAAAAAATATACACAACACAGAGGAGGAGCCCTAAGGACAAAAGCTTGATCAAAAAGTGAAACTTTAAGCAAGCACCTTAATAGAGGAGAGATGGGTGCAGAGGTGATCAAGGATAAGGAGAGGTTAGCAGAGCTTAGGGCCTAGACATCTGAAAGTGTGGCTGCCAAAGATAGGATGAAGGCAGTGGGAGATGCCCAAGAGGCAAAAGGCAGGTGCGGAGAGTTATCTGGGCTGTGGGGATTAGAGGACTGCAAGGAGTCAGAGCTTGAGATGAGTGAGGCCATAAACTCATTTGAACATGAGGAGGACAATTCTAAAATTGATAAAATCATCACTGGTTCAGGTGCCAGTGTGGGTAAGTGAGCACAAGAATGATGGTTGAATAGGATTTGGTGTGAATTAGGCTATTAACAGAAGAGTTTTGGATAAATTGAAATTTATGGAAAGGTGCTAGAGGTTGAAAGCAGCCGCTTGCTGGAAAGAGCACATGTGGATGTTAGATGCAAACAAGCTCATCTGTGAAGCTCCCTATAAACAAGCATTCAAAACACATTGGCTTGAATCTTCCATTCCAACAACTTTACTTCATCAGAAGCCCAGAGGTGGTGGGGAGACAATGGTGTATTGATAATGTCACTGGCCTAGAAATCCAGGGGCCCGAGCTAATGCTCTGGAACACGGGCTCAAATCCCACCATGGCAGTTAGTAGAACTTATATTCAATGTATAATTCTGGAATTGAAAGTGACCATAAAACTATCATCGATTGTTGTAAAAACCCATCTTGCTCACTAATGCCCCTCACAGAAGGAAAACTGCCATCCTTACTTGGTCTGGCCTACATGTGACTCCAGATCCACTGCAGTGTTCAACCACATTGCTATTAGCTGCTCTCTGAAATGGCCTGTAAACTACTCAGTTCAAGGGCAGCTAGGGAGGGGCAACAAATGCTGTTAGTGATACCCACATCCCAAATCTTATTACAGTATTCCCACCAAATTCCAACCTTGTTCCTGGTGAAGTAACACCAGCAGAATGAGAGCAACAGTGAGAGATTTGGTGGCCATTTCCTAGTCTCACAAATCAAGAATGGGTGCCAGAAGACAGCCCATAACCTGTGGAATTGTACCTTTGTTTGAATCAGCACAACAAGAGGGCTGAAGGAAACTGACGGTGGAAAATGATAATTCAATTCAAAACATACTTTAGCATTTTTACCAAAAATTTGAATAGAATAATATAAAAAATGGAAATAATCAGTTACAGAGATTGAATCAAACAGAACAGAAGAAGGCCATTCTCCACATTATGCCTGTGTCAGGTCTTTGAAAGTGATATCCTATTCATCCCACCTAGAAGATGCGATGAAATAGTTTATACTACAGGTAGAGTATCACAAATCGACTCATAAACGCTTACCGCACAGAAGGAGACCATTCAGCCCATCGTGTCCGCGCCGGTCAACAAAGATCTGATTACACTAATCCCATTTTTCAGCACTTGGCTCATAGCCCTGGGGGCTATGGAAACACAAGTGAATATCTAAATACTTCTGAAATATTACGAGAGTTTCTGACTCAACCACCCTCTGGGTGAAGAAATTTCTCCTCAACTCCCCTCTTAACCTTCCATCTGTTACCTTAAATCTATGCCCCCTGGTTGTTGACCCATCTACTAATGGAAAAAGTGCTTCCCTATCCACCCTATCTATGCTCCTCATATGCCCCAAATCTGGCAACCTCAGGACCGAGTCCATGACAGATTTTAGAACTAGCCGGTTTTCGGGGAAAAAATTGGAACACCTTAATTCAGTGAATAGGGGATGCAGGAAAATCCACTGATAGATTGTAAAATGCTTTCGGTAAATGGTCATGTTGCTGCTGAGATTAATTCACTTCTCACATATTGGACTCGATAACTCTTTTATGCTTCCCCTACTTCTCCACATCAGTGGACGCTGCTTAAAATGAGAAAAGATTAATCGAACTGAAATTATGTTAAAATACCCTGTAGTTGCAACTGATAGCTATTTTTTTACTCATGTAAGATTGTACAGTACTCATTCAACTGATTTGGTCCAGCTGCAAGAAGGCAACCAATGCCCTTGAAACTTAAAGCGTTTTGGGAAGCAAGTGCAATGTTTGAATTTAAGTCTGCAGCATCAAAACTCAATACATGTACCCTGTACTGTAGCAAGAATAGGTATATGTCCTGATCCCAAGGACAATACAGAACTAAATATTCTACAACATTGGATTCTGCAAGAGTCTCTTGTTCTTCCAGGGTGAGTTCAACCACCTCTGTCTGCCACATCTACACTGTGTTGGGTGGAGTCAAGAGTCAAGGTTCTTTGGAGCACAAGAAGCACTAGGCGCATGATCCTAACCGGTACTTGGCAGCTCCCCAAACTTCTCTGAGCTGGGTTGGTTGGGGTCAAGGCTCGTTGGAGCTGGGGGGGTGGGGGGCGTGGGAAAGCATCTGGTTTTCAAACACCGCCGGTTTTTTGGGTAGTCAGATTTTTACCTGTATTGTGGTTTCTGTTTTTTATAACCAGACTTTCACTGTAACGAATCACTTGGCATGGAATCGGGCAAGATTCGCACAGATCAAATTTTGAGCTCCAGCAATTATAATTTCAACTGGTCCCCAGAAAGATCGAGACTAAATCACCCAGAAAATGCATGGACACCATCTTCGGACTCCAGCAAGGAGTGGATACAGGTAAACATAGTGATGAGATACCATTTCGCTCAGACAGTCATTAGTAATTTACAGTCATACAAGAAGGCTTGTGGCTGTGAAGAATTTTCAGTTTTCCAGTATAGATTAAAATGGATTTATTCAATATGAACATCAAACAAATCTTCTGAGCTGGTAACTTCCTCCTATAACTGTCACAAAACAGGGGCCAATGGAAAATTTCAGATACATTTTCCTTTTCAGTGAATGTACTGACAGAATGCAATATATTTGCACACTGTTACAAGTTCCATGTTTTTTTATCTGTTTAACTGGGTAAAATTTGTGTTCATTGTGTTGGGGAATGTCAATGCTGGGACAAGGGCACTCCAAAGTCTGCATCAAGCACTCTGAGATCGGGTACAGGTGGCAAAATAAAATATTTCAGATGCTGGAAACCTAAAATAAAAACAGAAGATGCTGGAAATACTCAGCAGGTCAGGCAGCATCTGTGGAGAGCCAAGTAAAGTTAACATATCAGGTCTGTGACCTCTCATCGGAGCACAAACTGGACATCATTTTGACTTCTTTATTCTTTCATAGGATGTGGGCAAGGCCAACATTTGTTACCCATCCCTAATTGCCCTTGAACTGAGAGGTTTGCTAGGACATTTCAGAGGGCAGTTAAGAGTCAAGCACATTGCTACAGGTCTGGAATCACAATTAGGCCAGACTGGGTAAGGACAGCAGATTTCCCTCCCTAAGGGGCATTAATGAACCAGGTTAGATTTCACTTGACGATAGATAAATGGCCACCATTACTAAGACTAGCTAGCTCAATATTTATGCTTTGTTAATTGAATTTAAATGCCACCAGCTGCCATGGTGGGATTTGAATCCATGCCCCATCTCTAGATTACTAGCCCTGTGACATTACCACTATATTACCCCCCACCTTGCGACTTTGTGGGGATGGGGGTGGGGGGGTGATAGTGAATCAGCAGCCCATTTTACACATTCCCCAATTTCTTTAGTTCCACTAATGTCAGTCCTGTCCATTTAACCTAGAGAAAAGTTTTGAATCCTTAATTAATTATAAAATTAACATATTTCAAGAAAATGAGAAAACAGAGCTAGTCTGCACAGATTTTGCTTGCTTTCACCAGCCTGCTTGGTAAACACGGTAGAGTGTTTTTCGGAGGAAACTGACATGGTCAATGGATAATGCAGTGAATGTAGGGCATTAAGAAAGTTTTTGACAGAAGACTATTAGGGAAGATTAAGGGTAGGCAATTAGGAGGATGAAAGCAAGCGGGATTAAAATTTGGTGGGAAGGGAGAATATAGCAAGGCAGTTTACGGGATTAGTGGATAAAACCAAAATGTCTACATTCAAAATCAGATGGATATGTCATTAATGGATAAGTAGATGAAAAGATATGAGAACAAGTTGGGTAAATATAAATAGGATTATTGGCTGGTATAAAAGATAAACACTGACACAAACTGTTGGGCCAAATCCTGTGTCCATGTTGTAACTTGGAGTGCAGAATTATGTTGATTAAAGAATAACACTGATTTGAAAAGGGGGCTATTGTGCCCCTCCCCATCCAATTTATCACCATTCCCCCCCCACCCCTTGCCTTTACTAGGGCAGATGGTGGCAAAGTGATACTTTCACTAGGCTAGTAACCTAGAGGTCTAGGCTGATGCCCTGGGGATATGGTTCAAATCCCACCATGATAGCTAGTCTCAGTAATGGTGACCATGAAGCTATCTGTGATTGTTGTGAAATCCATCTGGTTTACCAATGTCTTTGAGGGAAGGAAATTTGCCAGGTCTAGCCCACATGTGACTCCAGACCCATAGCAATGTGGTTGACTCTTAACTGCCCTCTGAAGTAATCTAGTAAGTCACTCAGTTCAAGGGCAATTAGGGATGGGCACCAAATGCTGGACTTGCCAGCGACACCCACATCCCAAGAAAAAAAAAGCAATGTTGGAGAAGAAGACAATGTCATTTCTGCTAAGCTACTTTTGAGTGACAGATTGTAGTGAACAGCAGCTGTAATGAGCTTGAGGCCTGAGGTGAATTAACAAGTTTTATTGCTTAGATATGAGTGTGATTATGCATAAATGTCAAGCCACAGTTAGAGGATGAAAAACTTAAGAGTTTTTATTTAATAAATTGTGCAGTGAAGAGTAATCCAAAACAATAGAAAATAACATGATATCTTTCTGCCTTTGGTAAAGAACAGACATTATTTCCACTGGGAATTTTCAGTCTGAAAATTCTTAAACCTGACAGAGAGAAGCTAACTTGTTACTGGGAGATTTCTAGGTGTCAGTATCCCAGTACAGGGAGGGTGAATTTCCATACTGGGGAGTTCTTCCATTCATCTGCCTGAACTTTGGGGCATAGCCATGAAAACTCCAGAAAAATGGCGTAGACACTGCTATTGCCATTTTCCTAGGGTTTCTCCAGCTTCTGTGCTGAGGTTATGCTGGTCAGTTCGGGGAACACCGCCCCCTCCGCTCCCCTGCCGAAAATCCACACCTAAAATGTTTGAGCACAGTAAACCTTCTAAATACTGTAGATAGGCCACGATGGCATGGTATCTGCTTGTAATGCCATTACGTTAGTAATTCTAGCCAGGCCTCAATTGTACCTTAATAATAAAAAAAAGGATTGGATCAATTCACAATTTCTTTAGCCCTCACAAATTCACTCTCGTGTTCAGTATGGAAGTGCAGCAGTGAGGGTTTCGTAGGAGGCTGTTGCTGACTGTTCCTGAAATTCAGCCTCTTTTGAATCTTCCCACTGGCGTGACAGCAGCCCTTTAAATCATTTTGCAACAGCTTTGGTATTATAAATAGCACAATTATCATAAACAGTCTCTTGCTGTGGATAGGTTGGTCATTGTTTTAAACTGTGCCAAGTAATTTCACAGAGAAAAATAAATGTATTTTTATTTATAAATATCCCAAAGAATAAAGAGTCATAATAGCTGTAATGTCACATTCAGGCCTAATCCCCAGAACAAATCTCCTGTCAGGGTAAAAGGTCCCACATCTGTTTTTAGTCTCAGGTCTCATTCTGCTTTTTGTATTGACTTTATAATTTAAAGCACCATTATTATTAATCCTTTACTGGAGGCCCAAGGAAAGGTAAACATGAAATTCATTACTGAATTATTCTATATTGATTCTGATTTGAGGCTATTTTTGAGATGCCAGAGAATTGTCATTTCTTTACATCAGCCATTTATTCAGTGTTGTATAAAACTGACTTTTTACTTTATGTCATTTCCCATTACTAATATGTTCAAGGCATGTGATTGTGGAACTTCATTCTTCCATCTGCACCAACACTGTTTAGAGGGCTACCATCTTTGTGAAAAACTGTTTGTCAACTCTTTTTTAAAAAATTTGTTTAGAAACACACAGGTGACAGCACAGAAGGAGGCCATTTGTCCTATTGCATCTGTGCTGGCTCTCTGCAAGAATAACTCAGCTAATGCCACTCCCCAATCCTGTCCCCAAAACCCTGCAAATATTCTAACATTAGGTACTTATCCAATATGCTTTGGAAAGCCACAATTGAATCTGTCCCCATCAACATCTTAAGGGCACTGCATTCCAGGTCCTAACCACTTGCATAAAGAAAATGTTTTCTTGTATCGCCTTTGGTTCTTTTGCCAATCACCTTACGTCTGTGTCCTCTGGTTCTCAATCCTTCTGCCAATAGGAACAGTTTCACTCCATCTGCTCTGCCTCAATCCCTCATAATTTTGAGCACCTCCGTCAAATCTCCTCGCAATCTTCTCCAAGGAGAACAATGCCAGTTTCCCCAATCTGTCCTTATAACTGAAGTCCCTCGTTCCTGTGGGTGCTCTCGTAAATCTTTTCTGCACCTTCTCTACAGCTTTCACAGCCTTCTTAAGGGACATGATATTGAGATCGAGCTAGTGTTTTATAAATGTTCATCCTTGGTTCTTCCATGCTTTTGTACTCTATGCCTTGATATATAAAGCCCGGGATCCCTGTACTTTTTTAACCACTTGCTCAGTCGCCCTGCCACCTTCGACGATCTGTGTACATGTACCTGCATGTCTAATAACATAGATCACACCTGTCGTTGTGTCCTACTTTTGTGATTCTTTAAAAATCAGTTATTGAGGAGATGTGAGCATCTTCCCTTAGCTCTTCACCCTCCCTGTTAGCCACACACCACTTCATGGGGTAGGATTTTTGGGTCAGTGAGGGGGCGGGGCCCTCTCGCCGATGCATAAAATGACGCGGGGTGACGTTGGGCGTGCATCCCAACGTCACCGCGCGTCATTTAGATTTTCAGTCTGGCGGGCGCGCAGCCAAGTCGGCTGCGTGCTCGCCGAACTGTCACAGGCCTATTAAGGCCTGTTAAAAACTAATTAAAACAACTAAATGATTTGCCCATCCAACCCCAGGGTTGGTGGGCAGGCAAAGAGCTCAGGCGGCCTTCACATTTTTCACAGAACCTCATCCATGGGCGGGATGAGGTTTCACGAAGTGATTAAAAATTCAAGAAAGATTTTCAAAAAAATTCATTGACATGTCCCAGCAAGGGGACAAGCTTTAAAAGATTTTAGTTTCTTTATTTTGATTTTTAAAACTTAAACAAATCTGCTTGAGGCACCTCTGTGCCTCAGGGAGATTTCTGTACTGTTTTGCGCGCGTGCGCGAAAGAGCGCAAACCCCGACTCAGGGAATACCCCCACCCCGCCCACACAGGGAGGACTCAGCACTTCTGGGTGAGTGTCACGCTGGGCGGGCCTTAATTGGCCAGCCCACGTAAAATGATTGTGCAGCCCTGATTGGAGGTGCCAATCAGGTTCACACCTGCCCCTGGCTGCCCCCACACAAACCCCCCGACGGGGGAAAATTTCTGCCCATTAACTCAGTGCCCTTTCATATAAACAGTCAATAAGTTTGAAACACTGTATCCAATATACTTCCTTTCATCTGAAAAAACCTGAAAGGGTTTCTTTTATCAGCTTGCCTGTGTTACATCTTTGAAGAAAAAGATCTCTAAATGTGCACAACAAATGTAATTTCCTACTTCAAGTTGTTTTTTAGAAATGCATGAATGTTGTGGAGCTTCAAAGAAGTAATTTTTTTGCTGCTAGATGAAGGATACTGATTGTCCATTGGTCAGAGGGAATATGCCCTTTCACTCTAATAATGGTGTCAGTGGAGTTATGAGATCGTCTTAGAAGGGATCTACGCCAAGGAGTTTAAAACCTCCAACTTATTTTTCAATTCAAATATCTGCCTGGAACCTACATGCTTTTAGGTTTGGCCATAATGTGCTGCAATTTAACATTTTAACTTAAATATCAATAAAAAAAATATGTGGGACTTTCTTTGGCGGTGCAGGGGCCGTTGAAAACTTTTGACTGGGGCAGGCCTGGCACCTAATCCATTCACAGTAAATTCATTTAGAGGGGCCCCTAATTTGCATACAGCAGGAGCTTAACACCCGAAATGCTTGCAAGGCTACCTGCACCAACCTGGCAGTGCCTGTAATTCAGGTGCTGATAAAGTATGGAGCCCTGAAATTGGGTCTTTTTTTTTTGCTTTTGTTGCATGCCCAGAAATGGGCACACCAAGGACCCCAAGATGTTTAAAGCCCCTTATTTTTAAGTAGACCATGACAAAACTATTTGGGATAATGAGCGACACTCTCCCCACTGGAACGTCGCAGAGCAACTGCATTCTTTAGCTAAAATTATTCAAACGTCTTCAAACATCAATGGCACGCTCAGGATAAACAAAAGATAAAGACTAATGCTAGAGTTTGATATATGATAGCTCCTATATCTAGGCTGCACGAAAGGGATGTCACATCTTTAAAGATGGAAGATGAACTAAGCCTTGTGCAGGAATTTGATACAGCCGGAAAGCTTTGAGAGGGCAGGATGCTGGAATTTTGAGGAAATCCCAAGTTGATATGTTCTGACATCCAGATGAATCTTGTTTCCTACAATAATGGAAGTCTGAATGAAGTAGACTTTCCAAGTTATCCCTTTTCCCTACCCAGCTATAGCATTTTACAGCATTTCATGTTTTGCAAGCAGTTTTACTCCTGGTGGGTATTGGTGAATTTAATTCTTTAAGGGCCACTTTTAGAGAGCCAGACGCCCTTCTAATTTTCTTTCCCTCCCTCTTGGGTCACTGCACATGTTTCTCGCTGAACAGAGGCCGGTGTTTTCGCTGCCCCTTCACCAATGCTACTTTCAAACTGCTTTTTTTTAAAACAGAAGACAGATGATGGTGCTCATCCAAAATGTGGAGGACCACAGATATGAAGTTCTAACACACTGCTATGTGGTAGACATTTTGGTTCACATTTCATTGTTTCACACAAAAATAATGGAGAGGCTTTTGGCTTCTTAGTGACTCAGTAAATATAGAAGCAAAATTCAAGGTCAATGTAAAGCTTTCGTGTTCAACTTTATCTGGCCACCATTTGGAAATTACTTCCTTGGTTAAAGGAGTTGGAAGGAACTGAGGGGGGAAATAAATGATTACAACTTGATTACAAGGCTCCATAATAATAGAATAAAAAAATCATACAGCATAGAAGGAAGCCATTCGGCCCATGTGCCTGTGCTGGCTCTTTGAAAGATCTATCCAATTAGTCCCATGCCACTGTTTTTTCCCCATAGCTCTGCAACTGTTTCCTTCATTGAACTAACTACCTTTTGAACGCTATTGCTGAATCTGTTTCCACCACCCTTTCAGGCAACGCATTTCGGATCATAACAACTCACTTGAATTAAAAAAAAATTCTCCTCATCTCCCCTTTGCCATAGCTGGTGCATTGCCCTGAATTTAGAAAGTCACAGAAGAATGTTACAAATGGCAGGGTTTAAGGGCCTCCCCCATGGTGAGTTTGGTGATGCGGGGGGTTGGGGGGGGGGGGAGGGGGGTGGCATTTAATCAGGTGAGAGGGGGTGGATGGGGACCCTGCCACCTTTCTGCCTCTGCTGCAATTAGGTCCGTGACAGGAAGGCTCGTGGACGGCCTTCCTGCCCCCCCCGCCACCAGTTGAAGCCCTTAAGGGGACAAAGGCACTCTGTGCCTGATTGAGGAACCTGGCAACAGGAAGTGGGGGGGGGCGTCTGCTGAGAGCCAGCCCCCTGCCCTTGTTGCCGATCCCTTCCCTATGACCCCACCCCTCAAACCTGGGCGACCATGCAGCTCTTATGAAATAAAATAAGGGACGTTGACTTGGGGGTGGATGGGACACTGGAGACTGTGAGTGTAGGGTGGTGCCAGTGACCATGAGAACAGGGGGAGGGGTGCTGCTGACCCATGAGAGTGGAGGGGAGGGTGCTGCTCAGCATGGTAGTGGGATGGTAGGAGGACACCTTAACAAGATCCCAAAGCTTTGCTTCTCAAACTATAATAATCTAATACATCATAGAAATAGAAAAACTGATTCGTACAACTGCTCTTATTTCATATACTTATCTTGATTTCAGTCAAGCATTCATACTCCCCATTGACAGAAGACTCAGTGAAGCCCCTCTCATCCAGCTTCTTGGCCCAGGATGGCTGCACATTCTCCCTGCTGCATTGCCCCCTAAATGTCAGCCACATATGCTCCCAGTTGCACATTGCCCCCTATAAAGATGGTGGCTGCACATAATTCCCGCTGCATATTGCCTCCTAGACAAATGGCTGCCTGCTTCCAAAGCCACCTTGTGGCTGTTGGCAGGACTGTGGCTGTGCAAATGTCTTTCGAAGTACGGGACAAATGTAGTCCTGGGAAGAATAAGGGTTGTGGGACAATGAGCTAAATTACGGCACGATCCTATAGAATATAGGACAGTTGGTCAGCCTACTGTGAATGCCTCCCGCCAGCACTCATAGAATTGCCAACCCTCTGGGAATAGCTAGGAGTCTACCGCAATCAACATCAATCTCCCAGTGGCCAAAGAAAGCATTCAGATTGAAATACACCTGCTTTCTTGTTTGCCAGTGTTCAGCCTATGCATGTGCATGATGATGTCATCATGCGCCATGCCATCAGCGGCAAAAAGAGCAGGAGAAACTCTCATCTGTGTTTAAAAGCAAAATACTGCAGATGCTGGAGATCTGAAATAAAAACAGAAAGTGCTGGACAAACTCAGCATGTCTGGCAGCGCCTGCGGAGAGAGAAACAGAGTTCGTGTTTGAATCCAATATGACTTCTTCAGAACCGAACTGAGTTGGGATTGAAACATGAACCCTGTTTCTCTCTCCACAGATGCTGCCAGACCTGAGTTTTTCCAGCACTTTATGTTTTCATTTCTCATCTGCATTTATTTGGTCTGTGCCATCTTTAATGCAGGTAGCTGACACTATGTGTGCCCCTCTGAAGAGCCTTCCCACTCAGTGCTTTGCTTGATGGTGGGAGGGAAAAACTTCTGACTGGGAGATCCATTCATTGAGGCAACATCGGGGAGGGGAATGGCGTGGGGTAGTGCTTTGAAAATAAAGTCATAATGAACAGACTTATTCCCTGTTTTCCTGAATCGCATATGGGATTTGCACAACATTTCCAAGGTGATGCATTACATTTTGAGCGGCAGTGACTCCCCCCTGCAGATGAAATGTTGCCTGGGCCAAGTGCTGTGGTGGAACACTCCAGTCCCAGGCCCGCGCTTCAGGGGAAGGTTCTGGTGTTGGCGCTGGCCAGAGCGGTGCAGCTATGTGTCTTGTCCCATTCGTCCTCTGGAATCTGTCACTCACATACACAGAGAGGGAGCCAGGTTAGTGAGCAGCCATTCTGCTGAAACTAACCCCATCCCCCTTTACTGAATGGAGTTTGTGTTCTGTCTCACTGACTCATTCCGGGAAGGTGCCACCGGTTCAGAAGTCTGTGGTAGAACTCTGCTCTTGAGCAGAAGGTAAGAGAAACTCACAGATTTGAGTGGAATATTTTTATTCCAGTATATAGAACATATTGATTTAATTGCACCTGACCACCTCCTGGACACCTTTACATTCCAGAGGGTTGAAACTTTGCCATCATTTCCTGCATTGAAATATCAGAAAAATTTCAACCAAGCTTCTTTGAAACACAATGCAGCTTGTTTTTTTAAAATAGTTTTCATGCTACTCCACCAGCTCTCTGTGATGTCACTTGCTGGAGCTTTCCATGATGTCACTTCCACTGACCTTTCCTGGAATATGCCCAGCCAGAGTTGGCAACCCTAATCACTCACCTGCGCCTAGGTCCATGGGTGATCCTGGGCCTCAAGTGGATGTAGTACCAACAGCAGCCAACCCTCCTCCTGGTGGCGCTGCAGAGAAGAGCTCCTGGCCTCTGATTGGACAGCACCTCTCAGTGGGTGGGACTTCTAACACCATGGCTCCTTGATTCTAGGGAAGGCCCGCCGTTGCCCAGTTAAGCACCCAACTGGAACTTAATTCGGCGGGCCTTCCTGAAAACAGGTGACACGAGTGTCTCGCCAGCTCTCCAACCAGTGGGTGAAACCCCTGTTGCCTCTTAAATACCGCCTACCGCCTAATATATCACCAATTAAGCGTTTATATTTTAGCAGCAGACACCTCCTGCTGAACTCCATTTCCACCAATATACTGCAGCTGTAATATGTACTATCTATAGGATACCCTGTAGCAAGACCTTAAGATTACTTCCACAGCACCTCCGAGCCCCAAGAGCTCTACTACTACAAACAACAAGAGAAGCAGGCTCATGCACGTTCCACTCCAAATCAAACACCATCATGGCTTGAGCATATGCTGCTAGTCTTTCATTATCACTGGGTCACAATTCTGGAGCTTCCTACTTAATACCAGCATGGCACGATTGGCACAAGGACTTGCAGCAGTTGAATGAGACGGCCCATCACCACCTTCTCAGGATAAGTAGGCACAGGCAACGAATGTCAGTGCAGCGTTGGAATCTTCAAACCAGGCAAATGTTGTCAGAGACTCCCCGCTGAGGTGCTAACTCCACTTAAATCCACTCACTGGATGTCTATTTTGTCCCTCATTATCCGACCACTGAGTGAATAGCCTTGAGGACAAATTGCCTTAGTAAATGCAACTCCTATTTGTTGCATTTGGAATGGCACACAGGGGTCAGAAGTCAAAGAGGAGCCTGTGACCTAGTTATCCACCTATCCAGCTGAAAAAATAATGCATTTATGCATTTGGCTATGGTTGTTCAGAGTTATCACAGAGTAAATGATCCAGACAGTACTAAAAGAGGTACATTGCTTCAGTTGATTTCATTTCTGATGTGACCTTCCCCATTTTAATTTTCAGACATACTTTTGAACAGATAAAAGCTCTAAATCAAAAATTCAGCATGCAAGAAGGAATTCTTCCAAAAATTCTCAAAACAAATGGAGCTCAGCTCATACCCAAGTGACTATATAAAAGTTAACTGCTGTGAGGCACCAATACATAAAAAATCTTTAGCTCAGTACCTGCTGTGCCAAAATGATGGATAATCTGCCTGGCCTAACCACAAATATCGTTATTAGCTCCTATTATATTACATTTACAATTCGGTTCCCCTGTCTTACAAAGGTTGAGATCCAAGGAAAACGAGACACCTTGTGCATTTGCTGTCTGGGCTGTGTGTCCCTATGCAATCCAGGTAGTTGACAATATGTTGCAGCTTGAACTCTGCAAAGGAAAGGAATCGGTAGCATTTATGTTTCATTTCCCTTGTATGTGAATCCAAATGATGACCAGATGTGTGACTTGCACACATAAACAAGGCTCCTACTAAGCTCCTTCTCAGGCCAAGTTTGAACTACATTTTCTTAATATTATTTTAATTGGAACTTTATGTAGAATCATACATTTGGGCAATGTGAAAGGCAAATGAAGTGTCAGGAGATGGTGAATAAATAATAAGAAATAACAACTGAGCAATACACCTTCATTAACATGTTGGACACTTGTACCTGCTTTGTAATACAAAAGTCACTTGATAATTGTTTCCCGTGCTCTTGTTTTGAGCTCCCCATGGCCATATTCTTCTATATTGTTCTTTCTCTCTCTCAAGGGGAGCTGATTAGCTTCTCTGTAGCTTTTAGTATTATGGAGCTACTTTGCTCATCTGCTTAAATAGGTCTTTTAATATAAAAGCCACTCACATCTGAAGCTGGGTTATTTCAGTGGTGGGATTTCTACCCAAACTTTTGGAAAAAATATTTTTCCCTTTTGAGTTCATGAATTGCTGCATCTTTAGTTAAACCAGACACACAGGTGAGCTTCACTCCAGCTGAAAACCTCGAGTGGCCTCCTTGTTTAAGTAAGCTGGCAAGGTTTAATCTCTGACACATTAATGTCAGGTCTTGGAGCACCCACAGAATTGACAATCAAGCAAACAGTGAATTCATGAATAAATAAACCAGGTCTTCCAGTGAATGAATTACACGACAGGCACACACACAGCACATAAACACACAGGCCTGAATTTTCAGCTCGGCGGGCCCAGGATCGGCCGGGAATTGGACCATCGACCACGGTCAGCCCCCAGCTGCGATTTCACACAGGCCGGCCAAGCAACAGTGAAGCACTGCCGGGTGGGGGTGGGAGGAGGGTGGGCGACGATGTCAACACGTGTGCGGGCAAGCACTGAGAGAAAGTTCCCTGAAGGCAGAGGGCTGCCTCAGGGAGCTGCAGACCCGAAAACGCTCCAATAACATTTTAAAAAGCAGAAAGAAAATGTCCGAGCAACCAGGCACCTGAAAATATAGCTGATAAAAACGCTGCCCTCAGATTTTTATTTTTATTTTATTTCATAGCAGAAACCTCATCCCACCCTCGGATGAGGTTTGATGAAAAATGTAAAGGCCGCCTGGCCGATGCGCCCGTCCGCCAATCATAATGTTGGATGGGGCGATGAAAAATCAGAGACAATTGCGCCGTTAATGGGCTTAACTGCTCTCTTAATTGTTGGCAGGTGCTCTTCCGACTTTTACGCGTGCCCGCTGAGCGAAATATCGAGTGCGCAATGATGTCGGGACGCTCGCCCGACATCATCTCTCGCGCTTCACGCCCGATCGGGTCAGGTCCTCGCCCGCCTGCCTGATCAACGTAAAATTCAGCCCATAAACACTGCACGGTAGCTGAATGCATATTTGACCCATTGCGCACACTGTAGCAAATGAACAAGAAACTCACTACTGAATCAGCAGACAGTTTTGTTTTAATATTTAAAATTTCACTTGACCGTTTGAAAATATTAATGAGAGTTGGCGCTGTATTAATACAGGTGACCAGTATTTATTGTGTAATGTAACAAGTTACACTAATGTCTAACAAGCTGTGGCTGCTTTTGATTGTTGCAGGTGGACCTGGGATTCCTGCAGCATGTCTCTGCCATAGCAACGCAAGGTGCTATCTCCAAAGAAACTCAGCGGGAGTATTTTATCCAAACATACAAAGTGGATGTGAGCTCCACTGGTGAAGACTGGATAACTGTGAAAGAAAGGAGTAAACAACCAAAGGTATGTTGTTCAAACAATCTTTTACTTTAAATACGTCAGCAAAAGTGCTCTTTTGAAAAAGAAATGCACGATATGAAAGTTGTCATTCAACTTGTTTGTTCCTTGAAATGCTAACTTTAGAGGACACAGCTGATCTTTTATCCATGTCTGTGACAAGAGCATGAATTGATGCTCCTTTAAGTCCTGAATTAAAGTTACCCTCCACAGTTAGAAAAGCTAAATCTGACCTACTAAAGGCTAAAATTCTCCAGATTCCAACATCGGAGAGGATTGTATATTGGATCTAAACATGTAGATAAGATTAGTCAAATCTGAGATTTTTTTTGGTTAATGGAATATGAATAAGGGACGTGCAGCAAGCAAGTTGATTAAATTACCTCGCCATCTCTCCTCCTGACAGCTGAGGCCTCACATTTTAAGCAAGACAATTATCCATGATTGAATGGATTGTATTTTTATTATCAATGGTTTCCTTTAATGTATACATTTTGAAATATAGGATATGTGGAAATGTAAACATTAGGCACAAATTGCCACAAAAGAATAAAAACACCTCATATATAACCTTAGGCAATAACCTCCTCCTCAAAGGAATGAGAAGCTCACGCTTTTTTAATGCTAGTCTTCATATATTTTCTTCAGTAGGCCATCAGCAGCAACAACAAATTTCATTTATAGAGCATCTTTAAGACAATGGGGAGAATTTTCTCCCCATCGGTGGGGGGGGGGCGGGGGGGGGCTGAGCGGGAGCGGGCGTGGGTGGCTATGCGCGCAGCCGATCGCCACCAGTGATCGCAGCATGCCGCCGTTTCACATGAGCGGGCCAATTAAAAGGCCCGCCCAGCGTGATGCGCACCCAGAAGCGCTGAGCGCTCCCTGTGCGGGCAGAGGTAGGAGGGAGAGCCAGGGCCCAATTTATAAAAATTATTCGGACATGTCCCCTCACGTGACAGTGTCACATGAGCCAGGATGTGTCTATGAATTTTATTAAAAATTTTTATTAAAGTTTAAAAACCTTCATGAAACCTCATCCCGCCCGCGGATGGGGCTCCATGAAAAATGCAAAGGCTGCCTGGACTCTTTGCCTGCCGCCAACCTGAAGGTTGGATGCACAGCTCTGTTAATTACTTCAATTGCTGTTTAAATGGAATCACTAGGCCTTTGACTGTTAGGCGGGCACACAGCCGACTCCGGTGCGCACCCGTCGAGCTGAAGATTGGAATGACATGTGTTGATGTCAGGCCGCATGCCCGACATTTTACATGTCACTGAGCAGGGCCCACGCCTGCTCGCCGACCCGAAGATTCTGGCCAATGAAACATCTCAAGGCACTTCACAGGAGCATTATAAAACAAAGTATGACACTCACCTACATAAGGAGATATTAGGTCAGATGATCAAAAGCTTGATCAAAGATAGATTTTAATGGGTGTCTTAAAGAGGGAAAGGGAGGTAGTGAAATGCAGAAGTGTTGGGAGGGAATTCCAGAGCTTGGGACCTAAGCAACCTGAAGGCATGGCCACCAATTAAAATTAAGTGATTAAAATTTGGAATGCACAAGAGGCCAGAATTAGAGGAGCGCAGATATCTCAAAAGGTTATGGGGATGGAGGAGATTACAGGGATAGGGAGGGGCAAGGCCATGGAGAGATTTGTAAAAAATTGATGAGAATTTTAAAATCAAGATCTTGCTTGACCAGGAGCCGGTGTAGGTCACAAGCACAGGAGTGATAGGGAAATGGGACTTGTTGTGACAGGGACAGCAAAGTTTTGAAAGATCTCAAGTTTATGGAGGGTAGAATGTGGGAGACCAGCCAGGAGTGTATTGCATTAGTCAAGTCTAGAGGCAGAAAAGACATGAATGAGGGTTTCAGCAGCACATCAGCTGAGATGGGGGCAAAGTCAGGTGAAGTTATGGAGGTGGAAATAGACAGTCTTCAGTGATGGTGCAAATATAAGGTCAGAAGCTCATTGCAGGATCAAATGTGACACCAAGATTGCAAACAGACCGGCTTAACCTCAGATTGTTGCCAGGGAAATGGATAGAGTCTGTCGAAGGGTCATGAGGACTCGAAACGTCAACTCTTTTCTTCTCCGCCGATGCTGCCAGACCTGCTGAGTTTTTCCAGGTAATTCTGTTTTTGTTTTGGATTTCCAGCATCCGCAGTTTTTTTGTTTTTATAAATGGATAGAGTCAGTAGCTAGGGAACAAAGGTTGGGCAGGTGTCTGAAACAATGGTTTCAGTCTTCCCAGTATTTAATTGGAGGAAATTTCTGCATATCTAGTATTGGATTTCAGATAAGCAGTCTGATAATCTAGCAGGAACAGTTGAGCGAGGTAGTGGTGATGTTGAGCTGCATGTCATCAGTCTACATGCGTCTGTCCCTATAAATCTTTATCTAACTGGAACCAAATGATCCCCACTTCCCATAATCTGCAATGGGTACCCTGACCCCCCAGACTCCCCATACAAAATCATCCTTAAATTTTACTTCTCCCCATTTGTCAAGATTAGTCACATTTATACTTATGCGTGAACAAGATAGAAAACGTCGTGAGATGATACCACCGATCGTACAAATCTTCAGTGTGTCAGGTAATTAATAATTGTAGTAATTTAAGTATTCAGCTCAGAATCTGATTTAGAAATCCATGTCTTCAGTGGCTGGCCCTTGATTGGAGGATGACATCTACTCAGGTTTGCAGGTTCTGCCATGGATCTTCATGTGACTGAACAAGCCGATTTTCAACCTGCAGATCATTGGGCAGTGGGATCTGGAGTGCAGGTTTTGCTTCCTTTTCTTAACTTCCTGGTCACCACTCTGCCTCATCATTAAGACGTTGTGACTCAAAACATGTTGTAGCTTGATAGACAAGTTGTCATTGTTTTGAACAGTTGGTATCAAGCTCCTCCCAGTCATTACTGTCAATGCTGCTGCACTTCCAGGAGAACTTCAGAGTGTCTTTGAAGTGTTTCCTTTGTTTTTTCCCTGGAATGTTGACCATTTGAGAGTTGAGAACACTGGAGCTGGCAGGGAAGACACTTTTCGGCCATGCAGGTAGAGTGTCCAGTCTATTGTAGTTGATTCTGCAGGAGTTTTGTCTGAATGCTTGTGGAGCTGGCTTCAAGAAGGACACTATATCCTTCAACAGTCCTTCCATTGAATCTGATGGATGTGGCAGAGGCATTGCTGATGGAATTCATCCAGCGCTCATGAACACTAATACACAGCCCAGGTCTCACTGCAGTACAGGAGTGTGGTGATGACAACTGCTTTATACTCTGGGACTTCTGTTGATTTGCGGAGGTCTTTATTGTGAAATACTTGCTGCTGTAGTTTGTAGAAAGCTGAGCTGGCGCAGCTGATCTGGTGTTGGATCTCCTTGACAATAGTGGCCTTTTGAGGGAATTGGCTGCCAAGGTATGGTCTTCAAAGCTGGTGGGCTTTTGTTGATGTCACGACCCCATGCACTCATCCTACTTGGGAGGATAAAGACCCCCTCCCATCGGTCCTCCACCCACCCAATAACTTCAGGAACACGATAATACTAACTTTCTTTAAGAAAGAAGATAAATCATTCTGTGGAAACTATTGAGGTATTTCCCACTTATCCTTAGCAGGGAAAACACGCATCCTCTGGAATCACCAGCTTCCTGTGACTGAGAAAATCCTCCCAGAGACAGAGTGTGGCTCCAGACCTTCCAGAGGAACCTCTGACATGGCCTTTGTTGGCAGACAAATCCAAGAAAAATGTCAAGAAAAAGACCAGGAACTCTTCATTGCATTCACCGACCTGACCAAAGCATTTGGCTCAGTAAATTGTGAGACTCTGTGGATTGTGCTCCAGAGAGTTGGATATCCAACATTTGTAATAATCTAAGCGCCATAGTGAAATCTGCACATTCAGCTGAGATGATGTTCCTTGTCCAACCACACCAGGAAGGTATTGGTTGATTGGCTACTGACCTCCTCCTTGTAGCAGTTAATGCTAAGCTTATGCATAGCATTAGGAAAACTCCAGTGGTACATTAATTTATAATCAAATGAAAGAGCCTGGAATAACTGAGACCTTGACAGTTCTCTCAAGACAGAAAGACAATTCTGATTTTCTGTCCTTTTGGCCTCCTGTATTGGCAGATATTTTTTTGATGATCAAAGAACTAGCCAGCTAAACAAAGCTATTCCATAGTATGGAGATCTGTTCAAACAAAGCCGATCTTTTACTGGCGGTACACTGGCCTTTTGGGTCTCTCAGTGCCCACTAGCACCGCTTGATTTAAAATCCAGCCTCTGGAGACCAAACACGACATGAAAGAAAAAGCCATGGGGCTGGGAATGGGGTCCAGATGTCAGGCAATCAAGGAAGAATTTAACAAGTTTAAACATATATTTTGACAAGACTTGTGGAGCTACAATTTCTTATACTCCAGAGATAAGAATGTGGAGAGCTCCAGAATTCACACTAAAATTGTTTAAATTGTCAGGATCTTGTTACCCTGTGTTAAAAATGTGCATTATAGGAACATTGTCTCATTGGTGGGCCATGATAAAGTTTGATTTTAAGACTGGAATTCTGTCACTTTGGTCTACAGCAAAGAACATTTAATCAATTTAATTCACAGGAGTTATTCACCCTTCCATTCTACGCACAGAGAACCCATCAGATTTCTAAGTTTGAGAATACAGATGCATTAACACGAAACCTTCGCTAAAGAACAACATCCTAATTTAAAACTGATCACATTTCTATAGTATATACCTGGAAATGATTGTTGCCAATATTAGCCAGCGGGTGCTTAATGCATTCACATGACCTCCCTCTGTTTGCTGTTTTAACAGAGGCATTAACACTTGTAAAATAATCTGAGGCTCTAATGTGAATCATTAAGCAGATTAATCACAAATCCTTTTATTTGAATAAACTCAAGCCACCTGTAAACTCTTAACTTAAATGTAACTAATTGAAAGATAGTCTCAACTGAAATCTTCTGTGAAGTAATGAGTGAATTATTACCAAAATGTATCTTAAAAAGGTTTAAGAGGTATTGTTGCATACTCCTGGGTGTTAAAAGCTCAGAATCATTTTATTGTGTGAGAAAACACAATGGGGCAGATTTAATCAAATTTGAATTGTTTTCAAACACATCAATATGAAATTGTAAACAAAAACAATTACCTGGAAAAACTCAGCAGGTCTGGCAGCATCGGCGGAGAAGAGCAAAGTTGATGTTTCGAGTCCTCATGACCCTTCAACAAAACTGGTTCAGAACAAAACAGAACCAGTTCTGCTGAAGGTTCATGAGGACTCGAAACGTCAACTTTGCTCTTCTCCGCCGATGCTGCCAGACCTGCTGAGTTTTTCCAGGTAATTCTGTTTTTGTTTTGGATTTCCAGCATCCGCAGTTTTTTGTTTTTATCTAATATGAAATTGTAATTGTTTCAAACAATCCCTAGGCGTAGCAGTCTGCCATAAGGTACAGATGCCATTCTCTTTAAGTAAAGATCATGCTACCTACTGTGGAATATGAAGAGGGAGAGCTTCCAAGGGTCTTTGAAATGTTTTCTTTGTCCTCCCCTGGACCACTGGGTGATCCAGTTGTTGCGTTGAGGAGCTCAGGCATTGGATGCTTTGAGAAAACAGGACCTGCTGGGGAAGCTGTTTTTCAGCCATTTGGACATGGTGTCCAGTCCTTCAAAGCTGATTTTTCAGGGGCTTTGCCTGAGTGCTTGTAGAGCTAGAGAAGGACATTAGCATTCATCTGACAGTCCTCTCACTGAATCCACAGGATGCAACAGGGGCATTGCTGATGGAGTTTCTCTAGTGCTTTTATGTGTCACTGATACACAGTACAGGTCTCACTGCAGTACAGGAGTGTGGTGAAGACAAATGCTCTGTACACTAGGACTTTTGTTGTCTTGTAGAGGACTTTGCTGTCAAACACTCACTGCCTAGTTTATAAAAGGCTGAGCTGGTGCAGCTGATCTGTTGTTGGATCTCCTCATCAATGCTGGCCTTTCGAGAGAGGTGGCTGCCAAGGCATGAGGAGTGCTCAACATTTTCCAGAGTCTCTCCTTCAACATATAGAGGAGGTAGAATGTTTGGCTGACCAGGCGTGGGTTGATAAATGAGTTTTGTTTTGGCATCATTCAAGCACAGGCTGAGCTTCTTGTGTGCAGAATTGAAGAGATCAAAAGTGATTTGTAAATCTGGTGCAGAGTGGGCAACGACACCGCAGTCATCTGCAAACTGTAGATCACGGGCATCTATGGTGGTCAGTTTAGTTTTGACATGGAGGCAACTGAGGTTAAAGAGTTTCCGTCTAGATGGTATTTAATACTCACACCAGAGGGCATTTGATCTTTGATAATATGATAGGCACTGTCAGATAAATTATAAATAGTATGGGACCTATCACACAGCCTTGCTTGAACCTGGTGTGGATTTTTAAGGTGCCTATTTCAGATCTCCCACTCAAGACAGCTGCAGGTATATCACCATGAAGCAGTTGCAAGATTGTGATGAAGTTTCCTGGACATACAAATCCTTGGAGCACAATCCACAGAGCCTTGAGATTTACTGAGCTAGATGCTTTGATCAGGTCAATGAATGCAATGAAGAGTTCCTGATGTTGTTCTTGACATTTTTCTTGGATTGTCTGGCAACAAAGACAATGTCAGAGGTTTATCTGAAAGAAACTGTGTCACTGGGAGGATCCCCTCAGTCACAGGAAGTAGGTGATTCAGGGGAATGTGTGTCAGGATTTTCCCTGCTTTGGACAAGGGGGAACCTCGATAGTTTCCACAGCATGATCTATCTCCCTTCTTGAAGATAGTTAGAACTGTCTCATTCCTGATGTCTGTCTATTTGTGGGGGGGTGAGGGGAGTTCTTTTTCCTCCCAGATCCGTAAGATGAATGCATGGAGCACTGAAGTGAGCAAAAGCCAACCAGCTTTGAAGACCTCAGCCGGAATATCACCAGGGCCACAGGATTTGTTGTTTCCCATCCATTTGATTGCTTATTGCAACCCTCCCATCAATGGTGGTTCACCCTCGGGTTCTTGAACAGGGTACTGGGGGAATCGCTGGAGATTATCAGCTGCCACCGTGGATGCACAGTCGAGTTGTTTGAAAATGTTCTTACCAGCATTGACAGATGGCATTGTCACCCTTACGAAGGGAAACACCACCCTGTGAGTGAATGGGATTTTGTCCATTTTTCCTTGGTCTATAGATGTCCCTCGTGGCTTGAAAAAAGATTCGCATGACATGATGGTCAGCATATTGTTGGTCTCGGGCTTTCTCTTCTCACATCACTTCCTTTATCTCTCTGGTAGAAGCCTGGATACGACTTTGTTTAACATGGGGACCTTGGGGCTCCATCTTTGTCCACATGATCTCGATGGGTTGATGGTCAGATTTTGGGGATGTGTCGAACCCCGATGACCAGAACTATCTTGCTGCTACAGCCTTCTGTGAGAAGCACAGCCTCCTTTCACCTGTTCTGCTGGTGAGGACTCTATGGACTGCACTTTGTCCGGCACCTTGCTACCATGGGCGGCAAGGAGCTTCCAATGGCATTGCTCAAGGGGTCATCGGAGCGCACGAGCCTCTCCACCATGTCAAGGTGGCGATCCACGGAGGGTTTACCTCCTTCGCACTGTACTGAAATGTCGGTTGGATTACCAGCTCAAGTCCTGGAGTGGGTTTAATTCCACACAACCTACTGACCCGAAGGTGTCTAACTGAGCCAAGCTATAAAATCTGGCCAACTGATATGTTGTTTTTTCCAAAAATAGCCTGACTTAACTTCTATCTCTGCTCATTCTGTAGTAATTTTTTATCCTCATTCCATGTGTGGTAGTTTAGTGAAGTGGTTCTCCTAATATTCAGCAACCAGTGAACAATTTTCATTCAATTCAAATCAAGGTCAGGATTTATTGTCCATCCCTAGTTGCCCTGAGAAAGTCATGGTGAGTAGTTTTCACATGTTAATGTGGGACTGGGATCACATGTTGGCCAGAGCAGGTAAGGATAGCAAGTTCATGTCCCTAAAAGGATATTTGTCGCATTTTTACAACAACCTTAACAGCTTTGAATTAATTTTTCAATCTGAATTCATATTCTCAAACTGCTGTATTGGGATTTGAACTCAAATTCCAGACCCTGGTACTGGTATGAGTCCATAAATTAGCCACTATGCTACCCTGCCCCAATAGTTAATGCTCTCTATAATTCAGCATAATAAGGCCCACTACAGTGAGTGATTTTAAAAGCAAAATACTGAGGATGCTGGGAACCTGAAATAAAAACAGAAAGTGCGGAAATACTTGTTAAGTCTGGCAGCATCAGTGGAAAGAGAAATAGAGTTAATGTTTCGAGTCAAATACAGAGTATTTCCAGCATTTTCAGTGAAAGGTTTTATTCGATATTCATTGTGGAGCAAAATAATAGCAGTTAGATACAGACTCAATTCATGGGTCTGTGGTTGGTAGTGAAATAATGTACTCCCTTGGGATGCGCACTTATTAATTCTTTAGACATTTCTTCAATGTTTGGCCTTTTTGTGGTTGCTTTGGGTTGGGAAGATCAATTTTAATTTTTTCTTCCTGTTGTTACATTCTGAGTATTATCACCATATAACTCAAACAAAAGTTAGCATGGAAAATTAGCAATCTTAGTGGCATCATTGTGCAGGTGTTATGTATATGTCACCAGTGATGACATTTCATGATTATAGTTATTTTAACAACATCATGATCAGGATTTTTCAGATGGCAGGTTTCCCTTCCCACCATCTGAGGATTCGGTGGCAAATCCAGTGACGTCAATACTGTCTGCCCCGCAGCCATTTTATGCTTCAATGAACGTTAGTTGACTGAGGGTGAGACTTCTGTCCCTCACTTGGCGGGGGGAGGGGGGGCGGTTGGGGGGGGGCGGAGTCCCACCTCAGGGAGTTGATGGTCAATCTGATTGGCTGGCAGCTCTCTAGTCCCAGAAGCTGCAATGGACAGGACTGGGACTACAAGCAGCCCCCAGAGTCCAAGCCTCGGGAGTCCAGGGCCAGATAAGATTGGGGACCTCAGGGTGGAGAGGGGAGATGAGGGCAGAGGGATGTGGGAGTGTTGGTGGAAAGGTCAGGGCAGGAGGAAGCACCCTCTGGGGCCAGTCCTTTTGTGGGAGGGTGACTGATCTTAAAAGGAGGCTGCTGATGGACAGACTCCACCACCTTACAAACCCGATGCCAGGGGAACGTAAAATTCTACCTCATCAACTGGAGAGTTTCCTTATCAGGAAAAGACAGACGATTCATTGGTCTAACTTCTAATAAAAAGGACTTGCACACTGTCAATGTGACTGTGACCAAATTAAAGCAGCAGCTCACTACTCCAGTATCAGTAACAGCTGTACAGAGAAGTAGAAGTAAACCAGTTGACTGGTTGGAGTTTCCTGCATGTCTCCGCAGGAACACAATTAGCTATAAATAGAGATCTTTATCCAGCCTGGGATTTGAGTTCCGCCACAGCTGATAAAGCTTCAAGATAGTGGACAATATATCCTGAAGTAATCCCACTTCGACAACACACTAAAGACATGGAAAATGTTGAGAATCCTCAGTACTGATTATACTAAGAAACTATTTTAGTCCTAAACACCATTCTTCTCTCTGGAGACCAAAATTCAAAATAGGTTTTAGTGATGTCTGATAAAGATCTAATTTCTTACTGCTGACTGTTAAATACCTCGAACAAAAGAAAAGATCCATCTGCCTCAGGGTAGACTTCAATAGATATCAGTCCACGATGCTACATTGCAGTAAGAGCTGAGATTCGTTTGGACTGAAAAATTGAAATTATCAGAGTTGTGTCGTGCATTGAAGGGCGTTCTTCTTAGGCCCAGTTTGAGCAGCAGTGGGAGTGTCTTTTATAATCACAGCACCTCACAGAATAGGCAGCAATAATTCATACTGGCAGCAAGTTAAAATTAAAATATTTTCTAAATTTTTCCTTTCCCTGAGTTTTCTCTCATTTTTGTTCCTTCTCTCCTAAATACGGTAAATTTAAGATAACAATTTTAGCGCCAGCTGAGGCTCAGTTAGTTGTGCTGTTGACTCTTGAGTCACAAGGTTCTTGGTGCAAGTCCTACTCCAGAGACTTAAACACAGAAATCAAAGCTGACACGCCAGTGCGGTACTGAGGGAAAGCTGCACTGTCAAAGGTACAGCCTTTTGGATGAAATGTTAAACCGAAGCTTTGTTTGCCTTCTTAGGTGGTCATAAAAGATCCCATGATGCTATTTTGAAGACGAGCAGCAGTTATTTTCCACTGTCCTGGTAATTACCCAGAAGCATGAGGAGCCTGTAGTTCTCCAGTAGTTTTGTCCATGGTAACACACTTCAGCCAATCATAATCAACTTACCAACCAATCAGCGCCCCTTTTCTCCTATTGTATAAATTATTATGATCATTTAAAATTTGGCATTCTTGCGTTTGTCTTGATGAGTGCAAGATGAAAAGATGTAGCAACATGTCTCTCTTTTCAGCAATATTCAAGTTCTGTACAACAGACTTACTTTCTGCGAAATGCCTTGAATTAAACATTCCATGTCCCAGATTTTTGCCAAGTCAGGCCTATTTGGGAGGCATTTTAAAATGGCAGGTGGGGCCCAATTCTGGGATTCATGACCCCATTCTCATTTCTGGCAATTTTCACCAGCACAGAATAACGGTGCTGCTGCATGTCCGCATGCAGCACTCCTACCCTTGCCGGCTCATTAAATATTAAGCATAAATAAACATTGTTTACTGAGACATGCTTTAGCTATCCTTGGAACTCAGCCATTCATTCATAATGAAGTCATCTGGCAACTGTATCAACAAAAATGGGCTAAACTGATGGCCATTATGAATGCTTGGCTGAACTCCAAGAATGAAAAATCGGCTTGCCTCTGAACAAGCAGTGTTTATACAGCTGCAAAGGGAGAGGCAGATTTGTTTGACTGATACCTTGTAATAACCTGCTATTTCTTTGAAGAGTTTTTTCACTTGCTGTGCGTTTACACAGGATCAAGAGGTCTGAAGTGATAAAAGCATTTGACATTGATACTATGGCTGGGATTTTCTGGCCCTGTTGTGGTGGGTATGGCGAGCCAGCCAAAATTCCATTGATTTTGGTGGGACTGGAAGATCTCACCAGACCAGAAAATCCTGACCTATGAATGTTTGTGGTTGATTGACTCTTTTATGATGTTGTAAGCTGGGCAGTTTATTTCAAATGATCTTTTCAAAGCTTCTGTTCATTGTGTTAGTTTCAGGATTATTGTAAAGACTTGTCAAACTTCACAATGGTTCATTGCTTCTCTATATAGTGGATACTGAGAGAGTGGGTATGGAGGATGCATGGGGGCATTGAAGAGGCTGGAGGGATATGAAGGAGCAAGGGACATATGAGGGAGTATGTGGTGGGGGTTTGAAGGCGTGACATTCATCATTACAACTAGATCAATGTCCCAGTAAGTGGGGGCGGGCTTTCCAGCCTACTGGCCTCACCATCTGTCTGTCTCCATTGTCACCTTGGATCTGCGCCCAGAGGCTGCAGGCCTGACTCCATCCCACCCCACCTCCTCATGTGATGGGCAGGGGCCTCTTCATGGAGGTGACTTTTCGAATTAGGAATTTTGTTGACACCCGATACCCATCTTCTTCACGAACTTCCAGCTCCATGTGGATAAATGCATTGTATTGTGTAGTGCTGAGCTTTACAGACCAAAATATTGCTACAACCCTCATAGAGATTAATAACTTTACATGAAATAGTCAAACTTCCAATTAATAGCTAAAAGAATGACCTGAGAAGATTTCATATTTTAAAACTTTTATTGTAACAAATGAATAAAAAGACAGTATTGACTGAACCCTATTTTGCTTTGTAGGCAACTCATGCCTTGAACGACAGAAAGGAATGTCCCCTTTTTATAATTATCACACATTGCACTCTCCACAGAATTACAGTTTTTATAGCAAACAGTCCACAGTTGCTCCCAGCTTCCAGTGGGTTTGCAATTCCCTGTTTCGGCGAGTAGTAACTTTGAGTGACCACCTCCAAGAGCTTCCCTTACTTTTTGGAGAGTTTCCTAAGTCCACTACCAGCAATAAAGCCTTTCCTGATTATTATTCTCCTCTGGCCATGCTGGGACAAATGTCCTGGATTCCTTAGATGGCTGCAAGATGCGTCTCCTTGACCAGAGACTGTCTCCCTCCTACATCTGGCTGCAGTAGTTCGCAAAGCCAAGCAGCCTGTTGCCTCTGCTGACAACACCAAACCTGCTGTCTATCTGTGATATTCATTGATTTGTAGGACACCTGTAACCTGATATCAAAATAGGCTTCTTCTGCATTCTTCCCCGCGGCAATGTGAGACACATTAGCCTTGCATTCAGGTAGAAATACTGATTAGTTATTATGGAGCCCAATTCCCTTTTATCTTAGAAATAAATGGACAGTTTACAGCACAACTGTTTACAATCCAATACTTTCAATACCTTTCTTGGGAGACACAGAATCTGCCCGTTGTAAACTCAGAGGCAGCTGCCATTGACTCCAACCATGATCGCCTCACACCATCACCTCAGTAACACAATCTGGGCCTCCCTTTAATCTTTAACACTCAAACCACCCAGACTTACTGTCAAGCAGTCTTCAGAACAGGTCACATGACCCCCTTCATGATACCTTAAGACACAGTCGCAAAACATAACAATCTTCTCAACCTCATACATGTAACGATATCGCCAATATCCAACCCTACTCTGTGGTGAGTCATCTGATATCAGCCAAGGTGAATGATATGGGCACTGTAATTTGGCTTTCATGTAGGGAGGAGCAAAGACCACTGGGATTCTTGCTCTTGATTATAATCAAGTGATTGCTACTGGAAAGTACGAATGTTGGGTTGGACCAGGCTTGGCTGAAATGCTGTTCCACAGTCAGACGTCATACCCCAGAAGGTTGCTGGCACTCAAAGCAGCACCAGTGCCCTTGGAGCCATGCCCTTGACAGGAGCTATTGTGCATGAGAGCAAAGAAAATTTGAAGAATAAGCAACTTGCCTTACAAATACACTTGTGATTTTATGTTTGCAGATATTTCAAGGTAACAGCAATCCCAAAGATATCGTGATCAGGCAGTTTCCCCAGACAATCCTGACGCGATATGTTCGCATAAGACCACAGACATGGAAGGGTGGTGTTGCGCTTCGATTCGAACTATATGGATGCAAGATTACAGGTAAAAAATCAACTTGTGAGACAGCTAATTTGATAAATAGTTTGTTCACTCAGGTAAACTCACGAAGAGTTAACTGTTTTCTGCAACACCAACCATCTTTTTTTTAAACTTCATTTTTGGTCAGTTGGATATATGGTAAAGGGGGAAAAATGTTCACCATGTTTAAAAGCCCCTGAAACAAGTTACTGAGAAATCTAAAAAAAGAATTATACTCATTCTTGGAATGTGAATGTTGCTGGCAACATTGAACTCAATGTTGAGACCAGAAGGCTGCTTCCCTAAAGTGCTTAATCGGAAGATGAGGTGTTGTTCCTCGAGCTTGTGTTGAGCTTCAAGCAGTCCCACCAGTCTAAATGCAGGAGCCCACAGGACCAGATAGATGTGGGGTCTCACGGTGGGGTGGGAGGGGAGGTTTCAAAGGTGAGGGGGAAGGGGTTGTGGGTCGTGATGGCAAAGCCAGGTGGGGAAGAAGTATTGGGGAAGAGGGAGGCTGGGGAGGGGTGGGGGGGGGGGGTGGTGGAAATAAACCTTGGATGGGTGGGTTGGGCACCCTATCTGGAAATATTCCCCTCCCCTTTTTCTAACACCCAAAGAGGGTGATCTGCCAGGGTCCTTCCATCATGAGCTCCTCCCGTTAATCGAAACATTGCGGCCAGGTGAGAAGCAGCCCTTAAGTGGCCAATAATTAATAATTTCCCATTAACTGCATATATGCATTGTTTGATGTGCATCGTCAGAACAAGAACACTTCCAATCTAGCATTGTGCAGGAGGTTGTCAGATCCATAACGCGATGGCTAATTCTCAAGATCCGAAAAATCCTGCCTTTAAAGTTTTGCTTAGTCCAGTGCTAATTACATCATTTCCCCCTTGTTATGTGGTTAATTCCCAAGATCCAAACATGTCTGTTTCCCCCATTAGTCATGCTTTGAGAACCTGATTGAGATTTTCAATTTGTGCCTGATTACAAGCAGTTTTATTCTGCAAACCCAAGACCCCATGGAACTGATCTGAGGTAGCCTGTATTCCAATGATGCCAACGGTCCTCATTTACATGGACAACCAGTGTTGCCCGTAACTTTAACTCTGCTGAGGAAAGTCAGTGGGGTTGAATTGTCATGACAATTCTCCTGCTTGCGTCACCCGGCAGATGAACGAGAGAATCCCACTCACTCAGAACAGTTACCACAGAATACCAAAGAGTTTTTATGTGCAGAATTCTACATGCTTGTGTACATTTTAGTAATCTCAGGCTTATTTTGAGAATTCTTTTTGAATTAGATTTTTTTTAACTTTTTGAGATTGTCTCAGCTTGTTTGAAACTGTTTTTGCTTCATTGGCATGTACTAGACACATGACACATTTACACCTGGCAGACGGGGTAGAATTCCAACTCAACAGACTAGGCAGGATTTAAACCTGGAACCTAAGACAGAAACGGATTGCATTAATGTAGTGTTTTTAACAACCTCAGCGTTTTACAAAATGCTTACTGAGGTATTTTTGGTGCAGTCACAGTTGTAAGGCAGACAAACGTGGAGCCCAAATTATGCACTTTCAGCTCCCACAATCAGCAAGGAGGGATAAATGTTAACCAGGGGAGTGGGGGAACTTTTTCCACATGGCTCCCTCTACGCTCTAACTCGTATCTGGTCTTAGCTGGTCCAGCAGTGGAAACTTTACTGGTGCATTGTGTGGCAAGCTACATTTTTTAGTTTATTAAACTCCAGCAGTGCCCTATGCCATACTTGGAACTCCCTAGGACTTGGCTCTGCCAGCCTGCACCCCAACTCTGTGGAGGAGATAACTGGGATATGTTGAGTTTCACTGCAGCAGGCTGAGGCCAGAAGTGTGAGCATGAGAGGAAGGTGGTGAATTAAAATGGCAAGCAGCCTGAAGCTTGAAGTCATGCTTGCGAAATGAGTGGAGGTGTTCTGCAAAGTGGTCACCCAGTCTGTGTTTTGGCCCACCAATGTAGAGAAGACCCCATTGTGAGCAGTGAATACAATAAACTAAATTGAAGGAAATACAAGTAAATCGCTGCTTTGCCTGGAGGAGTGTTTGGGGTCTTGAACGATGAGGAGGGCCAGCTGTTACAATTATTGCCATTGGATCATGGCCATTCTCAAAAGTTAATAAAAAGCACCTCAACTAGCCTGCCAAAGCGAATGAAACATGCTGCAAACCACTTAATATATGAAAATAAAAGAAGCAGCAGATTGCACAAGCATGCAATGAACCAGGTAATGTCTGAGAAGAAAAGTAGCCATCTAGTCAAAGAAGTCAGCCCATGCAGCAAACCAGAACTAAGGATGAAATGCCTTGGAGATCAAAATGACAGGGCATACTGCCGTGATTAATTTTTACCCACAACTGCATTATCACATTCAGAGAGCTTAATATTTAGCTTTCAAATAACTGATAGGAAGTAACACTATGCCACAGAATTCTACAGCTGCTTGTATCATTCCTGTGCTTGCCTATAGGGCTGCACTCTGCTTCAATTTAAGACTGATTTTTCTTGATTTTTTCACACTGGACTATTACCAATAGATTTTTTTTCAATCTTTCTAATAAAATATTACCTCTTTCCTCTCTAATGGCCATTTACCTTTGTCCTGCAGATTATCCCTGCTCTGGAATGCTAGGAATGGTATCTGGGCTCATCCCTGACAACCAGATCACGGCCTCATCCTCCATGGACCGTTACTGGGGTCCCGAACATGCTCGGCTTCTCACCAGTCGAGCAGGCTGGGCATTAAAACCGACCCCTCAATCCTATAATAACGAATGGATACAGGTAGACCTGGGAGCGGAGAAAGAGGTGCGGAGCGTGATCATTCAGGGCGTGAAGCAGAGGGACAATAAAGTGTTTATGCGGAGGTTCAAGCTTGGGTACAGCACAAATGGATCAGACTGGAAGTTGGTAACAAATCCTGGCAGCTCCAAACCGAAGGCAAGTAGACTATGATCACAGCCTTAGACATGGATAGTTCTTTTTGAAATGAAAGCAGGACACCGAGTCCCAGCATGTGCCAGCATGCTGCCACTAAAATTAACATTTTGCTTCCACAGTAACAAAGCAAGCATACATGCAGCCCTATGCCGGGAGCCTTGTGTCACATTTGCCATATTCCCAACATGTAAAATGATGGACATGTCTACATTTAAAAAAAAATTACTGTCTTTTTCCCTCTCCAGTCAGGATATATTTGTCTCAATTTTCTCTGCAACAGCACACTGCTACCACACAAAGTCAACATTTTGTCCTTGTGGATTACACTGAAAATGCAAAGTGCTTCCTTGTTTGGCAAAGCAGAAGACTCTGTACCAATTAGAATGCAAAGATTATCTTCATGAATGAGCATCTGGAGAATCTTTGTTTGGGAAATAAGAGCACTCCAAATCCTTTTCATCGTGCTGACATCCGGTGCATTTCAATAAAATTTGCATTAATGTATAACATGTTCATAAATAAATGGAAAAAGAAATGTTCCCAAACACTTTACTCGTATAAAGGACAATTTTAGGCAATGTGATGCCATTCAATTTGGATGTCATCGGTGCAGAGTAGGACCTGAAGTTATTCAATAGGGAAATGGTCTGGTTTCCTTTTTTAAATGGGTGTGGCCAGTTTTCAGTGTTTCATTGTTTGACTCTTGCACTTGACTCCAATAGTTGCCAGTGGGAATGACATATTCTTTACCATGGTACTGCTAATGGCTAGGGAAAGCCCGAGGAAATAACACAAAAGGAAAAAATGCGGAAACATGATTGCAGGGTAGGCATATATGTTTCAATCAGAAATTGCAGGTAGCTCATCTCACCTGGAAATGTAATAAACTACTGCCAATTTAGACAAAATAATTGTAAATGCCCGGTGTGATTACCTACCAAATTCACCGTGCTATGGAAGTAGCTCATGTTTGAATTTTTATGATAATTTATTAAATCATCCAAAGTTTCCATAAATAGGGGTCGAAATTGGCATGCATTGTGTCAATTTTCTGGGTGTAAAGCAGGCATAAAACATGCCAATTTGTCAGTGGGGCTGTGTGGGTTCCATTACTAAATTGGTGGCAATTGATGGCAACCATTTTTAGATTTGAATTTTTAAGAGAAATCTTTTGCAACACACTAGTTGATTTACAGCTATTGTTAAGAAATGAGACATGAAGAATTTTCCTTTGATGTATTGCTTTTCAACCCTGTGTCAGTGCTCAGTTTTCAATTAATGTTGGGATTCTTTGTGGAAAAGTCGAATTTACGGAATAATTTCAGCATCTGTTGTACGTAATTCCAGAATTATGTTCAAACTGTCATTTTTTGAAAATTGGGGCAATACTGTAATTACAAATGCTGCTAAGTTATGAAAATGTAATGCAGGTAATGCAGATGTAGCTCATTATATTTTCGTTTGAAAAATGAGCATATTTTCTCTCTGGTGTGCATTTCTGTTAATGGATTTAACTAATGCCTGAGAATTTTTTTTCCATATTGTCTAGACATTTGAAGGAAATACCAACTATGATACGCCAGAAATTCGGAAATTTGAACCATTGTTAACAAGATACCTTCGGATCTACCCTGAGAGAGCATCAGCGGCTGGGTTAGGACTACGTTTGGAGCTGCTGGGCTGTGAGATTGAAGGTAATGAGGGTTTTAAAATGCTCCATAGCTTCATTGAGTAGTGTATCCATCAGCAGGAACTGCCCTTGGGGCTGGGCTGGAGGATTGAAATATGATGAAATGCTTCAAATCGAAAGCTCCAGTCACTCTTAAATCTTCGTTTATTTCTCTTGTGTAAGGGCTGAAGATTTGCAATTTACCTTCATTGTTCATCAGGACAGGTGTTCCATTTGTCATAAGAAAGTTTGCCTAGAGGATATATATTTCAGTAGATTTATTTTAATGGTTACAATATTGTTGTAATGGCACCTGTATAAACCTTATTAATAGATTAGAGGATATTTGCAAAACAATGTCTGACATACACATAACTTTTTTATCTTTTTGGAACAATAATAATTTACAACAGTGAGACTAATTTAGATGAAGATCTCATTTGCACCAATAGATGTAATTTATCAAATATTGACTAAAAATATATTTGTATATCAACAGTGAAGCAAAACATTCTCCAGCTCCTCTGTGTGTCACCTCACTTATCATATAAGATTGCAGTTATGCAATACTAACTTACAAAAATGTTAATTCGTTTGTTTGAAATGCCTGTGGACACTATTTTAGCAATCTGTTCAAAATAAATGGGTTGATGCCTGCCTAAAAATAGCATTTATATGCTAATTGACACAGTGTGATTTCACCCCACTGGACTGCACAATGTCAATGGGTACAACCATAGAAAGTTTTTGTAACTCACAAACTTGGCTAATTAAACCTATGCTTCTAAAGATAACAACAAAAATACCCAAAACATATTAGTGTTTACCTTATGTCCTTTGCTTCATTCCCTATTATTAAGTAACACATTTAAATGATATAATTCTATTAATTCACATATTCAGTATTAGATCTAGATCTCCCCTTTCATTCTTCTGGTAAGTAAATAATTAGTCATAGTCCATAAAGGATCATAGGCATCTAATGATCTTGTATTATGCCCCTTGTTATACATTGCCAATCAGTAGAAACAATGGGCTGAATTTTCCCCCCCATTGGGGGGGAAGTTGATGGGCGGGCATACTTCCGATCAGTGCCCCTGATCGGAGGTGCAGCGCAATTTTACGTGGGTGGGCCAATTAAGGCAATTAAGGCCCGCCCAGCGTGACGTCCGCAGGGAAGCGCTATGCGCTCCCTGTGTGGGCGGGGGAATGCCTAAAATTAAGAGAGTGCTCTTTCGCGCATGCATACGAAAGAGCGCACTCATCTCCCTGAAGCTAAGTGCAACCTCAGGGAGATTGCCTCTACTTTCAAAAATATTAAAAATAGAAAACAAAATTTCCCTTACATGCCCCCTCATGTACATGAGTTGGGACATGTTCATAATTTCCAAAAAAACTTTATGAAATTTTTAAAACCCTACATGAAACCTCATCCCGCCTGTGGATGAGGTTTCATGTTTTTTCTACTTCCCGCCAGGGCTCCTGGCCTGCCCGCCAACCTTAAGGTTGTATGGGCAGGTCCACTAATTAGCTTAATTGTTCTATCAATGGCCTCAATTGGCCATTGACAGGTTGGCGGGCGCGCAGCTGATTTTGCTACGCTCCCGCCTTCCTGAAAATTTAAATGGGGCAAGGTGATGTCAGGAGTTCCACCCAACATCACCACATGTCATTTTACGTGTCAATGAGCGGATCCCGCCCCTGCTCGTCGACAGTAAAATCTAGCCCAATATTTCACTATTTACTTGAAACATTTCCTAATTCTGAAAATCTCTATTAGAGCCCCTTTAACCTTCTCTGCCTAACTGTAATCTTTCTTTATAGCTGTTTTGATAATGTTAGCCTTGGCTCCCGTGGTTGCATTCTCATCCTTGAGTCAGAAGGCTGCAGCTTCAAGGTCCCACTCCGGAGGCATGAGTAAAGAACATTAGGCTGACAATTCAGTACAACACCGAAAGAGTGGTACACTGTTAGAGGTGCAGTCCTTCCAATGAGATGTTAAACTGAGGCCATGTATGCCCTCTTAGGTCAGTGTAAATGATTATACTGCACTATTCAAAGAAAAGGAGGGACCTTCTCCCAGTGGCATAGCCAATAGTTATCCCTCAATGAACATCACTAACAAGCAAATCATCTGGCCCTTCATTTCACAACTTGGCTGCTGCATTTCCGACATTGACAACTGTGACAACACTTCCAAAGTACATATTCGATTATAAAGCAGTTTGGGATTTCCTGAGGGCACAAAAGGCTCTGTACGTTCTTCTTTTCTTTTTCTTTTTAAACTCTTATTCCTGGTATTATTCTAGTGAATATTCACTGCAGCTTCATGTCTCTAATACCCTACCAAATGGGGTGCTGTGTGCAATACTGTGTGCAATATGACTAAATTGTACGTGTTCTTGCATTTTTATTTTAAGTAAAAATAGGAATGTAAAATGTACAAAAACAATTCCCAATAGAGCACATTGAACTGTAAGTGTTAAGTCAATGCAAGACCAACCCACAATCGTCCAAATATTTCCAGGTGCTTAAAGGTTAGAATATATGATGCAGGCACAGAACCTAATGGGGAGGACTTTCTCCTCATTGGGCGGGCGCAGTGGGCAGGCCCTGGAGAGGACACATGACACTCTGCCGCCCGCCATCAGGCCCCGACTGCGATTTCACACTGGCCTGGCCAACTAACGGCCAGCCAGTGCGGATCGCTCGCTGAAACACTCAGTGCTGCCTGGTTGGGGGGAGTGGGGGTGGTGGGTTGGGGAGAGGAGGAGGGTGAGCGCGGAAGTCAGCGCGTGCGTGCGGGTGCGCTCAGTGAAAGCTCCCTGAAGGCACAGAGCCGCCTCAGGGAGCTGAAGATTTTCCACATTAAAAATAAAGTTTTAAAAAATAAGGAAAACTCATGTGACTCTTGTCACATGAGCAAGGGTACGTTGCAAATGAATTCTGAAAAGAAAGCATATGAGATACTTGCCTTTATTAACCGAGGCATAGAATATAAAAGCAGGGAGGTTATGCTGGAACTGTATAAAATGCTGGTTAGGCCACAGCTAGAGTATTGCATGCGGTTCTGGAATCCGCATTATAGGAAGGATGTGATTGCACTTGAGAGAGTGCAGAGGAAATTTACCAGGATGTTGCCTGGGCTGGAGAGTTTTAGCTATGAGGAGAGACTGGATAAACTGGGGTTATTTTCCCTCGAGCATAGGAGATTGAGGGGGGACATGATTGAGGTGTATAAAATTATGAGGGGTGTAGATAGGGTAGACAGGAAGGAACTTTTCTCCTGGTGGGATCAATAACCAGGGGGCATAGATTTAAGGTAAGAGGCAGGAGGCTTAGAGGGGATGTAAGAAATTTTTCACCCAGAGGGTGGTGGGAATCTGGAACTCACTGCTTGAAAGGGTGGTAGATGCAGAAACCCTCATAACATTTAAGAAGTATTTGGATGTGCACTTGTGATGCCATGGCATACAAGGCTATGGGCATAGTGCTGGAAAATGAGATTAGAATAGTTAGGTACTTTTTTGACTGGCGCAGACTCGATGGGCCTATTTCTGTGCTGTAGACCTCTATGACTCTATGAAAACTTTTATTTTATTTTTAATTAACATCGGAAACCTCGTCCCGCCCGTGGATGAGGTTTCCTCAAAAATCAAAAGGCCGCTTGGCCTATTCACCCGCCCACCGACTGTAAGGTTGGACGGGCAGGAAAAATTCTAGTTAATTAGTCAATTAATGAGCTGAACAGCCCTCTTAATTGTCGGTGGGCACTTTGCCGACTCCTGCACACACCCGCCGACCGAAATATCACATGAGTGCGCAATGACGTCAGGACGTTTGCCCATCATTATCATGTGCTATCAGGCGCGTGTTCGCACGCCGAGGTGAAGATTCAGCCCAGTGTATTTTTATGCCATCCTTTGCAGGGGAGTGGGAGGTGAGGGGGCACAGAGTTTGTAGCGATGTTTATGTGATTGTGGGTTACCCAGTGCCATTCTAATGGACCAGTTTAAACTAGTTTGCATGCATTATGATGTTCAAGAGTTGAACATCCCAACATTAATCTTTTCAGCAACTTTAATCAGTCGATCAGTTAAATTGCAGCTCCCTGAGTGTTTACATTAGATCTATGGCTCGTAGTAATTGAGCCAAAAAAAGGGTGAACTCAGGTACTGTTATTCCAGCTGTCACCACTTCATGACTCATTAAAATGCAGTATGATTCTATTAGAAAACAATAAAAGTAGGTCAAGTGCACAGCAGCTGAGAGTTCTGCATCTTTTCCATGAATATTTTGATAGACCAGTGTAGCCACTTTAATTTATGGTTCAACACCATTAATGTTGATGCAGTTTTGTGGTGAAACTCACAGTTTTTCCTCGATATATTCCGTATTTCAAATCCCATCTGGTATCAGAACACAGTCCTCCGTGAGGAACATTCTTAGTGCTACTGCTCACTACACTGAGCTCTGCATCACTGGAATAATTGTGTAATCCAAACCACTTGAGGATCCTTTTCTTTGGAGACCTACTCGAGTGAGACAGTGTCAGAGAGTTTTAGTTGCAACATGTTCCGTTGGGGAAAGTAGTGTGACTGTCATCCAGGCACAGTTCATTGGCATTTTTAATGAGCATATTAACACCGGCAATTATGAAAACATTAAACAGTAAAATAACAGCATGATATCAACGCATTTACTCTATCTCTTTACCATATGGTTCAGTCCACTAAAATCTTATACACAGTAAATCATGTTGACAAATTCCTGATATTTTTGCAGGCAGGTATAATTTAACCCTCAAAAATCAAATCTGTCTGCTCGGCTGCACAGTCTATTATACCAATCCATCTCCAAACAATGCAAGTTCTCAAGTGTTAGGAAGTGCTGCTTCCTAACAAATGATACCATACTACATTTATATTCAGGGAAGTAACTAATACCTCAGACCAAATTTTCAGAATTGAAAACAGTGTACTTACAAGGTATTTATTGAAGGCTTAAGTTCAAACAGAACAGCCAATCTCATTGAACTCATGATTAGGAAATCCCATGGAGACTGCACTGACGGCTCAGTGAGTTTATCCATTGAGCAGCTGAACCATGTAGGTTTGGGAGGTCCCAGATAGACCCCTGCATGATGGTGAGTCAGCTGATCTCAGCCAAGTGGGAGTGAAAAGCTTCAATTCAAATAAAAGAAAGAACTTCAATTTATGTAGCACCTTTCACAACCACAGGGTATCCTAAAGTGTTTGACAGCCATTAAATGTAGTCACTGTTGTAATGTAGGAAATGTTTGTACACAGCAAGCTCCCACCAACAGCAGTGTGATATTGATCAGATAATTTTCTTAGTTAGTGATGTTAATTGAGGGATAATTATTGTCCAGGACACCGGGCATACCTCTCCTGCTTTTCTTTGAAATAGTACAATGGGAACTTTTATGTCTGCTTGAGAAGGCAGATGGGTCCTCGGTTTAATATCTTACCTGAAAGAGGACACCACCAACAGTGCAACACTCACACAGTATAGTACCACACTGGAGTGTCAGCCTAGATTTTGTGCTCAAATCTCTGGAGTGAGACTTGAACCCACAACTCTTTGACTCAGAGGCAAGAATGTGACTACTGAGGCACAGCTTACTTTTATTTAAGTATCCCTATTGGTTAGTTGTCCACCAATCCTCACTTGATGTGGGCATTTGCAAACAGTGGGAAAACACAGGACTGGACTTAGTGGTAATGCCCCATATCTCTTTGTCAAGCAGTCCACCAGTACTTTCCCTGAAGGCTCACACATGAATAATAACTGCCATAGACAAGGTGAAACTGTAATCTTGTTTTTCAGAAGAGGAGGGAAGAAAAAAGCAAATATTGAAAATGGTCAGTGTTGTCTTAGTTTATTGATATGATGGTCTATGCATAATGTAGGCTTTTAGAGATAAGCATAAGTGTTGTAAGTGTTGCAAATTCTTAATACCTTCATCTTCTAATTGCAGTCCCTACATCCCCTCCGACCTTGGATTCAGATGAGTGTGACGAGGAGATTGGAAACTGCCACAGTGGAACAGGTGATGGCTTCGACTTTACAGGTGCATAAATCCTCCTAACACCCAACTGTAACCTTTCTCACTTGCTTCCTGTGTGCTCTGCTGTTAATGAGCCAAAAATCACTAAAACACATGTCTCTCATCCAACTAATAAACAGCTTATCCTTACAAATCTGCCCTCTATCAACACCTTCCTTCTGCTAATTGGGACTAATCCTTTAGTGTTCATTCTTCCTTATTAGGAACTGCAGCACCACTTCAGAAGAATAAATAAACAAGCAATAAACTGACAGTGAAGCATTTGGTGCAGGCTTACAATCAATGTATGGCTTGAATTATTGTTAACACTTAGTGGAAACATGCATTTCTGAATGAGTCCACGTACCCATTTGGAGTTTTGTCTTTCAGATTTCTGTCATTCTGCTGTCATTCAGATCTCTGTCTGTGATCTTTCAGATCTCTGTCATTCTGCTATCATTCAGATCTCTGTCTGTGATCTTTCAGATCTCTGTCATTCTGCTATCATTCAGATCTCTGTCTCTGATCTTTCAGATCTCTGTCATTCTGTTATCATTCAGATCGTTGTCTCTGATCTTTCAGATCTTTGTCATTCTGCTATCATTCAGATCTCTGTCTCTGATCTTTCAGATTTCTGTCATTCTGTTATCATTCAGATCTCTGCTGTCCATGAGAGGTTCCTCACCCAGAAGTCGGCCTAATTGGGAGGCTTGACTTCCAGTTGGACAGCGAACCCTCTCTCCCACACCCAATCTCACCTACTTCCCCTCATGTTAAAATTCACGATCCCCCCAACATAGTTCATTGGTGGACTGCAGCCGTTCAAGAAGGCAGCTTACCATCACCTTCTCAAGGCCAGTTGGGGATGGGCAATAAATGCTAGTTTTGTCAGCGATGTTCACATCCCATGAAAAGAATTTTTAAAAACTCTCAGTTTGGCCCATTGGAGCTTGATTAACTCTGACAAGACACTTTGTTCTTTATTCATATCCAAGTTTGCGCTTCCAGCAAAAATCGGCATTAACTTTGTGAGACCTCTGTTTGATCTGTCCTAGTTACAGTTGTCTCAGGCTGTACCCTGTTTTTTATGTCCCCCAATATACAGAGCAACAATTGCAAGTTGTCTGTGAAGGTATTTCTGTCAGGTACAAATAGATCTTTAAGAAAAGGCAAGAGCTTGTGGATAATGATCAGGAGGAGACCCCTGGCTGATCTGGTTTTGTTCTCCTTCCATTGTGGCTCTGTGTCTGCAATCCGATGGACATCTTTCTTGTTGATATCGCTAGCTTACTTTTTTCACAGCTTCCCTGCTTGCTGGGCAAAAATATGTCCTCATCTGTGAAATACAGAATGTCAAAAACTGGGGTGGATTTTTTTTTTAGTGCTGCAATTTTGAAGGTATCATTTTTGCTGGTGAAGTTGATAGTAATCTGGCAGTTGACGGCGATATTGTGTAGCAGCCGGAACAAGTCATTGAAGCTGCTTATAGTGTTCTGCTGCAGTTTTACAGAGAAATAATCTCCAGTCGGCTGCAAAGCAATTCTATGTTCAATAAATATTTTTTTTACAGGAATATATTTAAACAAGTTACTGTTTTGCTTGAGAAAGCCCAGAACTTTAAAAATCTGTTATTAGAAAAGCAGAGAAACAAAGGGGCCATTTTAAAGTTCTTCAGTAGGATCATTGATATTTCAAGGAGATCACTGTCTCTGACTAGCTGTTATTTTGTATCATGTGCAAATAACCCGGTGACATTCTTGCCTCTTAATATGAGTTATGTCATTGTTCTATACGTACATATGCAGAACATTGGAATTATCTTTTCCTCCTGCTATGTACTAAAATAAACATTAAAGCAAACAGTCAGGAAGGGTTTTAAAGGTTTTTCCTTTTTGTCCTTGGTCTTCCTACCTAATACAATGTGAAAAATGATGTCTGTATGAGTTCTAAAAATTCAATTTTACTCCCCAGAAGGAGGCCCCTCCATCCTCACCCCACTCATTTATTTCCCTCCTGTGCCTCTTACATCTCTACTCCCTCCATTCAGTCTCTGTTTGTTCCTATACATGAGACTAGTCCATCAAAATAGATGCAGATATTGAACCATTAACTAATATTAAAATGGATACTGCAAGCACTCAGAATTCATTTCCATGGTGATCCTTAACTTGTACTAACGGGGCAACCTTCATCCACTTTCTGTATGGTGGCACGGTATGCCCAATAGAATCAGATACCACAGATTGGAGGCACCGAGCCATGGCCCCAACCTCATCTGCCTGCTCTTCAACTGATTTCTGGTCTTATTCCTGCTTTGCAGGTGGTAACACTGCTCTAGGAACAGAGGAACCAACATTACCTGAAATACCAGTGTTCCCAGGTATGGAGCATGTTTGGTCAAAGTTAATGTGCATGCAAGAGGTGGGGAGAGGCATTTGGCACCCTCTTAGATGCACGGGTGAGAGATTGATGTTTTGAAGGATGTGATGGCAACTTGAGAAGGTCACCGCAGTAACAAGAGGTTCCAAAAATGTCCCTTGGGACTGAAGGAAGATTTATTAGATATCACAGAATCTTGGCATAGCTGCTTAGAGATAAAATCCTCAGAACCTGGCGGGTGAGTTTCCTACTCTGCTATCGTAAACTCATCAGAGATTTGGCTGAAACCAGGCTTACAACTGTGAACAAAGTTTCAGCTGGATTTCGGTAGAGGGTCCAGCAATGGAGCAGGAGAGACGCCAGGAAAATATATGCCCGGGTGCAAATGTAGGGTCAACTCTTTCAGTTATGGGTACCTTGTGTCCACATCAAACACTTGCAGGATAGGTACATTTTGGGTCAAAGGCTGAGAAAAGTACTCCTTTCTCTGCCCAATGAATTTAGCTTAATTTCAACCTCTGGAAACTAATCCCTGCAGGACTAAGTTGGTGATTCCATTTCACAGGTCTATTTATAGTTGTAGGAAGGTGCAGAAGACCTGGAGTGCTCTGGTGGTAGAATAATGAAATTCATGTTACTATGGTAACGGATTCAACTCCAGTTGGAGACTCAAACTTGCTATTAAAATATTGTATGACTTTTACTTTTCCTTAGCTAGGCTTCTAGGAGGGAAATTATGGAAAACTAAATCTTTTACTGCATGGAAGCACATCTCCTGTTTGTTAGAGTGTAGAATGTCAGACTCCCTTCAAGCTGCCAACTGACACATTTACATCCATGAGATATGCGGACTTTAAATCATGTTGGCTCACCCAAATGTGACTTACTTCAGTAGAAACGGGTAATGCATTAAATTCAATCTTACAATAATTTCACTTAGCGCTGGGCTAACTGATTTATCTGACATGTGTAAACATTTATGAACATATCCAAAATCAGTGACTGCCAAACAGTATATTGTTAATTTGCTGTATAGCAAAGTAAGGTTGTTTCCTATAAGTCTGGTTTATCTGTGAACCTAAGTGCAGCAATAAAGCCAGTGACCCATTTGCCTCTGCATCTGGCTGATGTTGCTGAGTGTTAGTGAAGTAGGGAGGATGCATAATAGAACAGAGAGAAATCAAAACAAAATCTTGCATTTTACAAAAGCAGGGAATACTAACAAAGCTGCTGGGAGCTTAAACTAGTCCACCTATTTTTGTGCACAGTATGAAGTTCTTAAAGGCACTGCAGTGATCACTCGTCCTTTGGTGCAGTGTGTATTATTATTCCAACAAAATCTATTTCTGTGCCTTTAATTCATTGAATTTAAATGGGGGCAATGGTCAATGCTCCATTAACTGCTGCCATGTTGTTTTATGCTGTGCTCGCAATACTAGTCATCTGCACACAGACCTCATGAAGCCAGTGCAAGCCCAGAGTAAGCCTGTTGGATTATCTATGGCTCCTGCCAGGGAAGGTTCAGTTTTGAAAGAAACCGAAGGTTCAGTTTTAAAAAAAAACAGGTAAGTCTTCCCAGCTGCAGTTCTGAATGAACCTGTCCTTCTGAGTGTGGGGGAGCTGCCAGCCGGGTGTAGCCTGTGTGGCAGCACTCGACAGCACCGGTGTGGCCCAAAAATTCCTGTCAAGGTGGCAGCCAGGCTAATAGAACTCACCACAACAGCTTCCAGCGAGAAGAAGATGTGCAATTAAATGTGAAATAGTGAAGCTACTGTCCAAGGTGTTAGCTTTGCGAAAATAACAACCACCACAGGTCCTGATAGACTTCATCCTAGGGTCTTAAGAGAAGTAGCTGCTGAGGCGGTAGCTGTATTGGTTTTAATTTTCCAAAATTCCCTAAATTCTGGAAAGATCCCATCGGATTGGAAATTAGAGAATGTGACTCCTCTATTCAAGAAAAGCGGGGAGACAGAAAACAGGAAACTACAGAGCAGTTAGCTTAACATCTGTCACAGGGAAATGCTGGAATCTATTATTAAGGGGGTCATAGCAGGGCATTTATAAAATCTCATTACAATCAGGCAGAATCAACATAGTTTTGTGAAAGGGAAATTGTATTTGACTAACTTAGAGTTCCTTGAGGAAGTAACAAGCAGGGTTACCAACACCCAAGGGAAGAAAATAAGGGACACTTTGGCATGGGCAATGGTTCGACTGGGAGGGGGGCAGTGGTAGTGGTGTTGGATGCCGGCAAACCTGTTATGGTGGCAGAGAGAGGGGGTTGCTGGCCAGCCTGTGGGAGTGGGGCGGGCCAGGGGCAGTGGAGCTGGTGAACATATAAGGGTGGGAGGGGGTGCTGTCAAATCTGTAAGAGTAAGTGGGGGGGTGGGGTTAGGGATTGCAAACCTGTGTGCAGAGTGGGGATTGAGCTGGTGGCGAGTGCCGTGCAACAGGCACATGAGCTCCGATACTGCCAGCTCGTGACACTAGCGTAGTTGCAGAAAATCCAGGACAGTTAGTGACACTGGAATCAAACAACATGGATAAAGGGGAGCCTGTAGATGTGGTGTGCTTGAATTTCTAGTAGGCATTTGATAAGGTCTCTACACAAAATAAGAGCTGGTAGTGTGAGGGGTAACATATTAGCATGGATAGTGGAATGGTTAGCTAATAGAAAGCAGAGACTAGAGATCAATAGGTCATTTTGGGTTCGCGAACTGTAACTAGTGGAGTGCCGCAGGGATCAGTGTTGAGGTCTCAATTATTTATAATCTGTATTAATGACTTGGATGTATGGTTGCTATATTTGCTGATGACACAAAGATAGATATATTTTGAGCACATGGGACAAAAAGCGTGATGCACCCTGATGGACAAGTTCTCACCATTTTGAATGATTGGTAGCAAGCTCCCTATAGTCATTAACGTCAATGCTGCTGCACTTCAAGGAGAGCTTCAGTCTTTGAATGTCTTTGAAGCATAATCTTTGTTCTCCCCTAGAATGTTGGCCATTTGAGAGTTGAGAAATCCAGACCTGGGGTGGGGGGGGGCAGCGGAAAGATACTTCTTGGCTATCCAGACAGTGGCCAGTCCAAAGTTGGCTTTGCAGGAGTTCGGGCCTGAATACTTGTGGAGCTGGCTCCAAGAAGGGCACTAATGCTTGTTCAATGGTCCAGAGGATGCAGCAGAGGCAGTGCTGATAAAAGCAAAATACTATGGATGCTGGATTACAGAAATAAATAACAAAATGCTGGAAAAACTCAGCAGGTCTGGCAGCATCTGTGGAGAGAGAAACAGAGTTAACGTTCTGAGTCCGTACGACTTCTTCAGAGGCACTGCTGATGTCATTTCTCTTACGCTCTTATGTGTTGCTGATACATAGTCAAGGCCTCACTGCAGCACAGGAATATGGTGATGGCAACTGCTCTGTACACTTAGGGCTTCTGTTGACTTGCCATAGTTGCCAAAGGCTGAGTGACACATCTGATCCGGTGTTGGATCACCTCGTCAATAGTCAATAGCCTTTTGAGAGAGGTGCTGCTAAGTTATGGGAAGTGCTCAACATACAACATATTCCAGAGTGTCTCCTTCAACCTATATGGGAAGTAGAAAACTGGCTGACCAGGTGTGGATTGAATGTATCAATTTTCTTTTGGCAACATTCTAGGATAGGCCAAGTTTCTTGGATGCAGTAGAGACCTGCAAATATGTCATCTGCAAACTGTAGATCATGTAGGTGTATGGTGGTCAGTTTAGTTTTGACACGGAGGCGACTGAGGTTAAAGAGTTTTTCATTTGGGCAGTATTTAATACTGACACCATAGGGCAGTTGATCTTTGATAGGGCGAATAGCCACTGTCAGGTAGTTTGTAAATAGTATAGGGATTATTACACAGTCTTACTTGTCACTGGTCCAGATTTTGAAGGTGTCTGTGTCAGTCTCCCATTCAAGACAGTTGCAGTCATATCATCATGAAGCAGCTGCAAAATTGTGAAGAAGTTTCTTGGACACCCAAATCTTACAAGCACAATCCACAGAGCCCCAAGATTTACTGAAGCAAAACTTTGGTGAGATCAATGAATGCAATGACAAATTCCTGGTGTTGTTCTCAACAGTTTTCTTGGATTTGTCTGTAGATGAGGCTGTATGCTCAGTGGTTGATTACGTTCAAGGCTAAGATCAGTAGATTTTTGGAATCTAAAGGAATCAAAGGATATGAAGATTGAGTGGGAAAATCAAGTTGAGGATGAGGATCAGCCGTGATCTTATTAAATGGTTGTGTAGGCTTGCTGGGCCGAATGGCCTACACCTGCTCCTATCTCTTATGTTCTTATTTGAAATGAATTGATTGGTTGGTTTTGTGTGGGCTGGAGATTCATGACTCAAAGCACAATTTCTATGTTTTTTTCTATGGCCAGAATTTTCCCGTTGGCATGCGGGGGCCAGCCCCACATGCTGACGGGTAAAATGACGCACGTGACATCAGGCGAGCATTCTGATGTCACCATGTGCCATCACGATATTTAGGTGGGCAGGCGCATGATGTTCTCAGATGCGCGCCCGTCAATAATTAATCATGTAGTTAAGGCCCTTGAGGCAGCAATTGACTGCAATTTTTTGGGGCCCATGCGATCTTCAGGACATTGCACAGGAGCAACAGGCAGGCGGGTAGAAGACATTTGTATAAACCTCATCCATGGGCAGGATAAGAGGAGTGAGTGGGGTCGTGAATGTTATCTGTCAGATATTTAATTGTGAACATTACTGATATTTGCCTGTGTGAGCAGGAATACTTAAAAACTCATACCAGTTGCTTGGACAGGAGTAACAGCCTTCAGGTCAGGACTCTACAGCGAAGATCGTTTTTGAGGCCTGCAGGTTTCAGGAAGCCTTCCCTTAGCCTGGGAATGGGAGTTATGCTCTCCACTGGAGGCACCTCTTCTGAAGAGGAAGGGAGGGCCAGGACGGGGAGGAGGCCAGGAGTCCACATTCAGCCTCCAGGGGAGCCACCTTTGGGAGGAGAGGCACAGGCACAAGGAGTGCAGGGCCACCAGGAAGTCCAAGGTGGAAGCGGCCGCAAAAGACGCCACTATCCTGCTGCCAGGGTTTACAGGCGGCAAAGCAGCTACCTCAATATGGCTGAGGTGCAGTGCTGAAGGAGGCTCCGTCTCTCAAAGGAGACATTCACCTCCATCTGTCAGATGATAGGCCCTGAGATCTGCGCCAACTGTGTGGGTGGACACCCCATGTCAGTGGTACTGAAGGTCACGGCTGCCCTCAACTTCTATGCCTCCAGCTCTTTCCAGGGATCGGTGGACGATCTTCGCGAAGTCTCCCAATCAGCTGTCCACAGTTGTGTCAAGCAGGTGACAGACGCTCTGTTCAGGCATGCATTGACCTTCATCCACTACCATTGGAACGAGGCAAGCCAGACAGAGCAAGTCAGAGCCTTTGAGGCCATTGCTGGCTTCCCCCGCGTCCAGGGTGCAATAGACTGTACACATGTGGCCATCAAGGCGCCAGCAGGTCAACAGGAAGGGCTTCCACTCCATGAACGTGCAGATAGTGTGTGACCACAGGATGCAGATTCTGCAAGTCTGTGCAAGATACCCAGGCAGCTCCCACAACATCTACACCCTCAGACACTCCCAGGTGCCGGGGTTCTTCAGTGCTCCAGCCCGGCTGGATGGGTGGCTGCTGGGTGACAAGGGCTATCCCCTCAGAAGGTGGCTCATGACGCCTCTCTGCCATCCAAGAACAGAAGCTGAGCAGCGGTACAATAGGAGCCACACTTCCACAAGGGCTGTGGTGGAGAGAACCATTGGTCTTCTCAAGATGCACTTCTAATGCCTGGACTGTTCAGAGGGCACACTCCAATACCCCCCAGATCGTGTGTCGCTGATAGTGGTTGCATGCTGCACTCTCCACAATCTGGCACTGGAAAGGGGGAACGCTCTGGATGATGAAGATGTAGATGCAGTCACTGCGGCTGCACAAATGAATCCAGCAGTGAGTCTGAGGATGAGCACGCACATGAGAATGGTAAGGGAGTAGACGCTGACCCGGACATACTCTGGGAGGCTTTAATACAAAGAACCTTCAGCTAGCACATCACATATGGACCTTGAACACACCCCAGGGCTGAGTGCTAAATCTGCCTGGATAGCAACATTAACTAAGGCCCTTGTTAATAAAGCTCAATGTCAGACAACTCACTCGTGGGTTCCCATCCACCTGCAGAAGTAAGGAAACACCCAGAGGCATGGTAATATATCAAAATTTATTGAGATTACAAAAGTAACTTCAGAAATAAAAAAAAGGTGTTGCACGTCACACTAAGTCTTAAATGAACTAATATGGAGCAACATAAAAGCACCAGTGAGAAATCTGTGGTGTGCCTAATGTGCTTTAAATTTACGCTTACAGGTATTACGTCTAGGTGCTGTCCCCACGCTGGTACTGGCATCTGAGACAGCCTGCTGACTCTGCTGTCCTGTTGGCCTCGATGACCTTGGCAGCTGTCCCCTGGCCCATGGAGCCTTTGGTGGCCCCACCTGGGAGGGAGCGGCCAGTTCCACAGCTGGCATCTCTCCAGTTGCTGCAGTCTCATCGGATACCACGGTCACTGGCAGAGGGGCGGAGGAGCTGCTGCCCTCACCCGGAGTGCCCTGAGAGAAGCCCGCAGATACGACAGGCAGCTGCTGCACCGACATGAGGTCACTTTGGACCTCCCTGCTCACCATAGATGTGCACCGAGCTGAGATACTTGGTGTCCAAACCATCTCCCACATGGGCAATAAGCAGCTGAGGTCAATGCCAGTGTGAGGGCTTGCAGGTCCGAGCACAACCCCAGGAAGCCCTGATTATTCTCCTGGAGGAGCCTCTTCATCAGTGTCGCCACTCTCTCCATGGAGGAAGCATGGCGCTCAGCTATGAGGTTCATTGCATCGGTGATGCTCCACATGGACTCCTCCAGCATGGGCACCATGCCACACATTGCCTTGTGTATCTCCGCCTGATCCTCCCACATACCCTGCTGCACCTCCAGCATTTGCTGCCTCTGGGATGACTCCAGAGGCACATCATCAGCCACCGACTGAGCATGTACCTGGTCCCCAGCAGTCCTCTGACACTGTGCCTCTGCCTGCACCTCAAGCGTGCGTGAAGTGCCCTCACTGCTGTGCCCCGGGACCCTAGCCGAAGATCTAATTGCCACTGAGGTACTAGTATCTGCGCTGGTGCCTGCCTGGCAGAGATGGTGTGACGCTGGTGAGTCGATTTCCTTTGTGCCCTTAGGTGTGAGAGGTGGCCCCTCTGCTTCCTCCTCCCGGCTCTGCTCCGGTGATGCTGAAAGGAAGAGCAAGGACATTTGATTGGTTAATGTGGAGACAATGTCAATGTCAACATGCCTGTCCCCCGGATCATTATGCGCTCATCCTTCCATAATCAATGGTCAACCCATGTTGCTAACTTCAATCACTGAACATTCAACAGTGCCATGGCTGCTGGGACGCACATGGTGAACTGAGTGCTCGGCAAACATACCTCCTTGTGGCACCCCAGCCTCACCACCACCGGTGGACCTGGGCGCATGGCGCTTCTCCAGATCCATGGCCTGCTGCTTGAAAGGAGTCAAGACGGCCAAATGGGCCTGGCCTCCACCCGTCCATATCCGTTCAGCGGAATTGTGCACAGTTTTCTCCTGAAAAGGAGAGAAGAGCACTGATTTGTCCAGCCTGCGCCTGAATTCCCATCGCATCCCTGCCAACCCGGCCAGAGTGGGACATTGCAGGACTCCAGTTCTTCATCACCCTGCAGCTGCCGCACACTCACACAAAGAAGCCAGGGCTGACACCCCCATCTCATTGCCCAAATGCTGCCTCCTTCACATGTGGCACCACAAGGTGTAACCTTGCTAAGCAAGGAGGCACAAGCACTTGGAACGCAAAGACCAGCAGATGGATTGGTGCCCCACCAACTGGAAGCTCCCCTCCCAGCATGTTAGCACCCTGACTTTGACATGATTCCCAGTTCCAGCACTCTGCCTATGTGCAGAACCTTGAGTTTCACCCCCATTCTATACTCTGGGTGTCAGTGTCACACATGCTGCGGGCGCAGAACCCATCTTAGCTCAACCCTCTCAGGGTGAACTAGGCATGGGCAATATCTGCTGGCACACCCAGCGAGGGATACAAGCCATGAAGGATTCAATGCCATAATTGTACTCAGAGTTGTTGGGTGGGGGGTGGGAGTGGGGGGAAAGGGTGACGGCTGCATTACATCCTCATCCAACATGAACTCACCCTTCCCGAGCACAGGAGGTCATTGAATCTTTTTTGGCACTGGACCCATGTGCGTCACACCACATCATGGGAGCTCACACTCTCGGCCACCTCCTCCCACGCACGCTTGGTCAGGTGGGGAGGGGTCTGCCTACCGTTCCTTGGAAGCAGGACCTCCCGCCACGCTGCCAGCTCCTCCAGGAGGGCAGCTAGGACTCATCCGAGAACCGAGGAGCACACTGCCCCGCCGCCCTATCCTCCGGCCTAGCCTGCCCCGCCGCCCTATGCTCCGGCCTAGCCTGCCCCGCCGCCCTATCCTCCGGCCTAGCCTGCCCCGCCGCCCTATCCTCCGGCCTAGCCTGCCCCGCCGCCCTATCCTCCGGCCTAGCCTGCCCTGCCGCCCTATCCTCCGGCCTAGCCTGCCCCACCGCCCTATCCTCCGGCCTAGCCTGCACCGCCGCCCTATCCTCCGGCCTAGCCTGCCCCGCCGCCCTATCCTCCAGCCTAGCCTGCCCCGCCGCCCTATCCTCCGGCCTAGCCTGCCCCGCTGCCCTATCCTCCGGCTTGGCCCGCCCCGCTGGCCTACATTCCGGACTTGCATGCTGCACAGTAGCCCTCTGCTGAGCCCGTCTGCCGACCATTGTGATCAGCCTTGCAAAGGCTGCCAGGCCTTCACTTAACTAGGCCGCCAGGTCGCCATTGGACCCAGCAGTCTGTGCACACCCACCGCCGCCTGCCTACTCCTGCTATCCTCGGGAGTCGAGACATACGCCAGTTGGGCTTTAATTGGCCCGACTGCGTAAACTGGTGGCGCGGGCCCGAGCATGAGCGGCGATCGGGTCTGCACCCATTCCCACTCGGTCTGCCCGACATGGGGAAAATTCTCCATTATGTCTGGTTTTGAATCAATGGTGATCAGCTTCAGACAGTCATTATTTGCGCTAGACAAGCGCAACCATAACATGAGCATGATGAACACATGACTTGCATCAATTTGGAAATTTCAGAATTAATTTTACATCCAAAATAGTTTCTGTGGCAACTCCTGCAGCCTTATTTTAATTTGATGAAAACACAGCTGGTAATACATGAAGATCTTACGTGGTATAAACAATGACCACAATACACACAGTTTAAGATAATATTTTTCCGTTGTTTTGGGTGTAACCTTGACTTCTTTTACTCTCATTTTAAAGCTACGGACTAACTACCCAAAACAAAGGGAGTGGCTGAGTGCAAAGTATGTGAAGTTTCACACCTTTTAAAGCTGTGTATGTGAGTAAAAAGAAAAACATGCCCCCACCCCACCATCCCTTCTTCCCACCACCAAACCACTAAGCCAGAGTTGAATCTTCATTTACAGTACAGCATTACCACCTCAGGCAGTGCAGGCCAGAACTGGAATTCTAATACAAGCAATGTAACATTAGGATGAATTCCAAGGCAGTGGGGGTGCCTCAGCATGTGACAAGCAAATGCAATTCCAAAATACAAACCTGGCACCAGAAAAGCTCTCCCGAAAAGACTCACAGCTGACCTCTGGCCTGTCAGGTATATATTGGACAACACCACTGAGGAGGTCAATTCTGCCAATCCTAACACAATAAATATCTGCATGGTCGTTTCCTGATCTGCTTGTGTTTTGACACTACTGTGCCATGGAACAATACACAAATTAGGTTTTTTTTAAATCTTGTAATCGAATGAAAAGCTATTTAAAAAACACAGATTTAATTAATGGAACTGCCTGTACACAAAGGAACTTTGCATTGTCCAAATTAAATCACACTATGATTACAGCAAGAAAGAATATGCAGACATTTTCAGATCTACATTTGACATTATTGCACATTTCTGATTCTGTCGACCACCTTCCTCTAATCTTCCTTCAGCAAGTTCTCATCACTTAGAATGTGGCCCACCCAACTTTATTGCCTTTTCTTGATGGTACTCACTGTCGATCTTTCCTCCTCCACGATGCAAAGGTACATTCCAGTGGGAAAGAAAGCCTCTGGGGAAAGCAGGCACTATCCATGGCTAACTAAGTAAGTTAAAGATAGTGTCAAATTGAAAGAAAAAGCATACAATTCTGCCAAGATTACTGGAAGGTTGGATAGAATATAAAAACCAGCAAAGAATGACTGAAAAGAAAAGGAGGGAGAAATTAGAGTATGAGAGAAAGCATTCTAGAAATACAAAGACAGCTAGTAAGAGTTTCCACAGGTATTTAAAAAGGAAAAGAGTAACTAATTGCAGAGCATTGGTCCTCTAAAGAACAAGTCTGGTGAATTAATAAGTGGAAATAAGGAAATGACCGATGTTGCTGTCCTCACTGTAGAAGACACACATAACATCCTAGAAATAATTGTAAATCAAGAGGTGAAAGGGAGGGGAGAACTTAAAACAATTACAATCACCAGGGAAAGGACACTGAGAAAATTATTGGAGCCAAAGGCTGACATTACCCCACGTCCTGATAGACCTCATTCTAGGGTCTTAAAAGAAGTAGCTGCTGAGATAGTAGAAAGTAGACAGCATCAGTTTTAATGTTCCAAAATTTCCTAGATTCTGGAAAGGTTCCATCAGATTGTAAAATAGTATTGAAGAAAGGAGGGAGACAGATTGCAGGAAACTACAGGCCAGTTAGCCTAACATCTGTCATAGGGAAAATGCTAGAATCTATTACTAAGGAGGTTATAGTAGGGCACTTAGAACATCTTAATGCAATCAGGCAAAGTCAACATGGTTTTGTGAAAGGAAAATCGTATTTGACTAGAGTTCTTTGAGGAAGTAACCAGCAACATGGATAAAGGGGGACTTCTAGATGTGGCGTACTTGGATTTCCAGAAGGCATTTGACAAGGTGCCACAAAATAAGAGCTTATGGTGTAGTGGGTGACAAATTAACATGGATAGAGAATTGGTTAGCTATCTGGAAATTGAGAGTAGGGATAAATGAGTAATTTTCAAGTTGGCAGGATTTGACCAGTGGAATGTCACAGGGATCAGTGCTGGGGCCTCAAAAATTCTTAATTTATGTCAATGACTTGGATGAAGCACACATAAGGTTACTTAATAAGGTAAGAGCCATTTTGCTGGGGGCAGTATATTAGCATGGATAGAGGATTGGGAATTAATAGGAGACAGAGAGTTGGGATAATGGGGGCATTTTCAGGATGACAACCTGTAACTAGTGAAGTACCACAGGGATTAATGCTGGCGCCACAATTATTTACAATATATATTAATGACTTGGATGAGGGGAGTGAATAGACTATTGCCAAGTTCGCGGATGATACAAAAATAGGGGGGAAGGCAAGTGGTGAGGATGACACAAAGGGATATAGACAGGTTAAGTGAGTGGGAAAAAACTTGGTAGATGGAATATCATTTGGGAAAATGTGAGTTAATGCACTTTGGCAAGAAGAATAGAGGAGCTGAATATTATTTAAATGGAGAAAGACTGCAGAAAGCTGCAGCACAGACGGATTTGGGGGGTCCTCATGCATGAATCCCAAAAAGCTAATATACATGTTCAACAGGTAATAGGGAAGGCAAATGGAATGTTGGCCTTTATTTCAAAGGGAATGGAGTATAAAAATAGGAAAGCCTTGCTAAAACTAAACAAGGCACTAATTAGACCACACCTAGAATACTGTGAACGGTTTTAGTCCCCTTATTGCTGTGACTAGTGGAGTTCCGCAGGGATCAGTGCTGGGACCTTTTGCTGTTTGTGGTATACATAAATGATTTGGAGGAAAATGTAACTGGGCTAATTAGTAAGTTTGCAGACGACTCTAAGGTTGGAGGAGTTGCAGATAGTGAAGAGGATTGTCAAAGGATACAACAGGATATAGATCGGTTGGAGACTTGGGCAGAGAAATGGCAGATGGAGTTTAATCCGGACAAATGCGGAGTAATGCATTTTGGAAGGTCTAATACAGGCAGGAATTATACAGTAAATGGCAGAACCCTTAAGTGCATTGACGGGCAGAGGGATCTGGGTGTACAGGTCCTCAGGTCACTGAAACTGGCAACGCAGTTGGATAAGGTAGTCAGGAAGGCATATGGCATGCTTACCTTCATTGGCAGGGGTATTGAGTATAAAAGCTGGGAAGTCATGCTGCAGCTGTATAGAACCTTGGTTAGGCCACACCTGGAATATTGCGTGCAATTCTGGCCACCTCATTACCAGAAGGATATGGAGGCATTGGAGAAGGTGCAGAGGAGGTTTACCGGGATGCTGCCTGGTCTGGAGGTTATTAGCGATGAGGAGAGGTTGGAGAAACTCTGATTATTCTCACTAGAGCGACAGAGATTGAGGGGTGAATTGATAGAAGTTTACAAAATTATGAGTGGCATGGACAGAGTAGATAGTCAGAAGCTTTTTCCCAGGGTGGAAGAGTCAATTACTAGGGGACATAGATTTAAGGTGAGAGGAGAAAACTATACAGGAGATGTGCGGGGCAAGTTTTTTACTCAGAGGGTAGTGAGTGTCTGGAATTCGCTGCCAGAGGAGGAGATGGAAGCAGGTACAATAGTGATGTTTAAGAGGCAGCTTGACAAATACATGAATAGGATGGGAATAGAGGGATACGGAACCCGGAAGTGCAAAATGTTTTAGTTGACGGGCAATATGATTGGCGCAGGCTTGGAGAGCCGAAGGGCCTGTTCCTGTGCTGTACTTTTATTTGTTCTTTGTTCTTTGAAAGATATACTGGCATTGGAGGCAGTCCAGAGAAGGTTCACTAGGTTGATCCTGGGTATGGAGGGATTTTCTTTTAAGGAGAGGTTCAGTAGGTTGGACCTGTACTCATTGGAGTTTAGAAGGATGGGAGGCGACCTTATTGAAACATATAAGATTCTTAAGGGGCTTGACAACGTAGATGCTGAGAAGTTAATCCCCCTTGTGGGAGAGTCTAGGAGCAGGGGGCATAATCTTAGAGTAAGGGGTCGCCCATTTAAGACAGAGATGAGGAGGAATTTCTTCTCTCAGAGGGTAGTGAATCTGTGGAATTCTTTACCGCAGAGAGCTGTAAAGGCTGGGTCATTAAATATATTCAAGGCTGAGATAGACAGATTTTTAATCAGTAAGGGAATCAAGGGTTATGGGGGAAAGGCAGGAAAGTGGAGTTGAGGATTATCAGATCAGCCATGATCTCATTGAGTGGCAGTGCAGACTCAATGGGCCAAATGGCCTACTTCTGCTCCTATGTCTTATGGTCTTTTGGAAAGGACCAAATGTATGAATCACAGAATCATAGAATTGTAAAGGTGTAGAAGGAAGCCATTTGGCCCATCATGTCTGCACCGGCTCTCTGGGCATTTCAACTTAGGCCAGAATTTTCCCGTTGGCGTGCAGGGGTGGGCCCCACACACACCGGGTAAAATGGCACCGGTGATGTCGGGCGAGCGTCCCGATGAAACCGCGTGCCATTGCAATATTTCGTCGGGCGGATGTGCGATGATCTCCAATGCGCGCCCGCCATTAATTAATGGGACACTTAAGGCTCTTGAGGGGCCAATCGACGGTTGTGGTGGAGAGAGCCATTGGTCTTCTCAAGATGCACTTCCGATGCCTGGACCGCTCAGGTGGCGCACTCCAGTACCCCCCAGATCGTGTGTCGCTGATAGTGGTTGCATGCTGCGCTCTCCACAATCTTGCGCTGGAAAGGGGGGACGCTGTGGATGATGAAGACATAGATGCAGTAGCTGTGGCTGCACACGATGAATCCAGCAGTGAGTTCGAGGATTATCACACACAGTATGCCCTGAGGGCGTAGACGCTGACTCGGGCATACTGCAGGGAGGCAGGGACACCCGGGAGGCTTTAATCCAATGAACCTTCAGCTAGCACACCAGAGATGGACCTCCAGGACAAGCCTGGGCTGTAGACTCCATAATCGACACCTAAGCGCAAAATCTGCCAGGTTAGGAACATTAGCTAAGGGCCTTGTTAATAAAGCTGAATGTCCCACAAAACGTTCATAACATTATTGGAAACCATCCACTTGCAGGAGAAAAGCCATGGTGACATGTCTGAATTTAATATTTCAACCAAAGAAAGTTAAGGAAACAAAATGACAAAGGTGTAAAAAGTCACACCAACTCATAAAGACCTCATCTCGGGCCAACAGAAAAGCACCAGTGAGAAACCCGTTCTGTGCCTGAGGTGCCTTATGTTTATCTTTTCTGGTGCTACGTCTTGGTGCTGTCCCCTCGCTTGGAGTGGCATCTGAGACAGCCTGCTGACACTGCTGTCCTGTTGGCCTCGATGACTTTGGCTGTCGTCCTCTGGCGCGTGGAGTCTGTGCTGCCCCGCCTGGGAGGGTGCTGCCAGTTCCACAGCTGGCATCTCCCCAGTTGTCGCAGCCTCACCAGATGCAACCGTCACTGGCAGAGGGGCAGAGGTACTGCCGCCCTCATCTGGAGCGCCCTGAGAGGAGCCCACAGAGATGACAGGCAGCTGCTGCACCGACGTGAGGTTGCTTCAGACCTCCCTGCTCACTGTGGATGGATGGGCACCAAGCTGGGAATCTTGGTGCCCAGACCATCTCCCAAATTGGCAATGACCAGCTGAGTTCAATGCTGATGTGAGGGCTTGCTGGTCTGAGCACATCCCCAGGAAGCCCTGATTGGTCTCCTGGAGGAGCCTCTCCACGAGAGTCACCACTGTCTCCATGGAGGACGCATGGCATTCGGACATGAGGCTCATTGCTTTGGCGATAGTCTGCGTAGACTCCTCCACCATGGACACCAAGCCAAGCATAGCCCCATGTACCTCCCCCAGATTCTCCCGCACACCCGGCCGCATTTCCTGTGTTTGCTGCATCGTGGACGGCTCCAGAGGCACATCATCAGGCATTGACTGAACATGTGCCTGATCCCCTGCAGTCCTCCGACTGCTGGCACCATGGGCGTTCTCTGTCTCTGCCAGCTCTTCCAGCGACTGTGAATTACCCTCAACGCTGTGCCCTGGGGCACTAGCCGATGTTCTAATTCTCACCGAGGTGCTAGTATCTGCGCTGGTGCCTGCCTGGCAGAGATGGTGTGATGCTGGTGAGACTTCAGGGCCCTCAAGTGTGAGAGAAGGCCTCTGCTCCTCCTCCCGGCCCTGCTCCGTTGATGCTGAAAGGAAGAAGAAGGACATTGGATCAGTTAACGTGGAGACAATGTCAATGTGCATTCCTGTCCCCTGGATCATTCTGCGCTCACCCTTCCATAAGCAATGGTCAAGCCATATTGCAAACTTCAATCACTGAATATTCATGACTGCCATGGCTGTTAGGTGAACGATAGTGACCTCAGTGCTGGGCAAACATATCTGCCCGTGACACCCCAGCCCCACTGACACCGGTGGACCTGGGAGCTTGGCGCCTCTCCAGATCTAGGGCCTCCTGTTTGAAGCGGCAGAGAATCACCAACTGGGCTGGCCGTCTGCCAGTCCTCACCCGCTCGGTGGCATTATGTGCATTCTTCTCCTGAAAAGTAGAGAAGAGCATTGATTAGTGCTACTTGTACCTGGACTGTCTTCGCAGACGGCCCACTCCAGACAGAGTGGGACATTGCAGGCTCCAGTGCCTCCTCACCCCGCTACTGCCGAACACTCACACAAAGATGCTAGGCCTGTTTCCCCCATCCCCCCAACCCCCTTGGCCAAATGCTGCCAACATCACATTTGGCACCACATGGTCTAACCTTCCATAGCAAAGAGGCACAAGCACATGGAGTGCAAAGGGCAGCAGATCGATCGGTGCCACGCCACCTTGAAGCTCCCCTCGCAGCCTGTCATCACCCTGACTTTGACATATCCTGGAGTTCCAGCACTGCGCCTGGGTGCAGCTCCTCCAGGTTGTTCCCAAAACTGTCATGTGGGTCTCAGTGTACCACATGCTGCAGGGCAGAACCCATCTCTTCACCACCCTCTCAGGGTGACCTCAGCATGGGCAATATCTGCTGGCCCACCCAGCGAAGGACACAGGCCGTTGATGACTCAATGCAGTCACCACACTCAGACTTGGCCGGGGGTGGGGTGGGGGGATGGGGGTGGGGGGTGGGGGAGGGGGACACGGGGTGGGGGGGGAGTGGGGGGGTGGGGGGACGTGTGGGGGGTGGGGGGGGGTTGGCTGTGTCCGCCAGGGGGGAAAGCCTACTTGCTGGGTTAAGTGACCAATGCCAAAATGGTACTCACCCTTCCCGAATGCAACAGGTTGTTGAAGCGCTTGCAACACTGGATCCAGGTGCACTTCACCATGTCGCGGGAGCTTACCATCTCCGCCAGCTCCTCCCAGGCACGTCTGGTCATTTCGGGGGGTCTCCTCCTCCTGTCCTGGGGAACCAGTACCTCTCGCCGTGCTGCCACCTCTTTGAGAAGGGCAGCAAGGCGATCATCTGAAAAACAAGGGGCACAGTGCCTCCCTGCCCCACCCTCCTATCTGGCCTGCTCACCAGCAGCGCTCTGGGGAGCAACTCCTCTGGCCACGATTCACAGCCTTTGAAAGGCTGCAGCAGCTTTTTAAAACAGGCCGGCGGGTCGCCATTGGACACGGTGGTCTTTGCAGTCCTGCCGCCGCCCGCCCACTCCCGCTGTCCTCGGGAATTGCGATTCACACTGGGCAGCCTTAATTGGCCCGCCTGCATAAAATGGCGGCGCAGACATGATCACAGGCAGCGATCATGTGTGCGCCCGCCTGCTCCTGCTCCCACTCCGCCCGCCCAATAGGCAGAAAATTCTGCCCTTAGTCTCCTCAGTCTCCTGCCTTTTCCCCATAACCCTGCGCATTGTTTCTACTTAAATAACCATCCAATGCCCTCTTGAGTGCCTCAATTGAACCTGCCTCCACCACACTTCTGGCAGTGCATTCCAAACCCTAACTACTCACTGTGTGAAAAAAAAATTCTCACCTCGAATTTGCTGCTTTTGCAAAATACTTTAAAACTGTGCCCTCTGGTTCTAGATCCGTTTACGAGTGGGAACAGTTTCTTCCTATCTACTCTGTCCAGGCTCCTCATGATTTTGAAATCTCCTCTTAGCCTTCTCTCCAAGAAAAACAGAAAAACTACTCCAATCTTTCCTCGTAACTGAAGTGTCTCATCCCTGGAACCATTCTCGTAAACCTCTTCTGCACTCTCTCCAGTGCGTTCACATTCTTCCTATAGTGTGACGCCCAGAACTGTGCACAATACTCCACTGAGGTCTAACCAGTGTCTTATATAAGTTCATCATAACCTCCTTGCTCTTATATTCTATGCCCCTATTAATGAAGCCTAGAATACTGTATGCTTTAGAAACAGCTCTCTCTACCTGTCTTGCCACTTTTAATGACTTATGTACATATACACCCAGGTCTCTCTGCTCCTGTACACCCTTCAGAATAGTATCCTTTAATTTAAATTGTCTCTCCATGTTCTTTGTACCAAAGTTTTTCACTTCACACTTCTCTGCATTGAACTTCATCTGCCACCTGTCTGCCCACTCCACCAGTGTGTTAGTGTCCTTTTGAAGTTCTACACTGTCCTCCTCATAGCTTACAATTCTACCAAGTTTTGTGTCATCTGCAAACTTTGAAATTGATCCCTGCACAGCAAGATCTAGATCATTAATATATATCAGGAAAAGCAAGGGTCCCAAAATCAACCCCTGGGGAACTCCACTACAAACCACCTTCTAGCCCGAAAAATACCAACTAACTATTACTCTCCGTTTCTTATCCCTCAGCCAATTTTGTATCCACGTTGTTACTGCCCCATTTATTCCATGACTTATAACTTTCCTCACAAGTTTGTTGTGTGGCACTGTATCGAACGCCTTTTAATGTCCATATACACCACATCAACTGCCTTGCCCTCATCAGCCATCTCTGTTACATCTTCAAAAAACTCCAGCAAGTTAGTTAGACACAATTTTCCTTTAACAAATCCATGCTGACTCTTCCGAATCAATCTACATTTTTCCACGTAACTATTAATTCTATCCTGAATAATTGTTTCTAGAAGTTTCCCCACCACCGAAGCTAAACTGACTGGCCTGTGCTTGCAGGGCAGAACTTTACAACCTTTTTTGAACAAGAGCATAATGCTTGCAATTCTCCAGTTCTTCAACACCTCCCCCGAATCCAGGGAACATAGAAAAATTATGGCGGCTAATTTTTAAAAAAATTCATTTACGGGATGTGGGCGTCGCTGGCTGGGCCAACATTTATTACCCATCTCTAATTGCTCTTGAGAAGGTGGTGGTGAGCTGCTTTCTTGAACTGCTGCAGTCCCTGTGTTGCAGGTAGACCCAGAGTGCTGTTAGGAAGGGAGTTCCAGCATTTTGGCCCAGTGACAGTGAAGGAACGGTGATATATTTCCAAGTCAGGATGGTGAGCAACTTGGAGGGGAACTTGCAGGTGGTGATGTTCCCATCTATCTGCTGCCCTTGTCCTTCTAGATGTTAGCGGCCGTGGGTTTGCTAATGACACAAAGATACGTTGATAAGTGAGTTGTGAAGAGGATATTAGGAGTTTGTGGGGTGATATAGATATGTTAAGTGAGTGGGTAAAAATGTGGCAGATGGAGTATAATGTGGGAAAATGTAAATTTGGCAATTTGGCAGGAAGAATAGAAAAACTATACTATTTAAATGGAGAGAGATTGTGAAACTCTGCAGTACAGAGATGCTACATGAATAACAAAATGTTAATTTGCAGTTCCAGCAAGTGAATAGACGGCAAATGGGACCTTGTTGTTTATTGCTACGGGGGACAGAATATAAAAGCAGGGATGTTTTGCTACAGTTGTACAGGGCATTGGTGAGACCACATCTGGAGTACTGCATATAGTTTTGGTCTCCTTACTCAAGAAAAGACACAATTACATTAGAAGCAGTTCAGAGAAGGTTCACTTGACTGATTCCTGGGATGAAGGGATCTCCTTATGAGAAAAGGTTGGACAGTTTTGGCCTGTAACCATTGGAGTTTTGAAGAAAGAGAGGTGATCTTACTGAAATTATAAAATCCTGAGAGGTCTTGACAGGATGGATGCTGGAAGGATGTTTCCCCTTGTGGGAGAGACCAGCACAAGGGAACACAGTTTAAAAATAAGGGACCTCCCACTTAGGATGGAGATGAGGAGAATTTTTTTCTCTCAGAAGGTTGTTGGTCTGTGGAACTCTCCCAAACAGCATTGGGGGCTTGGTCATTGAACATTGTTAAGGCAGAGGTAAATAGATTCTTGATCGACAAGGAAATCAATGGGTATAGAGAGTGTTTTTTTCATTCATGAGACGTGGGTGTCACTGTCTAGGCCAGCAATTATTGCCCATCCCTAATTGCCCTTGAGAAGGTGAGCTGCCTTCTTGAACTGCTGAGTAGACAGGAAGGTAGATATGAGGCAACAATCAGATCAGCCATGATCTTATTGAATGGCAGAGCAGGCTCAAGGGGCCGAATGGCCTACCTCTGCTCCTAATTTGTACGCTCAAATATATCTCACTACCTGGTTGTCCATTCACTTACATTGAATGGTTTGAAGATGATGTATTTGCACGTTGTATGAAGTAAGCTCACTACAGAAAGTTAAATCAAGTCAATTCAAGTCAAAATCCTTGGACCAGGGATGGTCCAGCCAAATTTGCTGATAGGAAAGTAAGTTGTGAAGAGGACATAAGGAGGCTGCAAAAAGATATAGATAAGTTAAGTGAGTGTGCAAAGCTTTGACAAATGGAGCATAATGTGGGCAAATGTGAAATTGTCCATTTTGGAAGAATAAAAGAAGCATATTATCTAAATGGTGAGAGATTGCAGAGCTCTGAGAGTCTGAGGGATCTAGTTGTCTTAGCGCATGAATCACAAAAGGTTAGTATGCAGTACAGCAAGTAATTAGGAAAGCTAATAGAATGCCATCATTTACTGCAGGGGAATTGAATACAAAAGTAGGGAGGTTATGCTTCAGTTATATAGAGCACTAGTGAGACCACATCTGGAGGATTGTGTACAGTACTGGTCAGGTTATTTAAGGAAGGATATAAATGCATTGGATGCAGTTCAGAAAAGGTTTACCAGACTAATACCTGGAATGGGCGGGTTGCCTTCTGAGGAAAGGCTAAGCTTGAATCTGCTGGAGTTTGGAGGAGTAAGAGGCGACTTGATTGAAACATATAGGCCAGGATATTAAGGTCGGCGAGTAGGGAGCAGGGCCTGCTCGCCGACTTGTAAAATGATGCGAGATGACATCGGGCAGAGCTCCTGACGTAACCCCGCCTCATTTCAATTTTCAGGTCGGCGGGGGCACAGCCGAATCAGCTGTGCACCCGCCGACCTGTCATCAGCCAATTGAGGCCATTTAAAGAGTAATGCAAGTAATTAATGGACCTGCCCGTCCAACCTTAGGGTTGGCAGGCAAGCCGGGATTCTGGCGGGCTTCAGAAAAAGCATGAAACCTCATCCACGGGCGGGATGAGGTTTCATGAAGGTTTTTAAAAATTTGATAAAAGTTTGAATAAAAGTGATGGACATGTCCCAACTCATGCGACAGTGTTTGTGCATTGACCATTTTTGAATTTGGCGCCGATCTCCCTGAGGCAACACTTAGCTTCAGGGAGATCTGTGCGCTCTTTCGAGCGTATGTGTGAAAGAACGTGCTCCCTGCTTAGGGGGAAAATTCTTCCCATAAGATCCTGAAGGGTCTTGGTCGCAGGGTGGATGTGGAGAGAATGTTTCTTCTTGTGGGAGAATCTAGAAATAGGGGTCACTGTTTAAAAATAAGGGGTTTCCCATTTAAAACGGAGATGAGGTGAAATTTTTCATCTCAGAGGATTGAGAGTCTTTGGAACTCTCTTCCGGAAAGGCGGTGGAAGCAGAGTCTCTGAATATTTTAGAGGCAGTGTGGATAGATTCTTAGTAAGCAAGGGAGTGATAGGTTATTTGGGGTAGGTGGGATGCAGATTTGAGGTTACTATCAGATCAGCTATGATCTTATTAAATGGCAGAGCAGGCTTGAAGGGGCGAATGGGCTACTCCTCAGCCTTGTTCATATGTTCATATGACCAATATAAAAGCAGTCTCTGGCAATCTCACATTCTCCATTATCGGAATTATTTGCCAATGTTTTCTTCAGCGTCTCTTTCATGCTTTTCTTCTGTACTATCAGCCTGTAAAAGGAGGCTCAAAGACATAAGGGTAGAAGTTACTAACAGTGATATTATTCTGCAAATGCTTCATGATCTCATACCAGATTGCTCTTTTTGTTGTGTTACCAGTGGCATTAGTCAAGTCGCAGCCCTTCTCAGGGCCTCAGGTGAAGGGGAGATAAGTCGTCCCAGGGCCACATTGCCTTGGTACCACTGCCTATGTAAACACATAGGGTGGAATTTAATGCCCTGCCCCATGGCGAGTTTGGTGGCGGGGCAGGATTTAATCGGGGGTCGGGGGAGGTGGGGAGGGTGATAGGTGGGGACCCTGCCACCTTCTTGCCTCCACCCCGATTAAGTCTGTGGTGGGAAGGCTCGTGGACAGCCTTCCCATCTGCTCCCAGTTGAGGCCCTTAAGTTGGCAATTAATGCTGACTTAAGAGCTTCATCCCGTGGCCACTGGTATTAACCCAGCAGCGGGTAGGGGACTCGCCATGCAGGAAGCTCGGAAAGCAAACCTGTCTGGAGTTGTCTGCGGGCCTCTGGGGGGTGGGGAAGGTGTTCATCGTTCAAAGACATACAATGCCTGATAGAGGGATCCAGCATCGGTTAGAAGGGGAAAGGGCATCTGAGAGCCACTCTCCTCGTTCTGCTGGCCCCTAATTCCCCCTTCCCCATGAGTCCCCTCCTGCCATCATTCACCTGTGGCCTGCATTCCACGATGATCCTGGGCCTTAGGTGCGTACAGGACCAGCAATAGCCACCACCTCTCAGAGTTACTGCTGAGCAATGAAGAGTTGCCAGCCACTTATTGGCCAGCAGCTCTTGATGGGCAATCCTTCCAACCCTGGGGTCCTTGATCCTGGGTAAGGCCTGCCGCTGTTCAGTTATATAGCAGCCCTTCCCAAATAGAGGCAACTCTCACCGGCTCCCAGCTCTCCAGCCAGCAGGTGAGACTCCCATCACCTATGTTAAATTCTGCCCATAGTACTTTAAGCATTTATCCCTCATCACCCCAAACTCCCTTGGCCTGTCTGTGTTTTAGGCAGGAGAAGGAAGGGAACTTGAATCATTTTTATTTTAGTCAGTATGTTCCCTGAGAACAGATATCTATCCTCTGATAAAGCAATGCCATGGAGTGATGTTAAGCTAACACGCCTGACAGGGAACTTTCAGGATCAGGGTCAACCTGTTTTACTATCCAACCAACTCTACATTGGCTCCATTGATTTAAAAAAATCTCCTAAACTATCATGAGTTAATATTCACTTCCTGCCAAGTATATATTAAACGGAAAGGCTGTATGCAATTAGCTTTTAGCTTTGGCTAAAAAAAAAATAAAGAGACTACATTTATTTACTGCTGATTTATCAATAAGCTTGCCACTTCTACCATTTATTTTGCTATCTCAGTCAGCAACATTGAATCTGCTGGCTGCGTCATCTCTACTGCATCCTCCCTCTCAAACTGCTGGAATTTTTGGTTCCAAGTGTCCTTTGCGGGCAGAAAACAAAAATAGCCAGTTTGTTTTTGTTTTCTGTGGCTTCTTTCCCTCCCACACAATAAAGAAAAGCAACATTGATGGTAGGAGGGCCGGTGATCAGAATGGCAGCACGAAATGTTTCATCAGAAATGGGCCCAGCAGATGATACAGACTTGAAGTGGGAGGATGTGATTATGGAAAAACGTTGTGCACAAAAGTTAGGCAATCAGAGACTGGGCAAGAATTGAGTCGGTGGGGGTGGACGGCGGGGGGTGGGGAGGGCGTGGGTTGGGGATGGGGCGTATGGCAGTGACCTGGGTTCTTGATACAGAGAAGAGGGCACATTCTGACCCTGAGAGGGCACAGCTGCCACAGTTCCATGATCCTGGCACGTGCTCAGGTGCAGAACACCCGCTGGCTGGACATTACTCTGGAGAACCACCATCAGAACACCTCAGAACCTTTAGCTCATTTTGATGGGGGGAACGGCACAAAGATTAATTACTTTGCTGCATCTTCTTCTTGCAGCAGACCTACCTGTCTGCGGGGCCTGGGGACAGGGCAATGTGTCAGAGCTCTTCGGCCAGCCTTCCGCAGGGGAGCTAAACAATTGCACCTCGAGGGAGAATGAGGTAGGAGGCCAAGAATGCCTTCTCCCATCTGACAACAGTGGGCCTGTCACATCTGTTACCCTGGCAGGGAAAGCCACAGGAAAGTTTGAGGCAACATGATGAAGTAAGAGATATGATTTAATGGCTTTCTTCTCCACTTTCCTCTTGCTTGCACCTGGATGTGATCTGGTGTAGTGGTTAGCAATTCCTGTTATTGAAAATAATTGGGATAGTATCCCCTCTCAGAAATAAAGGGGAAGGAGTGTTCTTTTTCACAACTTATCGAAAGGCATAAGAGCAGATTCATAATCGCTCTTATCTTTCACATCAGACCGGTAGGTTGGGCCAGCAGTAGTATAATTACTCGTGGAGTCTTTCAAACAGATTGGACTGATTAAAGAGCAGACTGAACTAAAATCTTTGTTACTCATCAACACTAGTAGCATCTTCAGCAGCTGTTGTTCAGTGATAGAAAACCATTATCTAAGATAATCACTTTCAGCTGTTAAATCACAATGGCATTTTCAAAACCTTGTTTATAAATCATGGCAGGATTCCTTACCATTTCTAAACATCACCTGACACACGGCTCCCAAAAGCTGGAGACAGCTCAAAGAAATCTGGGGCCTCCATGGAGCTCTGTTACCCAGTCACATTCAGTATGAGCGGCATCAAAATGGAGGATTCCATTTCTCCACAATAGGCTTGTTAATCACAGAATCATAGAATAGTTCAACACAGAAAGAAGCCATTCAGCCCAGTAAGTCTGGGCCAACTCGTCCGAAGAGCATAGAATCATAAAACATCATTGTTTGAATGCAGCAAGAATGAAGAAATGCAAAGACGATGTTCAAATGTTGCTGACTTATAAAAAGCAACATGTGCTATCCGTAGTAGAGTGCAGCTTTTACATGTTCGAATCTGCTGTTAAACCAGACAGTACTGCTTAATTGGCATTGCAATCTTATGGCCTAGCACATGCTACACAGTATTACGTAGGACATACCACAGAGAAATAAGCCATTTGGCCCAACCAGTTACACCCCACTCAATCCTCCTCACATTTTTCTCATCTAAATCTACCATCATAACCATCTATTCCCTTCTCCCTCATATACTTGTCTAGTTTCCCCTTAAATGCACCTGTACTATTTTCTCCAACCACTCTCTGTGGTAGCAAGTTGCACATTCTCACCAGTCTCTTTGGGTGAAGAGGTTTCTTCTGAATTCCTTATTAGATTTCCTGGTGACTATCTTGTATTGATGGCCTCTAGTTATGCTCTTTCCCAGAAGAGGAAACATTCTCCCTGTATCCACTCTATCAAAACCTTCCATCATTTTAAAGATCTCTATCGGGTCACCCCTTAGCCTTCTTTATTCATTAGAGTTGAGACCCAGCCTGTCAATTTTTTCCAGATATGTGTATCCTTGCTTTTCTGGTATCATCCTTGTAAATTCTCTCTGCACCCTCTCCAGTGCCTCTATATTCTTTTTATAATATGGTGACCAGATATGCATGCAGTATTCTAAGTGTGCCCTATGAGTACCAGGCGCGAAAATGTGAGGTTATGCACTTTGGTAAGTAAAATAGAGGAGCTGAATATTATGTAAATGGAGAAATACTGCAGAAGGCTGCAGCACAGAGGGATTTGGGAGTCCTTGTGCATGAATCCCAAAAAGCTAACATATAAGTTCAACAGGTAATAAAGAAGGCAAATGGAATGTTGGCCTCTATTTCAAAGGGAATGGAGTATAAAAATAGGGAATTCTTGCTAAAACTATACAAGGCACTAGTTAAACCATACCTGGAATACTGTGAACAATTTTGGCCCCCATATCTAAGGAAAGATATACTGGCGTTGGAGGCAGTCCAGAGAAGGTTCACCAGGTTGATCCTGGGTATGGAGGGATTTTCTTATGAGGAGAAGTTGGGTAGGTTGGGCCTATACTCATTGGAGTTTAGAAGAATGGGAGGCGACCTTATTGAAACATATAAGATTGTTAGGAGGCTTAACAAGGAAGATGCTGAGAGGTTGTTTCCCCTTGTGGGAGACTCTATGGTCAGAGGGCATAATCTCAGAGTAAGGGGGCACCCATTTAAAACAGAGGTGAGGAGGAATTTCTTCTCTCAGTGGGTAGTGAATCTGTGGAATTCTTTACCGCAGAGGGCTGTAGAGGTTGGGTCATTAAATATATTCAGGGCTGAAATAAACAGATTTTTAATCAGTAAGGGTATCAAGGGTTATGGGGAAAAGGCAGGAAAGTGGAGTTGAGGATTATCAGATCAGCCATGATCTCACTGAATGGCGGAGAAGACTCGATGGGCCGAATAGCCTACTTCTGTTCCTACGTCTTATGGTCTTATGCACCTACCCACAACCTCCATGACTAGTGGGGACAAGTTCACAAGACCAGAGGGTGAGAACACGCTTTCAGGGAACTCCCCCCTCCCCCAGTTGAAGATTACTGACACAAGGGGAAAGTGTCAGGAACCAATCCCACTACCCCCTTTCTGGCCTCCAGTGTCAGGGGATTGGTTGTAATACTTAACAAAATATTACAGCTCTCAACTCAGGAGATGCCAGGCCATGATTCCAATCTCCAAGTAATGCCCATTCAGTAAACCATTGAATCATTCTTAAATTTGGATACAAAATATCAAGAGGCCATTTCCATTTACAGTTGAAGCTTCTTGTATTTTTACACCTCAGATATCGACAGCACATAACTCACCATCAAATATAGAGCGCGATGCTTAAAAAGGGGTGGAACCACCAAGTACTTTGCATTTCAGATTGTGCCACCTTGATTGTACAATGCTGGCTGTGCGTCTGCCTGTGTTTCCTTCATGTGACATCTTAAGTGCAGTTTGAATGATTTACACAAGCTCCTCTAACAGTTCCTTTCATGGTGTATGTTGCTCATGTTTCTAGCCCTCATGACGGAATGCAGCCAGTAATTTGATCTGACTCAGTTCATTGTTGAAGAATTTCTTTGCAAAGGTCTGGCAGGGGTACAGTACAGGTGACCTTGGGAGGAAAAGTAAACATTGACACAGTAATAGTAGAACGCTCAAAAGCATGCACTTCACAATGAGCTGCTACCACTATCTGGTTTAAATCACAAATTTTATCACTTTGATGTAACTCATTGTTCCCCCTTTCTTGATTAGCTTTGTAACTTAGTGAATTTTAAATGCAACCCAAGTCATTTATCAATATTGATAATATCAATTGAAAGAAGATTCTAATCTGACCTATTCTTGTTCAGAGTGGAAATCTTCTTTTAAAGGTATTCAGGTGCATTTTACATTACATACTCATTTCCCATATCTTCCAAATTTCCTTTAAAGACTGAAACTGGTGGTTGGAATCTTCTGGTCGGGCCAGCAGTGGGAAGCTTGGCGGGTGTGGGAACTTAATTTAGCTGGAGCCAAAAGCCAGTTTCCCAATGGCGGGATGAACTTTAGTAATTGTGTCCTGGGGACTTTAAAGACAGGCTAAAGGTGAGTCGAACTTCCTGATGATCACTATTGGGAAGCTCTGTTGCATGGATTAACATCTCATACATGCTCATTAAAAGGCTGCCTCGATGGAATTAATTTCCCCTCCAAATTAATTTCCCTGCTAGGGAGAAATTTGAATGTTCACTTTTATGACCGCGCCCTGGTGAGGTGGACTTCTTCCGTGATTAGCGGTGAGTTGCCGCTGCATTGTCCTCTTTGGAGAGCATCTGTAAATGCCAGCCCACGTTTGAGACCGGGTGGTGGCAGCGCAAATTGCGTGGAGGATGACAAGGAAGGGAAGAAGGGTTCGCAGAGAAAGATGGAGCAGTGACCAGCAAAAAGCAGAAGCAGTAGTGCAGACTATCCGGGTGCCCTTCAAATATGGTGCCCACGCCTTCGACCCCATGAGGTAACAGCCTCGGCCACGAGAATCGGCGAGCTCCTCATGGATGCATACTCAAAAGGGCAAGATCGCATGTGGTCAGCTGTACCCCCCACCCCTGCTCCCACCCCCAGCGGAAATCACTCCCACTTCTGTGCCCACCATCAAACTTAGGCCAGAATTCTCCAGCCCCTCATGCTGGCGGGATCTTCTGGTCCTGCCGATGTAAATGAAGATTTCAATGGCTCACTGGCCCCGCCACAGAGGAACCTGCCGCGGGGATGCTGGAAAACTCTGGTCTTAGACTCCAGAACGGAAGACTTCAGCTACTTTAACTGATTTGATGAAATGTCCTTACTTTAAAGTTGTCAAAAAATGATACTGATACTTTTATCCAAGCTGTGAATCTTTTCCATTGTATTCCATTTACTTCTAGCCGTGTGATACCACCATGTCATTTTATTAGTCAGCCCTCTGCTCTAGAAGCTCATCAGTAAAATCAGTAGGTATGTGCCTTTGTGCACATTGTGTTGTAGGTCAGGATTGGTAACATAACAGTGCCTACAGAAATAAAGGGAATGGGTCCAGAAAATCCATGTTTAATTTAATTTAGGGTGGATAAAGAGGAGTCAGAAGATGTGGCGCATTTGGATTCCCAAAAGGCATTCGATAAGGTGCCACGTAAAAGGTTACTACACAAAATAAGAGCTCATGGTGTTGGCATGATATATTACCGTGGATAGAAGATTGGCTCACTAACAAGAAACAGAGTCAGGAGAGATGGGTCGCTTTCAACTTGACAGAATGTAACTAGTGGAGTGCCACAAGGATCAGTGCTGGGGTCTCAACTATTTACAATCTATTCTAATGACTTGAATGGAGGGGCCAACTATATTATAGCCAAATTTGTTGACATACAAAGATTAACGGGAAAGCAAGTTGTGAAGGGGATACTATGAGATACTATGAGTTGCCAAGCGATATAGATTGGTTAAGTAATTGGGGAAAAATTTGGCAGATGGAGTATAATGTGAGAAAATACAGGGTTGTCCACTTTGGCAGGAAGAATAGAAAAGCAGCATATTACTTAAATGAAGGGATGCTGCAGAATGTTGCGGTACAGAGGGATCCGGGTGTCTTGGTGCATGAACCACAAAAAGTTAGCATGCAGGTGCAGCAACAATTAGAAGGCAAATGCAGGAGGCTCCCAGGAGGACAATGGAGACACTTTAGGGATGTCCTCAAAACATCCCTGAAGAGGGCAAATACACCTGCTGACTCATCAGGGAGACCCTGGCTTGTGTCCGACCAAGGTCCCTCATGGCAGAAGGTAAAGTCGCACAGGATCAGAGGTGAGCTGGCAGGATGGATACAGAATTGGCTTGGTCATAGAAGACAGAGGATAGCAGTGGAAGGGTGCTTTTTCTGAATGGAGAGCTGTGACTGGTGGAGTTATGCAGGGATCAGTGCTGGGACCTTTGCTGTTTGTGGTATACATAAATGATTTGGAGGAAAATGTAACTGGGCTAATTAGTAAGTTTGCAGATGACACTAAGATTGGAGGAGTTGCAGATAGTGAAGAGGATTGTCAAAATATACAACGGGATATAGATCGGTTGGAGACTTGGGCGGAGAAATGGCAGATGGAGTTTAATCCAGACAAATGCGAGGTAATGCATTTTGGAAGGTCTAATACAGGCAGGAATTATACAGTAAATGGCAGAACCCTTAAGAGCATTGACGGGCAGAGGGATCTGGGTGTACGGGTCCACAGGTCACTGAAAGTGGCAACGCAGGTGGATAAGGTAGTCAGGAAGGCATATGGCCTGCTTGCCTTCATTGGCAAGGGTATTGAGTATAAAAGCTGGGAAGTCATGCTGCAGCTGTACAGAACCTTGGTTAGGCCACACTTGGAATATTGCGTGCAATTCTGGTCACCTCATTACCAGAAGGATATGGAGGTGTTGGAGAGGGTGCAGAGGAGGTTTACCAGGATGCTGCCTGGTCTGGAGTTTATTAGCTATGAGGAGAGGTTGGAGAAACTAGGATTGAAACTAGAACGACGGAGATTGAGAGGCGACTTGATAGAAGTTTACAAAATTATGAGTGGCATGGACAGAGTAGATAGTCAGAAGCTTTTTCCCAGGGTGGAAGAGTCAATTACTAGGGGACATAGATTTAAGGCAAGAGGAGAGAAAACTATAGAGGAGATGTGTGGGGCAAGTTTTTTACGCAGAGGGTAGTGAGTGTCTGGAATTCGCTGCCAGAGGAGGAGATGGAAGCAGGTACGATAGTGATGTTTAAGAGGCAGCTTGACAAATACATGAATAGGATGGGAATAGAGGGATACGGACCCCGGAAGTGCAAAATGTTTTAGATGACGGGCAATATGATCGGCGCAGGCTTAGGGGGCCGAAGGGCCTGTTCCTGTGCTGTACTTTTCTTTGTTCTTTGTTCAAAAGGTTCATTCTGGAAGGCACCTAATACATCAAGAGATTTCATAGGGAATGTGCAGAGGTTAAGTCGAGGTGTTGGAGGGAGCACACAAACCTCCAAACAACCCATCCACCCAACCCTCAAGCACTACATGCCCCGCACATGGCAGGGTCTGCAGATCGCACAGTGGACTTATCAGCCACCTCAGAACCTATTGACCCGAGTAGAAGCAAGGCATCCTCGATCCCAAGGGAAAGTCTTTTTTCTTCATTCTTCCAAAAAATGTTGGCACTGACTAGGCCAGCATTTGTTGCCCATCCCTAATTGCCCTTGAACTAAATAGCTTGCTAGGCCACTTTTAATAAGGATGGTTAAAAGTCAACCACATTGCTGTGGGTCTTTAGTCACATGGAGGTCAGACCAGGTAAGGGCTGCAGATTTCCTTCTCTAAGTGACATTAGTGAATCAGGGTGGGTTTTTACAGTTCTCTGGTCACGATTACTGAGACTAGTTTTCAATTCCAGATTTATTAATTGAATCTAAATTTTACCAGCTGCCATGGTGGGATTTGAACCCATGACCCCATGGCATTAGCACAGAGCTCTGGATTACTCTACCCAACTCCCCAACTGCCTTACAAGAAAGATCTTGATAATAAATTAATTGAAGGCTGATTTTCTTCCTTGAGTTAGGAGTTTTAGAATTAAAGAAAACAGGTCATGAAGCTTCAATCACAAAGACTGGCATAGAATATATGGCATAAAGAGATAATCTTAGAACTTTATGAATCACTAGTTAGGCCTCAGCTGGAGTATTGTCAACAATTCTGAGCACCACATTTGAAGAAAAATGTAAAGGGCCCAGAAGAGGTTTGCCAGAATGTTAGCAGGAATGAGGGACTTCAGTTATGAGGAGAGGTTGGATAAATTAGGACTGTTCTCCTTAGAACATCGATGGTGAAGAAGTAGTAGAGGTTTTCAAGATGATGAGAGGTTTTGATGGAATAGTTAGAGAAAAACTATTCCCACTAGCAAGTGTTTTACTAGCCAAAGGGCATAGATAGATTGGCAAAAGATCTGAAGGGAAGATGAGGAGAATGTCTATAACTCAAGGTTGTCAGGATCTGGAATGCTCGACCTGAAAAAGTGGTGGAAGCTGATTCTATAAATAATTTTAAAAGGGAGTTGCTCCTGTATGACAGGCCAGATGACCTCCTTCTGTGCTGCATGATTCCGTGAAGGGTAGGCATAAGAGAGCGATTAAGTTTGATATTTCTAAAAGCGGTAAAGAGACACAATAAAATAAATATAGTCTAGTACCCGATTTACTATACATAGGAACACCACATTCTGCTTACCTCTTTCCTAGCAGAGTTACATCTTTAAAAGATCGATTTATGAGGCTGTCACAAACTGTGCCAAGAAGCTGCAGTGCTGTATTTTATTAAGAGATACAAATTTTTATGTGGGAAGGGAGACATCATGCTTTATGTTATTACATTTACTTCAAAGCTCTATCAGCAGATTCAATCAAGTTTAAAATGTCATGTTCCTCTTGTTATTTGGAAAGTTTAATAAATACATTCACTACATTTGTTTTGTGATTTTGGAACCTAATAGGGAGCATGATAAGGTCAAGGTACAGGCCTGGCTGGTGGTTAGGCTTCTGATGTTCTCTTGGCTGCTGATGGAAGTTCATTGAAAAGCTTAATAAAGGATACAACCCAATCATAGCACGTATCATGTGAGATTGTGTTGTGTAGTATTAGTAAGAAATACCTTCAAATAGGTTAATATGTTTTCAGACAGAGAAATTCTAAATGGGCACATTTATACATTTATTACCACAGTCATTTCAACCCTAACAGTAGAACAAACAGATTGTCCATTCCAAACCCTGTAGTAACTCCCTTGCAATGTAAAGCTTCATCCATTCCAGTAAACTCATAGTGTAAAAGTGAGAATGTACTTGAAAGCCAGTGAACCCAGTGTAGAACGTATATATAATAATATGGGGATAAAGACTCATGGGGAGATGTGAGCAAAGGGCTAACTCTAATGATAGCTACTGAGCATGTGTGTAAAGAGCTATGTCATGATGTCACTCACTGAGAGAAGATACGTGTGAAGCACCTCAGAGAGTAGCTGTAGCTATGTCCTGATGTTCTATAACAAGCAGCACTGGAAAATAGAACCTTGACTCAGGGTGAGAAATGGCCAAGACTTTACCCATGCCAGAATCATTTCAAAGTATAGAGGGTCTCAGACAGGCTGAGCAATGGCAAAAGTTGTGAAGGCGTTTTACCCAGTACCACAATGCTTCAGGCCTTGCGAGTAAAAATAATTTGGATCAAGGTAGCACTTTGTTAAATGCTGTCGGGAGCATTGCAAATGATGAGCTGACAAAACAGGGGGCGAATGAAGAGACAGCTTCCAACAAGGATGTTGTTAGAGCTTTTGACCCATACTTCAATCTCCATAAAAATATTGTGATAGAGAGGGCAAAATTTAATTGATGCAGTTAAAAACAAGGTGAAGGGATCAACTCATTCATCAGCAAGTTGTACTGCCTAGCCAACAATTGTGAATATGGAAAATTAAAAGATGGCTAATCAGGGATAGAATAGTCACTGATGTTTTAGATGAAAACCTCTGTCTTTTTACAACCTCAGGTAGATTTAACTTTAAGTAAAGCTGTATAGCTGGCACCAGTACTGGGGAAAGTGGGGGCGGGACTATTGGTACGGCCTACAGCTGAACAGTACTTAGGCTGGTGTTCCAGCGAGCCACAAAACAAGGCAAATAGAGAGGGTTTAAACCAAATAGCGGAAGCAAGAGATCTAGTTTGAGAAGATGTGGTAAACCAAAGAGCAGAGGCAAGGCAAAAGAGAAATGTACTAATAAGGGAAATGATAAACAGACTATGACCAGAAGGGACAGAGAGTGCAAATCTAAGAGTAAGTCAGCAGATAACATTAGACATTACAAAGATAATAAAAGGACAAAACTGAAGGGTCTGTATCTGAATGCATGCAGCACTCAAAACAAAACAGATGAACTGATAACACAAATAGAAATAAATAAGTATGATCTGATAGCCATTATAGAGTCATGGCTACAGGATGACATAGATTGGGATCTGAATATTGAAGGGCAAGTGACATTTAGGAAGGATAGGAAGTTAGGAAAAGGTGGAGAAGTGACTCTGTTAATTAATGATGGTATTAGCATATTGGAGAGGGATAACCTAAGTTTAGAAAACCAGGATGTAGAAGCGGTTTGGGTTGAGATGAAAAATCATAAAGGCAAGAAGTCACTTGTGGGAGTGGTGTAAAGGCCCCCTAATTGCAATTAAATGGTAGGACAGAGTTTGAAGAAAGAGGTAATGAGAGCTTGTCAGAAAGTCAAGGTAATAATCATTGGAGATTTTAATCTGCAGATGGACAAAGGTAGCCTAGATGAAGGGTTCATAGAATGCTTTCAGGATACTTTCTTATAATAGCACATCCTGGAGCCAACCGATAGCAGGTTATACTAGACCTGGTATTGTGCAATCTGATAGGATTAATTGATAACCTCATAGTGTAGGCACCTGTAGGTATCAGCAAGCATAATATGATTGAATTTTACATTCAGCTTGTTGGAGAGAAGAGTGGGTCCAAAACTAGTATTTTAAACTGAAATAAGGGCAATTATGAGGGCACGAAAGCATGGCTAGCTGAAGTGAACTGGCAAATGACATTAAGGGATGGGTCAATAGGGATGCAGTGGCAGACATTTAAAGGGATATTTCAGAATGCACAAAATGGACACATTCCAATGAGAAAGAAAAATTACAAGGGGAGGGTCCACCATCCGTGGTTAATTAAAAAATTTAAAGACTGTATCAAACTTAAAGAAAAAACATAAAACTACACGAAGACGGGTGGCAGGTCAGAAGTTTCGACAAAACGTAAAGAACAACAAAAATGACATTAAGATTATTAAGGAGGTAAAATTTAGAGTACAAGAGAAAGCTAGCTAGAAATATAAAAACAGATGGTAAGAGTATCTGTAGATAATTAAATAAGAAAAGAGTTAACAAAATGATCATTGGACTTTTCAACTTTTTTCAAATTTTTACAATTTATATAAATGACTTGGATGAAGGGACTGAAGGTATGGTTGCTAATTTTGTTGACAAATCGAAGATGGGTAGAAAAGTAAGTTGTGAAGAGGACAAAAGGAGGCTACAAAGTGACATAGACAGGTTAAGTGAATGGGCAAAGACCTTGGCAAATGGACTATAATGTGGGCAAGTGTGAAATTGTCCATTTTGGCTGGAAGAATAAAAAGGATGCACATTATCTAAATGGTAAGAAATTGTAGAACTCTGAGATTCAGAGGGATCTGGGTGTCCTAGTGCATGAATCACAAAAGGCCAATATGCAGGTACAGTAAGTAATTAGGAAAGCTAATAGAATGTTATCATTTATTATGAGGGGAATTGGATTACAAAAGCAGGAATGTTATGCTTCAGTTGTACAGGGCACTGGTGAGACAACATCTGGAGTATTCTGTACAACACTGGTCTCCTTATTTAAGGAAGAATTTAAATGCATTAGAAGCAGCTAAGAGAAGGTTTACTAAACTAATGCCAGGAATGGGCAGGTTGTCTTATGAGGAACAGTTGGACAGGATAGACAGATGAGGAAAAATGTTTTCTCTCAGAGGGTTGTGAGTCTTTGGAACTCTTTTCCTCAAAAGACAGTGGAAGCAGAGTCTCTGAATATTTTTAAGGCAGAGTTAGATAGATTCTTGATAAGCAAGGAAGTGAAAGGTTATCGGGGGTAGGCAGGAGGTTACAATCAGATCAGCCATGATCTTATTGAATGGCGGAGCAGGCTCAAGTAGCCGAGTGGCCTACTACTGCCCCTAATTCATATGTTCATATGTATGGCCAGACAGACCGAAGGGCGGAGGCAGAGTAGAGTCTTTGTACAGGGTGCAAGGGAAATCCCGCAGGAACAGCCCGATGAAGTTGTTCAGTTTGTGGATGGTAAAATTGAAAGTACAGCAATGCAGCAACCAGGGAAGTTTCCACACTGTGGCAGGAAGAAGGTCCAGAGGCATGAAGAATGCCCCACCCAAATCGTGCAGTGCAATGGGTATGGTGAGAAAGGCCATTTTAAAGTGGTATGCCATTCCAGAAAGCCAGTGTTTACAAGACAGAAAGAGAAACCTGTGAGAGGAACCTGCTTTCAAGAAATACTGGACCTCGACAACCTATTGAATTCAAACCAAACGCGGGAGCTGGAGCTCAGTTTTATCTGACAGTTTCATGGCTGAGCAAAATAACTCTGTACCCGTCCGCTATTCAACTCCAGGGTCCAGGCTGAATAAAGCTAAATGTTAAAGATCAGCTTGTTGCAACACTAAAGGACAAAGTTGGGGAAATTTCTGAAACATTAAATGTTATTCAGAACCAAGAATACTATTTGCTGAGCAGAAAAATCTGGCTAGCTCGAAACCTGCTTATTAAAATTGGTGAAGTCAACGATCGGGAAGAGAAACCGTTCATTGAGGAAGTTGAAGCCATTCACAGACAGAAGCAGAAGGAGCCAATTCTGTCCTCTTCCTCTTCTCCATTCATGTCTTGGAAATGCCTTGGCATGGACTTTTTTGAATATAAAGAGAAAACATTTCTCAGCGTAGTAGACTATTATTCCCGCTGGATAGAGATGCACAAACTACATGACCTCACGTCTGAAGCCATTATTGCCCCCTTGAAGAGGATGTCTCTACACATGGCATTCCAGATATTGTCATCTCTGATAATGGGCCACAATTCATCGACTGTTTCCGATCCTTCGCAGTGTCATTCGGATTTGTGCATGTCACGAGTTTGCCGAAGTACCCTCAGTTTAACAGAGAAGCTGAGTGAGGAGTGCGTATTGTAAAAGACTTACTAAAGAAGAATGATGACTTTGAGTTTATAGCCCTACACTGTTGCAGAATGGTTTTGTCCCATGCTATCTTCTGATGGACCACAGACTAAGGACCCAACTTCCTTTCATTCCCCACACATTGCTACCAAATATCACGGTGGAAGACCATGATTGGACTAGCAAAAAGGAATAAACTTACAGAGCAAGTTCAGCCTGTACTTTCACACGGCTCACAATCTTCCCACTCTCTAAAGGGGAGGGATAATGTGGATTAGAGACCAGCATCGAGAAGGCACTGTACTAGAGACGCCACAGCAACCGATTGTATCTAGTCCAGACAGTCAGGCATCGTTTGAAGGGACAGAGCTGCCCTAATTTCAATGGAAAGAAAAGCATTAACAGGATGGGCTGTGTAGCCTGGACCTCAGGGGAATGTAACATCCATAGAACCACAAATGATGGAAACCAGGCATGATAACCCCCAGGAACTGACCTCAGAGAAGATGGATTCACAACTATCTCAGAAGGAACTTTGCATTACTTCGGAAAGACTGATGAAAACTCTTAAAAGCAGAGACTTTGGGTGCAATGTAGGAGGATGTGTATATAATAGTATGAGGATAAAGACTCAGGGGGAGATGTAAAGTAAAGGGTTAACTCTGATGATAGCTGCTGAGCATGTGCGTAAAGAGTTATCATAGTGATGCTACTCACTGAGAAGACGAGTAAGAAGCACCTAAGACAGTAGCTGTAGCCATGTCCTAATGTTCTATAATCTTGTAAATAGTTGCTGATGTAAATAAAGGCATTTTGAATGAAAGACCATTGCCTCCAGCAAGATGTCTTCTAGAGTAAGAAACCAAGGAATCCTGATATAAACCCACAATACAGATCCAGAAGCCACTACCCTCTTAATAATGGAGGCGAGGTCATGAAAGGGGTATAAGTGTGTCTTGACGGAGTTTCAGCTTTGTTCCCGGAGCAGTTCATTGCAAAATGTGATTCCAGCAATTACACTGGGCACTGAAAGAGCTTGTTCCATGGGGAATTTTTCATCACTTCCACCATTGTACATGGCGAAGATTACAAATCGGATAAAATGATAACTGTCTGCCTTTAAATTGTTCCGAAACAGTTTGCAAAATGAAAGCAAGTCATTTACCAAGCAGCAGATGAACCCATGCTGACCAGAAGTGACCCTTTGTTTTTGAGGGCGGTGGGGGGAGTTATTTTCAAAGTGTTGCAACATGAACTAAGGATTCTGCTTCAAATGCTGGGTCAGGCCATGGTCAGGAGGTTTTGCAAGTCTCAGAAAGCTGCTTGAACCAACAAGTACAGAGGCTATCTGTTCATGATGGGAGGGCAGTGATTGCCTGAACTCCACTTTCTGAAGTAAAAGTCTGAATAGCTGCAAGTCAATGTATCACAGTGTTAAAGGAACTAATTTCCAGAGCTATGAAATGTTCTGCAAGATTTTTTTTAATCTTCGCTATTAGGTGCTGTTGTGCCGGAAGCAGCAGCTGTGTGGTTGGTGAGATAAAAGCATCACTCAAGGCACTTTCAAATTTCAATAAGGCTTACCAGTAATGCAAAGTAGTCTACCCCATATGTTTAGCTCCTTGTTTCACTTCAAGAAACAACCAGTTATTGAAATGTGCAAGTGCAGCCTCAAGTCAATTCAGCAAAAGCCTCAGACAGTGACTAGTATTCCAGCTCTCCACTGCCCCCAAGTGTACAGAGAGGGAGGGAGAGAGCTACACTTTCCCCAAGGACAAGAATGGGATTCTGCTTATATGGACATTTAAACAAAATGCATGCAATTCTCAGCACATTAGTGAAAAAAATCTCATGCCTTCAATTAGTAGGTATTTCTGAATATAAATGACCCATTTTTCATGGTAATTTTCTTCAAGGTGTTGATGACAATTATAATTGAGAGTTGGAAATATCCTTTGTGCCTAAGTATGTAAATCTAGGAGTTAGCATCTGTGATACTAGCAAGCAGACAGGTTTGTGTGATATTCCTCTGTCCTCTGTTTAAGACAGTCAGTAACATTTTAAACAGCCCTCCATCTCCACTAAACAGCATGTCCTACAAACAAGATTGGCATCTCTTAAGTATCAAAAAATGGACATTTCCCACCCAATATTTTGGTTATAAATTGAAATGGGGGAAAAGATCCTGAACCTCCTACTCTATTGATCAGTATGGGATGTTTGATGTAATAAATATGCTGCGTGCTTTTCTGATACAGAAACACACCAGCTTGTTTAAGACCCTCCGAATCAAGCCAGTAAGAAACTCATACACAGTCTCTGTTTATCTAATATGAGGTACACACTCTCACCAGATAGGGCATAAGTTTAAAAATTATGGTCCTGGGACCTGATGGCTCCCCAGTGGAATCTCAAGGGTCAGGAGGTCACTAGCTTTCTGTCTTTCTGTCATCAGATTTCAATGTTTGTTGACTTACCCGCACAGTACACCAATAAAAACAATGCTTGCCATGACACCATTGTTATCTTTTGGGTAGCTAATGGTTGTCTTTTGGAAGTTAGACCAGGGCACAATCAGGAACGTGTCAATATTTCCAAAGGATCCCCCACACAGCAACGTCTGAAAGGCAAATTGTAGGGACACTCCCTACTTAACTCTATGTCTAGCGAGATTAGGAGCAGTTAGGCATTAGCTGATGTTTAGGGACCCCTGAGTGTGTACCGCTTAGATTTACTGAGCTAAAACACAAAGCGCACCATGAGGATTCCTACAGCTTGCTCAGTAAGGACCCAAAAGCATTGGGAGGCTTTTTACAGCGTTTTCTCTAGCCAAGAGGGAGAATTCTCATCTCCTGTAACAGATCTAGTCCTCCAGGTGACTCCTTTCCAATTGTCATCTTATACCTTAAAGAGACTCTGCTTACAGGTTTCTAAAGATAATGAAAGGACTGTCTCTAATGCGTACATTAACTGGAAATATTTGAAATTTAAAATAGAATACTTAGAAACATCTAACTTTCGAATTGATTTTGATGTAGGTCAGCCTCTAAATTGTATTAATGGTGCATTAAAAATAATCTATTACTTGTTTAAGGGAAAAAAATCTATTAACTTACAGATGATATCAGAGATCCTTCACTTTTTAATAGCTTGAAGTTGGAGGTGAATGGACACTAAATTGTTTTGCAGTTGGCAACTTCTGATGGGAATAATTTAATGCTTTTTAAGTTAAGTATATCTCCTATTACATAAGGTTCCAGAAATTTCTGGTAATTTCACCAGCAGCTTTCTGGAGGAACAATATTTCATTCAGTGAAGTAAATTAATTATCTCGTGATAAAGGAGACAGTCTGACTGGTAGAGTTGTGAGGGAGGGCAGGGGGCTGGTTCGACTCCACCCAGCAGAAACTGGGAGAGTGTGGGTAGATGGATACAGGGATTGATAACACAGGCAGTAGATCTATCAATAGTTTGCCCCATCAGCACCTACACTGCCACTGGTTTAATAGGTGCTGAGTTTTCCTCCTAACTCAGACGGGAGACTTGTGAATGCATTCAAATTGAGGTCCTATTACGTCCATTTCCACAATTTACTGGGAGGCTCATTCGCTTTGCCCACCAGAGCTCACTGGCCAATAAGTGGTGGGCCTCACAGTTAGGTGTAACAATTATTTACAGTTAATTCTGTGGGACAGCCGGGAGCAGGATCCCACAAAGAAATAAACCTGGGCAGTTGCTGCTCCATCTTCTCAAGGGCAACTAGGGATGGGTAATAATGCTGGCCCAGTCAGTGAATCCCGCGTCCTAAGAATGAATCTTTAAAAAGCTCTAATCATCATCAATCACCCTAACCCCCACCATCGCAATTGTGACACCCCCCCCCCCCCCCCGCCCCCGCAACCATTCCTCCTTCCACCTTTGGGCTGCCTGATTTTGCACTGGCACAAATCCGGCGAGCCACATCAAGATGCCTGCTTGGGGAGGGCTGCTCGCTAATTCTATTTAAATGAGATCCGAGCCTCAGAGAAGTGCAGGCCCATCAACCAGTGCGTGTCCCTGGCATTGGGCCTGCTTGTTTAACCAATTATTAGCCCAAGTGATAGAATACCTCAGTAGGATTTGCAGCATAGAAGGAGGCCATTCAGCCCTTTATGCCTGCACCAGCTCTCTGTAAGAGCTACTAGGGGCAGATGGTGGTGTAGAGGTAATGTCACTAGCCTAGCGATCCAGAGGCCCAGGCTAATGCTCTGGGGACAGGGGTCCGAATGCCACCATTGCAGCTGGTGGAATTTAAATTTAATTGATAAACCTGCAATTGAAAGCTAATCTCAGTAACAGTGACAATGAACCTATCGTTGATTGTTGTAAAAACCCATCTGGTTCAGTAATGTGCTTTAGGAAAGGAAATCTACCATCCTTACCTGGTCTGGCCTACTCCAGATGCGCAACAATGTGGTTGATTCTTAACTGCTCTCTAAATCGGCCCAGCAAGCCACTCAGTTCAAGGGCAATTAGGGATGGGCAACAAATGTTGGCCATGCCAGCGATGCCCACATTTCATTGAAGAATAAATAAAAAGAAACTGGTTTAATCCCCTGCCCTTTCTCAATCCATTCTTTTGAATTGTACCACAGTGCAATCACTGTGGAATACTTGGCTTGAGTCAGTCTCTTAAGTCTCACATTTTTCTCAATCAGGGCTGCTGCTGTGAAGGCAAATAGAAGCACAGAGAGCAATTCCAAATCAATTCAGTGCCTTATATTAAAGCTAATGGCAATAATGAACGCCAATTTATGTCTGGTGCCCAAGTATAACACAATCTGCTTCGTCCATATTAAAACAAGGTTCTGGCACCTTCATGTTCATTACTGACTCAGTGAACCTACATACATATGAACATGCATATGAACGCACATACGAACTAGGAGAAGGAGTAGGCCACTTGGCCCCTCGAGCCTGCCCTGCCTTTCAAAAAGGGTCATGGCTGATCTGATTGTAACCTCAACTCTACATTCCCGCATACCCCGGATAACCTTTTACCCCCTTGCTTATCAAGAATCTACCTAACTCTTCCTTAAAGACATTCAAAGACTGCTTCCACTGCTTTTTGAGGAAGAGAATCCCAAAGACTCGACTCTCTGAGAACCTGGGTGCATCCATTTTTATGTACATGGGCCACATTTTCCCCCCGTCGGGGGTGGGGGGGGGGAAGTGTGGGAACGGGTGTGAACGGGCGCGCTTCCGCCATTTTACGTGGGCAGGTCAATTAAGGCCCGCCCAGCATGATGTGCTCCAGGAAGCGCTATGCGCTCCCTGTGCGGGCGGTGGGATTTCCCTCAGCCGGGAGTGCGCTGTTTCACGCATGCGCACGAAAGATTGCACCGATCTCCCTGAGGCAAAGTGTTGCCTCAGGGAGATCGGCACTGATTTAAAACTTTCAATAAAGATTAGAAAAAAATTTCCCTGCCTTGTCCATAACTTTTATTGCATTTATTTTATTTTATTCTGCATTTTTTAAATCGCTCAAGAAACCTCATCCCGCCGGTGGATGAGGTTTCATGCTTTTTCACAAGTTCCCCTGGGCTCCTGGCCTGCTCACCACCCTTAAGGTTGGATGGGCAGGACCATTAATGAGTTCAATTGGTTTTTTAATGGCCTTAATAAGTCGTTGACAGGTCAGCGGGCGCGCATTCGAGTGGGATGCGGGTCCGCCAAACTGACAATCTAAATGACACGGGATGACATTGGGACGCCTGCCTGACGTATCCCCGCGTCATTTAACGTGTTGGCGAGCGGGCCCTGCCCCCGCTCGCCAATCGGCAGGTGCTGGCCCATACGTTTTCACTCAGTGTGCATCAGTCCTAATGTCAGGGGATTAAGAGCATTGGAGCAGCAACTCTTTGGGTCATGATGACCTGGATTTTCCCAAGGGTTTCAGAGCTCGGAACCAAATGGGCACCCTGAGCCCGCACTTGACAGCAGTGAGACCAGCTTAGCAATCTTCCCGGAGGTGGTATCCTTCTTGTCTGCCTCCTCGTTCACCATCCAATTAATAACAGCGGACAGGCTCTCAATGTTACAGATCCAGTCAGAGGGCCGGCAGCTCTGAAGTCTCAACAGCTACATCAAACAGAGGCTCCCTCATTGGGCTGCACAGTATTGAAATAATGAACAGAATCTAAGCTGGAGGGATGGAAGGGAAACCCTTCTGCTGGCCCAGCATCAGGTTGCAGCCTTTCCTGCCCTTGGCCTGGCCAGTGGGGTGGTGCAAAGTGCATCTGTTCTGATGTGTTTTTCTGAAACACCCCCCTCCCCTCCCCCACCACCGAGTTTGCACTCAGACCTATTTGTATATTGCCAAACACACAATCTGCCGTGATCCTGTGCAATCAGGCAGCATTTTAAAATGTAATTTTTTAAAAAGTGCTTTAAATTAGTGCAGCTGAAAATGGGTTTATCAGAAAACATAAGCATCTTAAGTCACTGTGCCAACCCACCACCTTGTGAGTAACCTGATTTCAAATTACTGAACACTACGTTTAAAACGTATGCAATATTACTTTTTAGTTAGATTGTGGTTCACTCGTCAGTTCTTTAGATAAATATATATTTTTTTAATCATTCAAAGCCTTTCCAAATAGACCTCTTAACATCCTTGTGCCCATGAGAACCAGGTTAATTTTTGGAACCTTCTCCAGGGCCTGAAAATGAGCCTAATTAATGTGACTCTCAATGTTGGTTCATTCTGGGCGTGTGACCTGTTTCTTGGTGAAAGTTTTGTTTCTGGAGAGATATTTTAAAAACTAAAGGAAACGATCATGGAAACAAGAGTTGTACTGAATGCAATTTGTGCTTAAAATACCAGGACCTTTTTGCACCAGTTCCACTGATATTGGGTGAATAGTGTTGAAATAACCAGTACAAAAAAAAAGCAGTAACACCAGCCACATTTCTTTATTGCTAGTTATGCAGTGGGATTGGAAAAAAATATTTTAGCTGGAGTTCCTGATAACTGGATTATTTGCTTGACACAAGTATGAGCCTACAATAGAAAACAAGTCTACATATTAACAGCAGCAGTTACCTGGGGCAGAAATTTTCACTCGGCGAGCGGGCACGCACCTGACCCGCTTGAGCTTTGATGTCGGCTGAGCAGCGCGCCCACCGACAGTTAAAAGGCCTGTTAAGGCCATTAAACGATCAATTAACTTAAACTTTTCACTGCCTGTCCAACCTATCCGTTGGTGGGCAGGCGAAAAGGCCAAGCGGCCTTTGCAATTTTTTGGTTGAAACATCATCCATGGGCGGGATGAGGTTTCCAAAAACACAATGAAAACTTTAATTTTTCATTAATAACATGTCCCTTGCTCACGTGACAAAGTCACATGAGGGGACATCCTTCATTACATTTTAATTTTAAAAAAAAATTTTTTTCATACCTCTTCGTTTCCCTGAGATCGCTGTGTGCCTCGGGGAGATTATGAAGCGCGCACCCGCACACAAGCGTGAAGGTCACGCTCACCCTCCTCTCACTCCTCCCCCCCGCCCGCACAAGCAGCGCTGCCGCTTGCGCCTCACAGTGGGCGGGCCTGAATTGGCCCGCCAGCGTGAAATTGCCTTCTGGCCCCGATCACGGGCGGCTGCCCCCAGCCAGCCCCCGCTAACCTCACCCGATATGGGTGAAATTCTGCCCATGGATAGATTGACGGAGCTGGGACTGTTCTCCTTAGATGAGAAGGCTGAGAGGAGATTTGACAGAGTATGAAATCATGAGGGGTCTGGGCAGAGTAGAAAGGGAGAAACTGTTCCCATTGGTGGAAGAGTCATGAACCAGAGGACACTGATTTAAGGTGACTTGCTAAAAAAACAGAGGCGACTTGAGGAAAATCTTTTTTATACAGCAAATCGTTAGGATCTGGAATGCACTGCCCAAGAACATGATGATGGCAGAAGATTCAATTGTGGCTTTCAAAAGAGAATTGGATAATTATCTGAAGAAGAAAGATTTGTGGGGATACGGGGAAAAGGCAGGGGAGTGGGACCAGCTGAGTTGCACTGATAAAGAGCTGGCACAAGATATGACAGGCCAAATGGTCTCCTTCTGCAATGTAACCATTCTATGGGGCATGGAGCCTCCAGCTCCTATCACCCCCAAACTTTCCTCAGGGAGGTTGCCTCCACTGACAGTAAGGCCACAAATTTGTCTCTAATTGGGATCTTGACCAGTGTAATTGGTTGCCACCTGGCTGGGAATAGGCAGTCAATCTAATCCCAGCCAGCCCTTGGGAAAGTGCCCCAGTAGCAGGAATGTACCCAGGAACCATCCTAACACGAATCCCCTCTCTTTTCCCGATACCCTTACATCCAAATCTGCTATCACCAGGCCTGTAAAACTTAGCCTTTTCTGTCTGTGGGTTTCACTAAATACAGTCAATTGAGCAAATCTTGACATCCTCATTTATATCCTGACCAGAAGAATTCATACTGTCAGCAATCTCATTCCTAAATTTCAAAGTATGTGCTTATAATTTCACAAGTAACACTGAACAGTGAAGCTCTTCTTCATCAACATGCACAATATTGTTACACAGGCTAACCAAAGGAATTCTCATCCGACCCTTTATAAGATCTATTTTCCTGGTGGTCCCTTAGCAGATTGGTTTAGATTTATGAGTCTGTGCTACAGGAAACTGTCAATTTATCCTTTCACTGTACTATCGACAGCCCTGAGAGATTGTGAGGAACTGTAATCAACAAAGGAGAGAAGGTCAATGGAGATCTAATCAAAGTGAAAGATTTTTTCTCACTCATCAGTTAATCAGTTCTAGGGGGGGAACATAAATTAAGATTAGCATGAAAAGCATTAAGGGAGAGGTTTGTGGATCATTTTGTTTCACACATATGGTTATTAGAATCTGGAATGAATTAACATCAGCGGCATTTGAAACTAAGTTAATCGTTACTTTTAAAAGTCAATTTCATAAACAGTCAAAGAAAATTGTAGTAGTTCCCTGGTCTCATTTCAGTTTTTTTAAAATTATGATCTAAGAATTTTGTTAATTGTTCAATATGGAATCATTGAATAGTGCAGCACAGAAGGTGGACATTCATCCCATCGAGTCTGCGCTAGCTCTTTCAAAGAGCAATCCAGTTAGTTCCATTCCCCTCAGGGCCCTTCAATTTTTTTCAGATATTTATGGTATAAATACTATAATATACTCAAATAGCATCTCTCTTGGCCTTCACTGCTCTCTGGTGAACAACCTCAGCCATTCTATTCCACCCACGTAACTGTAATCCCTCATCTCTGGAACCATTTTAGTGAATCTCTTCTGTAGTCTCTCCAAATCCTGGTGCTCAGAATTGGACACAAAATTCCATCTGGATCCAAAGTGGAGTTTTCAATAGATTTAGTATAACTTCCTGCCTTTTGTACTCTGTTCTGAAGAAGAGTCATATGGACTTGAAACGTTAACTCTGTCTTTCTCCCCACAGATGCTGTCAGACCTGCTGAGTTTTTCCAGCAATTTTTGTTTTGTGGCTTTTGTGTTCTATTGTGTTGGATTTTGGCTCAGAAGTGGGGAGGAAGCCTAGGCGGGGGGAAGAGGGAATGGCTGTTTGAGGTTTGAAAACCCACAAGCGTGGACTCCCTGAATGTCCTGCAGGCAGCACAGGGCGTCTTTAAATTTTACCTGTAGGTTTCTCACCCATAGCCAGCCCGATTGATAGGCTGGAGGCCAGTCTGGTGAGAATGACAACACAAGACTGCAACTAAGCTTTCTTGAGGGCAGGTAGGTTTAGTAGTGCGGGTGCTGGTGGTAGAGGTGGTGGAAGAGTGGTCCAATCGTATGGCTGAGGGTAATATTCTCTTTGGATACAGGAGGGCTTTGATCACCACAGAGATGGTGGCTGGGGAGAGGTTTCCATTCACAGGGAGGGCTCTTGCCACAGGGGGTCCATCCAATAGTGGTTAGAGGTTGAATCCAGTGGTTTTTTTGGGATGTCCAATGGCGGAGGGGCAAGGGAGGCACCCAGATCAGGGCAGGGTGTTTTCTGGATTTTTGGGGTGGTGTTGGGGGGAGGCGCGTGATGGGAGGTGCGGGAGGAGATATTCCTGTTTCTCCTGGTCCACAAGCAAAAGTGCTTACCTCTTGAATTCAGCCCCTCTTGCCTCCTTTCATCTGCCATGTTTCATGAGACCTGGGGCAGGATTTTCGGGTCGTTGGGAGGGCCCAGGAGCAGCCGGAAAACAGGCCGCGCCAACCGCGGTTTCACGGCTGGCTGGCCAATTAACAACCAGCCAGCGTGAAAGGCGCGCTGAGAAGCTCGGCGCTGCTGGGAGGAGGGTGAACACTGAAGTCAGCGCAGGCGCTGGGGAACGCGCAGTGAAAGCTCCCTGAAGGCAGAGAGCTGCCTTGGGGAGCTGAAGTATTTTAGACCAATGAATAAAGTTCTTAAAATTCTGGAAAAAATGTTCACACAGCCGGCTCACTCGCCTTAACATGTAGGTTTGAAAAATTCTGCCCAAAAATTTTTATTTTTTTAATTTAAGTACGGAAACCCCATCCTGCTCGTGGATGAGGTTTCCTCAAAAATCCAAAGGCCGCCTGGCCGATTTGCTTGCCTGCCAACCATAACACTGGACGGGCAGCGAAAAATACAGGTTAGTTAATTGATTAATGGCCTTAATAGGCTTTTAATTGTTGGCGGGCGCACTGCCAACTCTCGCATGCACCCGCCGACCGAAATATCACGAGGTATATTACACTCAGGCGTGTCGGGCACGCGCCCGCACGCTGAACGGAAGGTCCTGAAAAACCCAGCAACGTGAATTAAAATTAGAATGATTCGTTGAAATGAGGGCACGCAGAATCACTTCAATATTTAAATGGCCAGTCCCTCCTGCGAGCTGTTTAGTCACCCTCCCCTCATCCCACGCCCGTTAAAATCGGAAGTAGGTGGGTTCAGTTCCTGGTTCAGATTTTTAGAATTTTAACCTCTGGTCTGACCTCAGCCCACCCAATTTTTGGAGTTAAGATTCAGCCTTCTCCTTTATTGACAATGTTTTTCCTTTTAACGGCTTCTGGCAAATTCACACAATGTCCAGCATCCCACATGCTTTATTAACTGCCTCTTAACCTATCCTCCTACCTTCAAAAATTTGTGCACAAGCACTCCCCCAACCACCCCCCCCCCCCCACCCCAGGTCTCCCTGTTCTTGTTCCGCCTTTAAATTTGTACCATTTTGCCCCTCCTCATTCTTCCTTCCAAAATGTATCAACCCACATTTTCTAACCTTTTCACTGAGTGTATGACATGTAAATTGTGCTTCTTAAACAGCTGCAACTACATCATGAATTGAATGCGTACCAATGTGCACTTTCTTTGGGTGTGACACAGTGCAGCATATGGCTCAACTCTGGCCTTTTACAACAAGCCAATCATGCACTTGTTATCATGATTAGCCTGTACCATCTCTATAACTGTGGTTATGGAGGGAAAGAATAGAAATATCTCACTCACATCATTGAAAAACGGTGCATCAAGAGAAGGAAAAGGCAAGTTAAAACTTTCAGGGAAAAACAACATCGTGGCAATAAAAATCTATAACATTGAAATTGTGCCGTAGATCTATTTGTGGCTGCCATGGTTACACTTGACATTAAAGAGACGCAGCCTCCTTTCTGTGAGTTGGCAGGAATCTTGCTTGTTCTTGATTGAGCTGTGTTTACAAAATCAGATCGATGACAGCTGGGATCCTAGGGAGACCATGTAACATTCACTATAGATGAAGTATCAAATAGCCTGAGTTCTCTTCACAGCCTGACCATATAGACTGTTACCTACTTTCTTCATCTGCATGAACTGTATTGCAGGTGGCTTCTACCCCTCTGATGAGATGCCCGGTTTGAACTGTAAGTTTGGGAGTACAGCCCTGAAGAGTTTCTGTGAATGGCGCCTTGATAAATCCGCAGATTTTCTGTGGAAAGTACATTTGGGGAAAGGAGAATCCATTAATACCAGACCGGCAGGAAATTACACAATGGGTAAGGCCAGTGAGGCAACTTTCTGTCCATCATGTTCCATTCAGCACCATTTTATTTTACTACTGAAAAACTCTTCTTTGGATAATGTTCAGAACTGTCTCAGCTCATCTGCTACTGAAATGCTCATCCATGTCACCTCTAGACTTGATTATTCCAATCCTGTATTGGTTGGCTTCCCACCTTCCACCCTACATAAACTTGGAGTAATCCAAAATTCTGCTGTCCATGACCTTATTCGCACCATGTTTTGTTCACCCGCTAGCCCCATGTTCTTTTTGAAAAATTAATTCATGGGATAAGGATGTCGCTGGCTAGGCCAGCGTTTATTGCCCATCCCTAACTGCACTTGAGAAGGTGATGGTGAGCTACCTTCTTGAACCGCTGCTATCCCTGTGGTGTAGGTACACCCACAATGCTGACCTATATTGGCTCCCGGTCCAGCAGTACCTCAGTTTTAAAATTCTCAAACAAAAACAAAAATAGCTGGAAAATCTCAGCAGGCCTGACAGCATCTGCGGAGAGGAATACAGTTAACGTTTCGAGTCCGTATTACTCTTCATCCTTGTTTACAGATCTCTAAGTCCTGGCCCCTCCCTATCTCTGTCATCTCCTCCAACCCTACAATTTGCGAAATATCTGCCCTCTTCCAATTCAGGCCTTTTGTGCATTCTGGATTTTAATTGCGGCACCATTGGTGGCCACGCTTCAGTTACCTAGGCCCCAAGCTCTGGAATTCACACAGTAAACCTCTCCATCTCTCTACCTCATTTTCCTCCTTTAAGATACTCCTTAAAGCCTACCTCTTTGATCAAACTTTTGGACACTGGTCCCAACATCTCCTTGTGTGGTTTGGTGTGCAATTTTGCTTGGTAATGTTCCTGTGAAGTGCTTTCTGACATTTTTACTATGTTAGAGGTGCAATTTAAATGCTAAGTTGCTGCTGTTGCTTAACCAGAACACCTGATTGAGTTTGAGCTTTGTTTGGGGAATCTAAAAGATACTTATGTTACTCTTGACCAATCAGGAATCAGCTTTGCATGAGATACAACTTACTATTATAGAACGAAAACATTCACATTTGCAATATCCAAATCGAGATAAGTGCAGCTTTCCAACTATCCACATGCTGCTAGGTGAATTTTATTGTTTTTTTTTAATTACAGCATTGAACTGTAAAGATAATTATTTTGGGCTGCATCAGCGATTCAGCTGGTTAAGTGACTGGCTGATTCATACAGATGGAGATGTCAGGTTTAATCTCTGTTTTATGCTGGACTATCTGATCTCACCTGGGAAAGTGATAGCAGGCCTCATTGCCCCTGATCCATGAGGGAAATCATTCATTACTACCCAGCACTTTCTGCTGGAAGTGCAGGCTTGTGAACATTGGGTCAGATTTGACTGGAATACAGGATAACACCATGAAAAAAATGCAAGATATCTAAGCTGGGAGCAGCATTCCCAGTTCCAGAAACCGGTACAGATTGAGATGCCTCTGGGGGTCACATTGTATCTCTGCAGCTGAGACGGAGAAAAGGAGGGATGTTCTTTGTGATAAGCAACAGATCAGGTTTTGAATAGTGAACAACTGGAGGTCGATAAATGTTCAGTGTTCTGGCATTTTGCAGGTCAGGGAGCAGCTAGAACGTTCTATTAAGACCTTGACTGGTGGGTATACAGTTATTGATAGGATAGCTGGTACACAAATGCGGAAGCAGTGGAAATATTTTCCTCTTCTGCTGTGCCTTCTTGTGCATTGTAACTGAAAGATGTTTGAAGGAATTAATCTTTTCTTGGTTCTTGCAGGAAAAGACCATTTTATTTATACTGAAATGATTGGACAAAATGAAGAACAAGTTGCACGGCTATGGAGCCCTTCTTTGGAACCTGCTTATTATGGACGTTGCCTGGTCTTTCGGTACCAAATCCGTGGAACTCGTGGCAGCAGTTTAAACGTGATTCAGAGAAAGCTAGCAGACGATTTCAAGCCTGATGTCCTATGGACCATGAGTGGACCACAGGGCAACCACTGGCGAGAAGGTCGAGTGCTCCTTCCGCGATCATTAGGCATCTATAAGGTAACTTGAAGGGTCTGTTAAAAAGCAACATAATAATTTAAATTCCATATAAAACTTAAATATGTTTTAATCACACAACCAAAGCATCACCCAGCGCAGACATGTGTCTGCCCACAGGTCAAAACTCTCAAGTTATGAGGAGACAGTCAGAGAACCAAACTTGCTCTCACTGGAATAAGCAAGTTTGAGAGGGAACACGATCCAGATCGTGTATAGATATCAGAAGGTTATTTAATTTAAAATGTGACTTACAGGTGGAAAAGTAGCAAGGGTTAGAATAATTAGTTTTTTGCCCAGTGTACTGGATATGTGGGATAAATTCCAAAGTCTGTATTATATTGATAACTTTTAAAACAGAAATGTAAAATAAAAATGAATAAGAATGAAGTTTAAATACTGTGGTAGTTCAAGGAGGCCTTCCTCCTTGCCTTGGCCCAAACTTGTGGAATGATGCCCTCCAATGTATATGTAACCAATTGTCTCTCTCTAATGGAGAGAGATGTCTATGGTCCTTTGTGGACTATGGCTAGCTACTTACTTACTAAAATGCATAGGAAAATGTAGAGAAATAGATGATCTCATCAAGAAAATTCCAGTTGTCTGGTTGTCGGAATACAACCTGTCAGATTTGAATAGCACAGGATGGAATCTTAAATTGCTGTCCAGGTGTTTTTGACTTGGTCACTTTCAGGAAGCAGGGTGAAATTTTACTGGAGTTTTCCATTATTGTGTACAATACAGTTTGAATTTGACTGTTTGATTTTAGAAAGAATTTGTCACAAGGTGACTATGACATGCTTTTAAAAACTTCTATTTTCAAAGGTGGGATTGGAAGTGATGGTTGGGAAAGGAATCCGGGGAGAGGTGGCAGTGCACGATGTGGAAATAGTGAGCATCCAGAATATAAATGATTGCATGGGTAAGTTTTCTGCAAAGTGTGTTGTTCTGGTTCACATACAGAGTAGAGCATTAAGGCAAAGCTCCTTCAGGCCATGCACTACTGTTGGAGCCTTGCACTCATTAGGCAGCTTATTGGCAAATCACAGGGGCCCCAGCCTGCAATTTTCCATTCATGAATTACAATGGAGAGAAAATGGTGGGCAGTGATTTTCCAATAATCTTCCCACTGGATGGGAGGGTATGGAACAGTGGTGGGTCCCAGAGTATATTCCAAGCTTAGTTAAGTGTAACTTTGCAGACTCACTTATTTATCAATGACAATGGTCTTCAGTGTTGTCCCTCGACAGCAGGAAGAAGCGTTCCACATTGGATGTTTTCTTCCCTGATTAGTCTAAAGCGCTGCAGCATGTCTGATTGTCATGTGTGGCAGTGCCCACCATACTCCTACCATTCCTCGTTCACATTTGTATGCAAGACTTACTCTTGCTGTCTGAAACATCAACAAAATCATAACTTAATGCCTGACCTAATGGGAAAAAAGCACTCTGTTGCATCCAGAAGGCCGAGAAGAATATGAGACCATAAGACGTAGGAGTAGAAGTAGGCCACTCAGCCTATCGACTCTGCTCTGCCATTCAATGAGATCATGGCTGATTTGATAATCCTCAACTTCACTTTCCTGCCTTTTCCCCATAACCCTTGATTCCCTTACTGATTAAAAATCTGTCTATCTCAGCCTTGAATGTACTTAACAACCCAGCCTCTATAGCCCTCTGCAGTAAAGAATTCCACAGATTCACCACCCTCTGAGAGAAGAAATTCCTCTGCTTTGAGCTGAATTCATGTAGAACAGACTCCTAACAAAAGAATTTGAAGTTGTTGATTAACCTCTTCAAGATATCTGGCTGGAATCAGGATTGAAAGGTCCTAGGGACGAGTGTAGCTCGAAACACAGTAATCCTCAGCTATGAGGTTGAAGAATGTAAGTTTGGAGGGCAGTAGGTCAGACTTGGATGGCTTTCGTGTGAGTCTCAATGAATATTGAGAAGTTATGATGCTAACCATTGTGGATCAGCAAGTACTTATGCAGGAGATTAAATCAATGGAGTTGAGTCCATGAATAGGTAGACTGTACTTGGACTCCATAAAAAACTAACATCTGAATCCTTCACCGCCGCTAAATTAACTGCTAAAATCAGTCAGCGATGCTATTGGGACCCTTTTAAATATCATAATTTATGCTGAAATATAACAATAGATATGGTAGTTCTGCAGAGAAGAAATTCAGGGCATGAATTCAGAAAGCCTTGCTTGTGCTGATGTAGTATTTTAACTTTCAATAGCTCCCAGGGATGTCTTTCCAGGTCTGGATGGTTCCACATCAATCTTTCCCACTGGTAAGTCCTTTTATCAGTTGCTGTAGCAAGTGAAACAGAGCATTAACATGTTTATTACCCAAAGCCACAGGCTGTGCAAGATGAAGATCTGTACTGGTGCTTAGAAAACGGTTTTAAATGTTCCTCAACACATGGCCAGTTACATTTTCTTAAGCTTGTCAACCATAACATTAGTTACAGGAAATTAATCCTGAAAAAAATCCAACAGTATGTCTTAGGCCTTCAGGCAAGTTAGTCAATTGGGTAGGGAAACATTGCAACTAGCCATAAAGAATCAATTGTGCTGGGAAAGTAGAAGGGAAATCCAAGTCATTAGGATTCACGTTAAGCATGTACAAGCCCTGTGCCCCATTTAATGATCCAGCACTTAGCCTGCACATAGCATTTTCAATCTCGGAGAGGATGCTGGGGGAGCAGTAATTAGAGCAACCTTTGACAGAAGAAAGAGTAGGACACATTCAGTCATTCCTTCAAAGGATCATAGGAACAGGAACAGGCCCTTCAGCCCATCAAGCCTGTTCTGCCAATCCATTCGATCATACCAAATCTCCAAATCCATTTTAGCCAACTTTGTTCAAAAGCTTGATTCTCTTAGGACGTTGCAATTTTAATGAGTTCTCAAGAAAAATATGTGGAAAATGATTGAAGTTAGATACATGTTAAAGTGGTTAAAAACAAAACAAGTTATGCTTCTAATAGTAACTGGGTGCTACAATTAGACACCATTCTAACACTCCTGGGAGCTGTTGCTATGGGGAGGATTTTATCCGAATGCTCTGTGTAATAGGCATTGCAAACTAACATGAGCAGATTTTCTCTAGTCTGTATTTGTAATTGCTTTCTCTTTGAACATTGCTGAACACGCTAGAAAAGATAGAGTTTCCTTGGTTAATGAAATGGTGGAATAGATTCAATAGGTTAAATGGCTTTGTCTGGTTCCTATGTTTACAATTTCACTGGGACTGGAAACACTGAGTAGAGGAAACATCATTTGTTTACGATGTCACCATATTCAGCAAATGGGAGAAATCATCCTCCATTTCAAATCCAGCCCAGAGTGACCAGTTAAAAATGTAAAATGACTGCTGAGCTAGCTGGGCTCTGTCTGTGATCATACAGGAAATGAGATTTGGAAGTTTCAACTGAATGGGTGTGGGCCTGCACTCAAAACTGACCTAATTCAGTTTTAATATGCATCTTGCTCAAAAAGTGAGGTTGGTGTGGGAAATGAAAACATCTTCAATGAAGCAGCAATGAGGGTCTCTTTTGTGACTGGGGTTTAAAGCACAATTGTGGAGCATGGGGGGACTTTAGTCTGCATCCAACCTGTGCTGTACCTCATGCAGATGAGTTCGATACTGATATTGAGTTCCGGAACTGGAATAGTTTTCCAACACTGTCATCCTTTATCCTTATCTCTACAAAAGGGCACAGAGAAATAAAGGGAAATGTATTTCTGGTGAAATACTGTACTTTATTGTCCTCTAAAAGATTGACCATATAGTACAGTATCACTAACAGAGACCCACAAAACATTTGTAGTCAAATTGGCATCCCTAACATCATCTCATCCAACCCTCCCATGCTATCCCATGCTATTTCATCATTTCCAAAACCACCCCATCATGAAAAACCCAAAGGACTAGGCTTTTAAAAGGTTATTAACGTATTTTTTTATTTCAGCTGTGGACCTGGAGGAGCCTACGGACAAAACCTTCTTTGAGAACTCTGGAGGTCCTGGAAATGTACTGAAGACCCTTGACCCTATCCTTATTACAATCATAGCTATGAGCGCATTGGGAGTCATTCTGGGGGCTATCTGTGGGGTTGTCCTGTACTGTGCCTGTTGGCACAGTGCACTGGCTGACAGGAATCTATCTGCTCTTGAGAGCTACAATTTCGAACTTGTGGATGGAGTGAAGCTGAAAAAGGACAAACTGAGCTCACAGAACTCGTACTCTGAGGCATGAGAAAGAAGCACTCAAGGGGTTTAAAATGACTGCGGAAGAATGCCTGAAACTGTGGAATTCTTTGAGGTTTTTTTTGTAATTGTTTGTCTTAGGAAAGACAAGAAGAGCTCTGGATAATGCTGGTCTGTGACTGAGCCAAGCTTTTCTCAGGAGCAACTGTTAAAGCAATCAAACGGGATGCTATGTAAAAAAATGAATTATGTACAGTCTGCTTTTTAATTTTTAAATTAAAGTTTTAAATAAACAAATGCTGGTGTTGAGACCAAGTGAGATCATTTTACAAGTATTTATCGTTTTCTGTAAAGAGTTATAAATTTGTATCATTCTATTTGTATAATGACTTAGCTTCATAAAATATGTTTCCAAAGGGCTTTAAAAACCTATGTTTTTGTATATTAGTCCAGATTTTATACTTTGAGTATACAGTATTTTGATTTTCCCACCCCCTTCCTACTTGGAGAACAATTAGCATAAAGCCTCATTGGACACTGAGGGGGCCATGACCTTTATAACAAGGGTAAATGATATGATTTGATAACATGCTACACAGGGCAACTGTCTGTACGCTGATAACATTGTGATTGGCTTCAGGCCAGTGGCCTGGATCAACAATTGCTTGCACTGAAATACGCGCTATGAAGTTGATTTTTTTTTCCTTCTCTGTTAGAAGAGTGTGCTGTGAGAACAGTGTTAGAGACAGATTTGATTCTACATTATTTCTGTTTATGCAATATCAGTTTAAACAAAAAAGGAAAAAAAGTTTTGTTATTGAAGAAGTATTAAAGAATTATATGGTTGACATGTTTCTTGTATGGTATTGTTTCACGTTTTGTATCGCTGTGAGAGTTTCTCTTCTGGATCGTTTTTCCTAAAAGTTTTTTATTGGCATTATTGCTTGAGTAAATTGTTGCTTTGAAAAATGAAGAGAAAAAAAGCCTTAACTCAAATGTTTGTATTCTTGACACACAGAAAGCCTAGACAATTCACACTGTTGTGTTGTATCTTGTACTCAAATCTATGACTACTGCCTTCCAAAGATTCAATTAAATTTAATCTTTTCCTACAGTACTCTATTTGTGGTTTGTTGTGGTGGGACCTCGGAGTACAGTCTACTCATGAGCTGCAGTGTCCCACAATTTCCTGAATTGACCATTAAAGGCCACCCGAGTCCCCCACAGTAGCAATTCCTGTTTATTTAACATTTCCTGATATTCAGCAGGGTCAGAGTTCATGATATGTGACAGTAGCACCAAGTCCCGCCAAAATAGATAAGCAATTGGAGATGTCGCTTGATCAATTATCTATAAACAGTGGGGCTGCTATAGCCTCACAAATCAATACTTAAATTTTTAATACTCCATTCCTGAATGAATGTTAGAAGAATCTGAAAATACATTGCGAGTATTTTTTTTTTAAACCAGCTATTGTGGAGCACTACAGATTCAAATGAATAACTCAATTTGTCTTGTGTGATTGCAAACAGCATTCCTGCAACAGGAATTTATAATGAAATTCCTGGTGTACTGCTAACTAAAGTTTTTAATATTATAAGTATACTGTTAGCTTATCCTAATGGGTGGAAGGCATGATCCAGAGTGAGATGTATGAAGTAAATAACAAAAGAGATACAGAAAAAAGGAATATTTTATTATTTATGACTGAAAACAGTATTCAGATAGCATCCTGTAGGATTTGTAAAACAGTTTAGGGACCTATGTGGAGCATGGTAGATTTGCTGCCCCATATGTCTGGTCCACCACTGATGACTTACCTGACTGATGAATGTTGAGAGAGCTGGGGTTCAATACTGTTCCCTCTCTGTCTCTCCCTCTCTTGCAGTTCAGTGAGTGAAAGCAAAGAAATGCAATTAGGAGACAGGGCTAACCCTCCGTGATGTAATCAAAAGGGTCCCTGTGGGAAAGTGCTTGGTCTCTGTCTTACAATTGTCCAGAATGGTATAACTGAAACTGGGAGCTCAGCATGTGGAGAATCACTGGAATAGGCTTCTATCACATGACTCTGTGGCTTAAAAGTAGCCCATTGGCAAAACCTTGCTTGAGATGATTGTGCTCAGCAGAAAGTTAGCAAGGAGCATTGAATTAATGGGAAATATTACTTTGTGAATGGACAGGAAATTGCTCCAAGGATTTCCATTGATTTAGCAAAAATCAGACATCCATTTATGTTTTATTTGTAACAGCAACCTCAAAATAATTGCATATAACGTGCGGAAATGGAGTGCACTTAATTCAATGTCCCGTGGAATGTAAGACAAATACTTACAGTAAGTTAAAACACTGATTCTAAACTTAAAGCCATTCTATATCTTAGTAGACATTCCAACAATGATTTTTGAAGTAATGTAAAAAAAAACATTGAAAATGATGTTCCCACGCCATAAGCTTTTCTACACAAGTTTGGGCAAAAATGTCTGGGAGGTCTGAATGAAAATATGGAGACTCACTCCTGAGAAAGTTTGGATGTAAAACAGTTGAGACCACCTTAAAAAAAAAAAAGCTGAGCGTCCTTTCTTTCTTTGTAATTTTCATATTTGTTTGTATTTTATCGAAGGAAGATCTGTGATATGTATATATTTCTATGCTGTGTATTAAACAGAAGGGTTTTCACAATGGCTTTCCTGCCTTTTTATTTCTTTTCTTTCGACAACAGTCCTGCAAATTTCAAACAATTGGAGAGTAAATTAAGTTAAGGACATTTCCTGGAACATTAAGACATTATTCCCAGCTGATAAATGGTTCATTTGCCAGATTGTCAAACAGAAGAGCAAAATGTTCATAGCCAAAATACTAATACTATTACATCATAAACTGCCACTGTTGGTTATTCCCTATGTCACACACTAGCGGAATAATTCAATGTGTTTAGGCATTTTCTTCCAAATGGTGATTGCCACCAAGCAAATTGACAGCTGACTGAGAGTTTTCTGCAGTTGCATTTGTACAAGAGGAATTTGATAGCCGTTCTGGAAGAAAAACAGCCAAACACTGCACTTAATATTGTTCTCAGTAAATTGTGTGTTAATCTGAGTAACAGGTCAAAAAAGTAATGCAAAGGCTGGTGCATGGGAATGGTGGCCGTGTGAAGATCCAGACACCATAAAGAATTCCAAGATCACAAGCTAAATACAAGTAAGAGCAGCTCTCAATATGTACATCCACCTTACAACAGCTTACATTTATATGAAGATAAGAAAGTCCCAAATTGATCAAAATCACATTGAATGTCTGCACATCATGGTTGTGTTACTAGACTAATAACCCAGAGGTGTGGGCTAATCATCCCATGGCAGGAATTCAGAATATACTGGTGGCTGGGAATTTAAACTTGGTTAACTAAATAAATCTTTAATGAAAAGCTTTCTCAGTAATAGTAGCTGTTAGATGACAGTATTGTCATAAAAACCTATCTGACTCACTAATGTGCTTTTGGAGAGGAAATCTGTCATCCCTACCCAGTCTGGCCTATGTTTGACTCCAGACCTACAGAAATGTGGTTGACTCTTAACTTTCTGCTCACCTAGCCTAACCTAACCTAACTAGATATTCAGTTGTAACAAACCACCGTGAAAAAGTCTAATAAGAATAAAACTGGGCAGTTGGTGGTAAAGAAACATACATTTGGGAGAGTAATCCTAAGAGTTCCCAACAATGGCTCTGGATCCCGTTCTGTCTGATTGGTGATGGGTCAAACATGGGCAAGGAAACCACCTGCTTGCCACCTACTGCCGCATCCCCTCCCAACCCCCCAGCTAATGAATCAGTACCCCTCCATGTTGAACACTTGAAGAAGTACTGAGGGTAGCAAGGGCACAGAAGGTACTTTGGGTGGAGGAATTTCAATCCCCATCACCAAGCGTGGCACAGTAGCACCATGACTGATTCCCGAAGGACATATCTGCCAGACTGCGCCTGCAGCAGGTGATGAGAGAACCAACACAAATGGAAAACCTATTTTACCTCAATCCTACCTGTTGAAAAAGCATTTTGGGCAGAATTTTACGTCCTGCGGGCGGGCATGTGCCCGACCCGATTGGGTGTAAAATAGTGCACAATGACGTCGGGCAAGCGTCCCAACATTATCGCGCGATATTTTGTTTGGCAGGAATGAGCAGGTGCCATTAATTAACAGGCCATTTAAGACCGTTAACGATCCAACTGACAGCGATTTATAGTTGCCCGTGTGATTTTGCGCTTGTCGCAAGGGCAAAACAGACAGGCGGCCAGCCGACATTTTCAAAAACCTCATCCGTGGGTGGGATAAAAAGGGTCAGCAACATTCCCAGTGTGAGTAGCGAGGAGTTTGGTAGATAGTTTGCTGCTGGTGACTTGTTGGTACTTGGCAGCCTCATCTCTGTTCAGGGCTTCATTCTTAGCATTTCCAGGCTTCATTTCAGGACTTCTTGGTGTCTGCAAGGCCCCCAGAGGATTCAGACTGTGTGGACCCTTCCAGGTATCTGACAGCCTTCCTTTACCTCGCTAATGGTGATTGTGGTCTCTGTTGGAGGCACCTCCTCCTCTGAGGAGGAGAGGGGCAGAAGGGAGAGGAGGCCAAGTGTCCCTATGCAGCTTCCAAGGGAGCAATCTGTGGGAGGAGAGGCACAGGCACAAGGGGGGGGTGCGGCAGGGTCAGTAAGTAGTCCAAGGTGGAAGGGGCCACAGAAGATGTCACTATCTTGCTGCCAGGGTTTACAGGCAGTGATACAGCAACATAGCTGAGGTGCAATGCTGAAGGAGTCTCTGCCTTTCAAGGGAGACAGTGATCTCCATCTGTTAGATGATTGGGCGTGAGATCAGCTCCGACTGTGTGGGTGGATATCCCATGCCAGTGGCTCTGAACGTCATAGTGGCCCACAGCCTCTATGCCTCTGACTCTTTCCAGGGGTCAGTGGAGGATCTGTGTGGAGTCTCCCAATCAGCTGTCCACAGTTGCATCCAACTGGTGACAGAAGCTCTGTTCAGCCGGGTATTGATCTTTATTCTTTACCATACGGACAAGCCAGGCTAAGCAAGCCAGAGGCTTCACAGTGATTGCTGGTTTCCCCTGCATCCAGGGTGCAATTGACTGCACACATGTGGCCATCAAGGTGCCAGCAGGTGGGCCAGGTGATTTCACCAACAGGAAGGGCTTCCACCCCATGAACGTGCAGATAGTGCGTGATCACAGGATGCAGATTCTGCGAGTCTGTGCAAGGTACCCTGGCATCTTCCTTGACACTTACATCCCCAGACACTCCCAGGTGCTGAGGCTCTCCAGCGCTCCAGTCCGACTGGATGGATCACTGCTGGGTGACAAGGGCTATCCATTGAAAAGGTGGCTCATGACATCTCTGCAGCACCCAAGAATCGAGGCAGAGCAGTGTTACAATACAAGTCATGCCTCCACAAGGGCGGTGGAAGGGAGGACCTTCGGTCTTCTCAAGATGTGTTTCCAATGCCTGGGCCATTCAGGGGAAGCACTGCAATATCCCCCCAGAGCAGGTTTCACTGATAGTGGCTGCATGCTGCAGTCTCCACAATCTGGCACTGGCAAGAGGGAACCCACTGCAGGAAGAGGATATTGACACAGCTGCACAGGCCGCAGATGATGAGTCCAGTAGTGAGTCAAAAGAGAAGCATGGTGAGGAGAATGCTGATGACGTGGAGCCAGACATCAATAATCTTCAGGAAGTGAGGAGCACCAGGGACACATTGATCCAACGCTCCTTCAGCAAAGCTACCAAAGATCAGCTTCAAATGCATGTCAAACCTGCCTCCTCCAACATGGATGTCTGAAAGGATCTCTTCATTTGAACCCAAAAAAACTGAGTGCCTGTGCAATAAAGTTCAAAGCCACATACGTCCAGCATTACATACTGGCGTACCCTGCACCCATAAAATAAAAGGGTGAAGCGTACTCAAGCCATGATGGCAAAAACAAAATTTATCTCATTTTGACAATTCCAAATTGTTTACATAAGTTTCTTTGGTCTTCAGTCCCAGACCAGTATTGATAAAGTAAACATAAATGAATATAAAATCGCCCCGTGACCTGTCCCTCTTGTGCTCATGGTGCCTTTAACTGATGCTTGCAAGTGCTACATCTAGGTGTTCTCCCCTTGCTGGCACTGACATTGGAGGCAGCCTACTGACTCTGCTGTCTTGCCGACCTTGATGACCTTGGCGGTCGTCCCCTGGCCAGTGGAGCCTGTGCTGATCCCTCCTGGGAGGGAGTGGACAGTGCCACGGCTGGCATCTCCCCAGTCACTGCAGCCTCACCAGAAGGTACGGCCAGTGGCAGAGAGGCGGAGGAGCTGCTGCCATCATCCAGAGTGCCCTGAGAGGAGCCCACAGAGATAACAAGCAGCTTGTGCACCAATGTGAGGTCACTCTGGACCTCCCTGCTCACCAGTGATGGACGGGCACCTAGCTGGGATACTGGGTGCCTCATCCATCTCCCACATTGACACTGACCAACTGAGCTCAGTCCCTGTGTGAGGGATTGCAGGTCCGAGTGCAACCCTAGGAATCCCTCATTCTGTCTCTGGAGCTGCCTCTCCATGAGAGTCGCCACTCTGTTAATGGAGAAGGCAGTGCACTCAGTCATGAGGGTCAGTGCAGTGCTGATGGACTCCCCCATAACGGAGACCATGGCATGTGTACCTTCATGAATCCCCACCAGGTTATCCCACACGTCTCGCTAGGCATCCAGCATCTGCCGCCTAATGGACGACTCCAGGGGCTCATCATCTGCCTTTGACTGAGCATCGTCATGGTTCCCAGCAGTCCTCCGACTGCTGTTGCCCTGGGGACTCACTGCCTCCACCTGCACCTCAAGCGAGTGTGAAATGCCCTCACTGTTGTGCACAGAGATACTAGCCACAAACTAATGCCCACCGAAGTGTTCATATCTGCGCTGGTGCCTGGTTCAGGGAGCGGGTGTGACGCAGGTGCATCAGAAGCTCGATGGTCCTCCCATGTTAGGGGTGTCCCTTCGGGGTTTGCAGAATGAACGCCTGCTGGTGAACCTAAAAGGGAGAACAAGAACATATCATTAATTAAAGTCATCGCATTGCTACTGTGCATGCCAGATACCCTAATGAGACAATGGGGATCTGCATTTTTTTAAATTATTCATTAATGGGATGTGGGCTTCGCTGGTTGGGCCAGCATTTATTGCCCATCCTTAGTTGCCCTTGAGAAGATGGTGGTGAGCTGCCTTCTTGAACCGCTGCAGTCCACGTGGTGTACGTATACCCACAGTGCTATTGAGAAGGGCCGTCCCACCTGCTGTATTACAGTGACATCGTCTTTCAATGATCAATGGGGACTCCAGGTTCGAGGCTCACATCAGTGAAGACACTACAGTAGAATAGCTGCACAATCTGAAACTCTCACCTCTATGCACTGTGATCTTACCGTCATCTGGGATCTCCACCTCTCCACACCCGGTTGCATGTGAAGTGTGCCGGCTCTCGAGCTCCAGGGCGTCCTGCTCAAACCTGCTGAGCAGCAGCAGGTTGGGTGGGCCTCTGCCTGCACGTACCCTCTCTGCTTGGTTATGGCTTGTCTTCTCCTGAAAGGACAGAGGAGCATTGAGTAATCCACCCTCTTCCTGCAGCGCCATTGCAGCCTGGCCAACTCTAGCTGAGGAACACCTCCCAGGGCACATCCGAGTTGTGGTCCTCGAGCCGCAAGGCACTCAGTCCAAGCAACCAGGTTTCACCACCTTGGCCAGCTCCAGCATGAATGACAGTTGGCATTCAGACTCTACCGCCCCTAAGGTCCACGGGGGGGAAACCCAGCCCTTAACCCTTCTGTGCACTGACCCATGTCAACACGGTACTCACCCTTCCTGAGCACAGCAGGTTATTGAACCTCTTCTGGCACTGCACCCATGTGCACTGCGCCACATCATGGCTGCTTACTATTGCCGCCACCTCGTCCCATGCCCTCTTGGTGGGGTGCAGTGGCCTCCTCCTCCTATCTCTGGGGCCAAGGGTGTCCCTCCTGGTAGCCACCTCCTTCAGGAGGACGGTGAGGCACTCATCCGAAAAGCAGGGGTGGACAAGTGCCCGGCTGACCTGCCCTCCCGCCTGCCATGTCCAGCTGCTCTCGACTCCATTGGGAGCGCTGAACACACATCCTGTCATGGCAGCCTTCCCGGCAGCCGACGGCCCCCTCCACCACACCCCCCCAGCTGCCCGCCCCTTCACGGCCAGTGTGCCACCGTGTTTCACGCTGGGTGGGCCTTAATTGGCTTGCCAGTGTGAAATCGCGGTCGGGAGCCGATCGTAGGAGGCGAACCATTTTCCAGCGGTTCCTGGGCCTGCCCACCGCGCCTGAAAATCCTGCCCCTTATCCGTGATAATATTGCTAGGAGTGACCACCGCACTGTCCTTGTGGAGATCAAACCCTATCTTCATGCTCAGCACATCCTTCATCATGTGTGGCACTACAAATACGCTGGAAGGGATAGATTCAGAACAGATTTAGCAGTTCAAAACTGAGCCTCCAGGAGGCACTAAGGGCCCTCTGCAGAAGCAGAATTGTATTCAGCCACAATTTATAAACATGGCCCAGCATATCCTTCACTCTATCATTCCAGTCAAGCCAAGGGGTCAGCCCTGGTTCAATGAGGAGAATAGGAGAGCATGCCAGGAGCAGCACCATAACTCGGACCTCTGGTGCTAGGAATCAGCCTCATAGCTATTCTCTATGCTGCCTCCAATGTCTGAACATCTCTCGTCTGTCTCAAGGGAGCCAATGATCCGCACCTGGATTCCAGCAAAGCTGCTGCAATTCAGACACTGGTCTACCGTTTTATCTGGTGTGGATACCCAAAGCCTGTTGTACACCTGTTGCACACAGCATGATAGAAAGCAGTGATGAAGCATCAATGGATCTCGCAGGTTACATGTACAGCTTGGCTCAGTTAGTTTTTTTCTTACTTCTGAGTCAGAACGTTGTGAATTCAAGCCTCATGGCACGTAAACCAGGCTGACAGCTGTGTGCTGTGCTGAAGCAATCCTGTATTGTTGAAGATATAGTTTGTTTGGGATGGCAAACGTAGGTCCCACCTGGTGGTCCATGTGGATATAAAAACTGTGGCATCATTCGGAGAAATTTTTTGTGGTGCTTGAGCTAGCATTCCTCTTTAAAACACCACCAGCAAAATGGATTATCTGATATAACAGTGCGGTGCCTCACATCAAACAAGTAATTAAATGGTTATGAAGCACATCAGCAATTCTTTGTGATAAAGTGCACACTAATGTCAATTCATACTTTCATCCACAAGCAAGCCTCAATAGGGCCTCACATTTCATTCAACACATCGTACCAAAAAAATGTTTTTTATGCAAGTTTTACTTTCCCTTTGAGCATCCAGTTGGAATGGGAGCAGCGGTAACTCCTAGGTGGAAAAGATCTTCAAATAGCAAAAACTTTGCATGTTTTGGCAAGTCGCTATTGTTGCAAATTTTTCTCACAGTTTTAATATTTTGAGTTATAATAGTTATTTCAGAAAAATAGTAGTGAGTATAGTTTCCTTTTACTTCTTAAAGCAGGCTTGTTGTTAAAGCATAGCATATTGTGAATTAGGCCGGTACAAGATAAAAGCAGGATGTCACCAAATCAGCAAGCCTTAGACCATGGGGCTGAAAACAATGCCGAGGAAGTTGTTACACTGTCCATTCCATCGACTTCAATGTGTAATGAACAGCTGATTTGCTGCCACCATTCTCCTCCACTGTAAATAATTAAAATCAGCCCTTATAAGTTCAAATCTTGGCTAGCAACCTACCAAAGATGAAGGAGAGCTGCCTCATATTCTGTAGGACAACGGGGTGCAAGTTGCAAAGCATTGCAATGTGCAGAACAGCTGTGAGCAAATTGGAAATAAACAGAGGTGAGAAGATTGCTATTTTTAGGATTTTATAGTATCTAGCTAATGTCAACTATGACTAGCTATTTCACCTTGTCCAGAACAGAAAACTAAAGGACACAGCCTTCACTTGATGAGGGGATAATTCAAATCCAATTTGCAGAAGTACTCTGTAAGTGAGTGGTAAATCTGTGGAACATGTTCCCTTGAGAGATGGTGGAAGCAATTAGTATTGATTCATTCAAATACAAGTTAGATACCTTATTTCAGAAAATAACATATTGGGATACAGTATAATAGTAATTTGACATATGATACATGCTTGGGGGTAAAAAGATGACTTTTGGATCTTTGGTTCCCAAAGCTCTGCACCGTTGGGATTTACTTGTGTCATTTCTGGGCTGTTTGTAGACTAATTGATAGATTGATTGCAATGATTAGTCAACAGCTCAATTATTGTATCATGCGACTACCACAATGGTAGAAGACAAATTAGATGAACTGTGGTCTTTTTTCATCTCACAATTTCTATAGTCCTATAATCCACTCAGAAACTGGCATTTTCACTACCTTCACAATCTTTTCTGCAAATCTGTGATATTCAGTGAACTGCACTACACACAGTTAAGTGTAGAACTTTACATGATTTCTCATGGGATGTTGTGCCACAGTGAGTCACTTATGCCAGTAATAAATCCACACAGAGGATGATTTAAATTGTATCACAGCTCATCCATAACACATTTACTGTTTTTTTGGCATAACTACAAGGGACGGCAGGATAAAGACTCCAATTCCTGCTGGTGTCATTCATTGCAAGAACAAAATGCAATTCAATCACCCCATCCTCAAAATTGTGATGCTTTTTCTTCTTTTCAATACTGAAGTCTTATTAACCTAAGGTGGCATTAGCTGCTTTTACAATAAATGCTATGAGGTTTGAACGGTGACTTACTGGCAGCTTTGGGAACACATTGGCTATGAATTTCTGTGCGGGTTGTCACGATCTCCTGATGTAACTTTGGCAGGAGATTGACAGGACACCCAGGGAAAAGACATAAATGGTCATCCATAATCATTTCTCTGAAGGATGTTCCGATCTACAAAGTTTACAGCAAGAGATTGAGACAACCCTTGTGGAAAGTTATTCAAAAAAATGACCATATACACTTGTATTCAGCTATAGTTTAAAGTATATTTAATTTAAAATCAGACACTGAATATGCGTCAAACTCAGCTCCGCCCCCTTTCTTGCACTCAGCTCCGCCCCCTTTCTTGCACTGATTTCTTCCCAGGAGAAATGTTCTTTGCTCATGTTTTTATCATTTATTATGCTCATTAATCCTTATTTCTCCTCTCCTCTTGGAGTACAGAACTCATTTTGACCATTTCTAACTTGGACCATTTGATCTGGGAGATTTGGGAAGGGTGAATTGTAGGAAAGGCCAAATTGCAGTAGGAAAATCAGGGGAATGATCCTGGACTGCATAAGTGGTGCAAACAGCTTCTGCTTTTTGAGACAATCCATGCTAACTGGTAGAGTTTTAAAAGGAGGCAGGAACAGAGACACCTGGGGAAGGTTTGGAGGAGGAGATGGTGGCATAGTGGTAATATTGCTAAACTAGTAATCCAGAGATCTAGACTAATGCTCCAGACACATGTGTTCAAATCCCACTATGGTAGGTGGTGGAATGTAAATTCAATTAGCAAAATCTGGAATTGAAAGCTAGACTCAGTAATGGTGACTTTAAAACTATCAACTGTCATTAAAAACCCATCTAATTCACTAAGATCCCTTAGGGAAGGAAATCTACTATCCTTATCCTGGTCTGGCCTACATTTGACTCTGGGTTCAATTCCTACAATGGTAGATGGTGAAGTTTGAATTCAATAAAAATCAAGAATTAAAAGTTTGATGATGACCATGAAACCATTGTCGATTGTTGTAAAAATCCATCTGGTTCACTAATGTCCTTTAGGGAAGGAAAATCTGCTGGTCTAGCCTACGTGTGACTCCAGACCCACAGATTGACTCTTAAAAGCCCTCTGACCAAGGGTAATTAAGGATAGGCAATAAATGCTGGGCTAGCCAGCATGCTCACATCCCATGAACAAATATATAAAAAAAAGATCCACAGCTAAGTGGCTGACTTTTAAATGACCCAACAAGCTACTCAGTTCAAAGGCAATTAAGGATGAGCAACAAATGTTGGCTTTGCCAGCAAGATCCCATGTTGGAATAAAGAAATAAAATCTTTGAAGGTGGCAGGCTAGATTCACAAAACAGCTTTATAAATAAAGGCATAAAGTTCAAAAGCTAAGAAGTTTTGCTAAGCACATATAAAACAATCTGTCCAATTATGGACATCACTCTTTAGGAAGGATGTGAAATCTTTGGAGGTGGTACAGGAGAGGTTTAATAGAATGTGTCAGGTTCACAATTATGTGGATAGACTGGAGAAGTTAGGGTGGTTCACCTTAAAGAAAAAGTGGGGGGAGGGTGTAAGAGGAGAATTGATAGGAGCGTTTAAAATCACGAAGGGTTTATCTAGATAAATAAAGAGAAGCTATTTCCAATGGCTGAAGGGTCGATAATCATAGGGCACAAATTTAAAGTGAATGGCAAAAAAAAACTAGAAATGAGATGAGAAGTTTTTCATGTGAGTAGTTAAGATTTGGAATGCACTGATGGATATGGATTCAACAGTAACCTTCAAAAGGAAATTGGATAAATATTTACCTCCTACCTAAAATCCACAAACAGGACTGTCCCGGCAGACCGATCGTGTCAGGCTGTTCCTGCCCCACGGAACTCATTTCTCGCTATCTTGACTCCATTATCTCTCCCCTTGTCCATTCCCTTCCCACCTACATCCGTGATTCCTCTGACATCCTACATCATATCAACAATTTCCAGTTCCCTGCCCCCAACCACCTTCTCTTCACCATGGACGTCCAATCCCTCTACGCCTCCATTCCCCACCGGGATGGTTTGATGCTTCTCCGCTTCTTCCTCGAACAGAGGCCCGAACAATCCACAACCACCACTACTCTCCTCCGTCTGGCTGAACTTGTTCTCACACTGAACAATTTCTCCTTAAACTCTTCTCACTTCCTCCAAGTAAAAGGTGTGGCTATGGGTACCCGCATGGGCCCTAGTTATGCCTGTCTCTTTATGGGGTATGTGGAACATTCCTTGTTCCAGTCCTACTCCGGCCCCCTCCCACAACTCTTTCTCCGGTACATTGATGATTGCTTCAGTGCTGGTTCATGCTCTTGTGTGGACCTGGAAAAATTTATTAATTTTGCTTCCAATTTCCACCCCTCCATCATTTTCACATGGTCCATCTCTGACACTTCCCTTCCCTTCCTTGACCTCTCTGTCTCAATTTCTGGTGATAGACTGTCCACCGATATTCATAACAAGCCTACCGACTGCCACAGCTACCTCGTCTACAGCTCCTCACACCCCGCTTCCTGTAAGGACTCCATCCCATTCTCTCAGTTCCGTCGCCTCCGTCGCATCTGTTCTGATGATGCCACTTTCAAAAACAGTTCCTCTGACATGTCTTCCTTCTGAAGTTTTCCACCCACGGTGGTTGACAGGGCCCTCAACCGTGTCTGGCCCACCTCCCGTGCATCCGCCCTCACACCTTCCTCTCCCTCCCATAACCGTGATAGGGTCCCCCTTGTCCTCACTTATCACCCCACCAGCCTCCGCATTCAAAGGATCATCCTCCGCCATTTCCGCCAACTCCAGCATGATGCCACCACCAAACACAATTTCCCTTCACCCCCCCCCACCCTCTCCCCACTTTGCAGCATTCCACAGGGATCGTTCCCTCCGGGACACCCTGGTCCACTCCTCCATCACCCCCTACACCTCAACCCCCTCCCACAGCACCTTCCCATGCAACCACAGAAGATGCAACACCTGCCCCTTTACTTCCCCCCTCCTCACCGTCCAAGGGCCCAAACACTCCTCTCAAATGAAGCAGCATTTCACTTACACTTCCCTCAATTTAGTCTACTGCATTCGTTGCTCCTAATGTGGTTTCCTCTTCATTGGAGAGACCAAACGCAGACTGGGTGACCGCTTTGCAGAACACCTTTGGTCTGTCCACAAGCATGACCCAGACCTCCCTGTCGCTTGCCATTTCAACACTCCACCCTATTCTCATTCTCACATGTCCGTCCTTGGCTTGCTGCATTGTTCCAGTGAAGCTCAATGCAAACTGGAGGAACAGCATCTCATCTTCCGACCAGGCACTTTACAGCCTTCCAGACTGAATATTGAGTTCAACAATTTTAGATCATGAACTCTCTCCTCCATCCCCACCCCCTTTCCGATACCACCCCCCCCTTTTTTTCCAATAATTCATATAGATTTTTTTCCCACCTATTTCCATTATTTTTAAATGTATTTCCATCCATTGTTTTATCTCTACCTTTTACCTATTTCGATCCCTTCCCTTCATCCCACCCACCCCCCTAGGGCTATCTGTACCTTGCGTGTCCTGCTTTTTACCCTTAATTAGCACATTCCTTAGATATTGTCACCACCTTCAACACCTCTTTGTCCTTTTGTCTATGACATCTTTTGGCTATCTCCACCTATCACTGTCCCTCTATCCAGCTCTAACCCTATCCCCCTCCCCTTAAACCAGCTTATATTTCACCTCTTTTCTATTTTTACTTAGTTCTGCTGAAGAGTCATAAGGACTCGAAACGTTAACTGTGTTCCTCTCCGCAGATGCTGCCAGACCTGCTGAGTTTTTCCAGGTATTTTTATTTTTGTTTTGGATAAATATTTGTAGGAAAAGAATTGCAGGCATATGGAGAAAGAGCGGTAGCATGGAACTTAACTTGATTGCTCTTCGGCACCAAATGGCCTCCTCTATGTATTTCTATTCTGATTCTATAATTTGCTACCCAGGGGAAATGCAGTGCTGGAGACCTTCCTATAAAGACCTGGAATTTTGAGGTCAAATTATTCATTTAACAGAGATTACCTTATACTTGCAATAAGCAATTTAATTCCCACAACTGCTTTAAATGTTCTGTCTAACATCTCAGTTATGCTGGCTAATGGAGTGTGAACTCTTTAAAATCAGCTTGAGTTTCACATCCAGTGCCCAATATAATCCATAGGACCTATAAGTATTGGGTCATTGCTTGCAGAAACCAGGCTCATGGGTTCAGCTGGCTTCAGCACACATTTGTATATGTTACCACAGCCAAAGGAAACTGCACAAATTAACAGTCCAAGGAATGACATATACATTTAAAATTGAATAACCTTGGCTTAGTGGTAGCATACTTACCTGGGCCAGAAAGTTATGGGATCAAGTCCCACTCTAGACTTAACCACATTCAGGCTGAGGCTCAATCTGCCCTCTCAGGTGGGTGTGAAAGATATCAGGGTACTATTTGAAGAAGAACAGGGACTGGTATCCCAGCCAATATTCTTCAACGAGCACCTAAAATAGACGATCTGGTTTAAGGAGTGTGCAGGGAGAAAGGCGACTATGCCGGAGTGAGACGGAGACCATATGAGTAGCAAATTAGGCTCACATGATAAATCTTTTTCAGATTTAACTATAAATTAAGAATCAGGATCTGACATATGTAGACTATTTCTACCACCTGGGTTTAGAGGTTTACTCCGGATAGCAATGACCCAAAACTCGAGAATTTGCCCAAAACAACTGCACTTTATTATTTGATTTCTGTTACAGACAGTTTAATAATCCTTATACCAGTGACTACTCATCCCGTGCTTTAGTTGCTTGGTTTCCCTGAGAAGCAGACAGGATTGGGTAGTTGATCCATCCTTGTCCATTCTCTGTTCAGATAGCTGACCAGGCTATCCTGCTTCCTTATCCAGCTGCAACGAAGGCCTCGAGCTTAATGAACACCAAGCCTAAAGAGACCTCTGCTTCCTACCTTGCCATATTCTCACTTTCTGATTGGCTCCTTTCTCTGATACCGACAGTCCATGTTTGGTTCCTGTCTCCGATAGCGACATTCCATGATTGGCTCATTTTCACTCCCAGCAACCCTCCCTAGAGCAGGAAGGTCCTGATAGTAAGTTTAGCCAATCTCCTTCTTGGTCTGCTTGCTTCAGCACCTCGTCCATCTGTCCCTAGTACCACCAAACAACAATTGCGTAAGGGTGATTGCAAACTGCTGAATTTCTACTTATTCAATTATATTCTAAACAAACAGCAATCATCAGTTGCATTACATTAAGGCATTACCTTTTGACCTTACTTTGAGTTTTAAGCAAACAATTTTATCCAATACTTGTAATCAAAAAGGTCACACACTGGGGAAAAGCAGTTGGCTAAAGTGGTGCTAATTACTGTTGCAGGAATCTAAACTAGCTAGTGACTCATCTGCGGGTCAAGAAAAGAGACAGATTTTTTTCAAACACACAGTCAGTTAGGGGTGCGTGAGGAGACAGGCAACTCTGCTGAAGTGAGATGGAGACTGAGTGAATAACGAATTAGGCTCATACGGGAATTTGGTGCACTGGGGAAGAGGTGTAGCATACATAGGAATTATTCTAAGTCAGTAACAGGAGCAGTTGGGCAGAAATGGATTTGTGTGTAGACCTCACCTTCGGAGCTGAGTTTAAAAAAAAACAAAACGGCATCACAGGAAAGCCGTAAGTTCATTGGTGGGTAAGAGACTGCTGTTAGGAAGTGTCGTTAAATAGCTATAAATTAGAAAAGTATTATTTTTAAAGAAGTAGCTATTTGGATTTGAGTAAGAAACTCTAGGAATAAGGGGAAGTTAGGGCCAGTTACGTAAATAATATAAGTAAACCAAAGTAAAATAAAGTTAACATAAGGGAAGTAAAGTTAAGGCATGGCCAGGCAGCTTGGTTGTGTGGAATGTGAGTCCTGTAATATGTGGGAAATTGTGGACACTATTGGGTGATGCAGACGTCCAGCACAGGTTAGGAGCACAGGGGCAGAAAGGGAATGGGTGACTGCCAGGCAGTCCAAGAGAACCAGGCAGGTAGTGCAGGAGTCCCCTGAGGTCCTGTTTGCTAATTGTTTCTCTGTTTTGATGCTGGTGAGGCTGTTGGTTCCTTAGAGGAGTGCAGTCAGAGCCAAGTTTATAGCACCATGAGTGGCTTGGCTGTACAGAAGGGGAGGAAGAAGAAAGAAAGAGCAATAGTGATTGGGAGTTCATTAGTTAGGGGAACAAACAGATGTTGCTTTGGCAACAAACATGACTCCAGGATGGTATATTGCTACCCTGGTGGCAGGGTCAAGTATGTCAGTGAATGGCTGCAGGACATTCTTCCGGGGGAGGGTGAAAAGCCAGAGTTCATGGTCCATGTTGGTACCAATGGTGGGAAGAGGGATGTGGTCCTGGAGACAGAATTTAGGGCGCAAGGTCAAAAATTAGCAGGCAGAACATCAAAAGTAGTAATCTCTGGATTGCTCCCAATGCCATTTGCAAGTGAGTACAGAAGTAGGAGGATGAGGCAGATGAATACATGGCAGGAATCATGGTGCAGGAGCTGGGCACTGAAGTACACAATACTCCAGATGTGGTCTCATCAGTGCCCTGTATAACTGAAGCATAACCTCCCTACATTTGTAATCAATTTCCCTCACAATAATTGATAACAATCTATTAACTTTCCTAATTACTTGCTATACCTGCATACTAACTTTTGTGATTCATGCACTAGGACACTCAGATTCCTCTGAATAAATAGTCAAAGGGTGGTAAAAGGAGGTGTAGGGCTGATTAGGGATCAAAAAGGGGATTTACACATGGAGGCAGGGGGCATGGCTGATGTATTAAATGAATACGTTGCATCTGTTTTTCCAAGGAAGCAGATGCTACCCAGGCCTTGGTGACAGAGGAGGAAACTGTCTATATATGTGTTCAAAATTGATAAGGAGGAGGTATTGGATAAAAGGTCAGTACTTAAAGTTGCAAGGTACTGGTACTGGATGAGGTGCATCCAAGGATATTGAAGAAAGTGAGAGTGGAAATTGTACGGGCACTGGCCATATCCTCAGTCTTCCATAGACTCAGTGGGTTGCCAAAGGACTGGAAAATTGCAATCATTACACCCTTGTGCAAAAATGGCTGTAAGGATAAGACCAGCAATTACAGACCAGTCAGTTTAACTTCAGTAGTGGGGAAGCTTCAAGAAACAATTATTTGGCATAGAATTAATAGTTGCATGGAAAAATGTGGGTTGATTAGAAAGAGCCAGCATGGATTTCTTAATGGAAAATCTCTCTTAACTAACTTTCTGGAGTTTTTTGAAGAGGTGACAGAGAGGATTGATGAGGGTAATGCTGCTGATGTGATCTATCTGGACTTCCAAAAGGCATTTGATACAGTATCATACAACAGACTTATGAGATAAGTTATAGCTCATGGAATAAATGGGAAAGTAGCAATGTGGATACAAAATTGGCAGAGTCATAGGAAACAGTGAGTAATGGTTAATGGATATTTTTCAGGCTGGAGGATGTTTGTAGTGTAGTCCCTCAGGGGTCAGTATTGGGGCTTTTGTTGTTCCTGATATATATATTATTTTACTCATTCAAAGGATGTGGGTATTGATAGCTAGGCCAGCATTTATTGCCCATCCCTAATTGCCCTTGAGAAGGTGGTGCTGTACTGCCTTCTTGAACTGCTGCATTCCGTGTGGTGTAGATACAGCCACAGTGCTGTTAGGGAGGAAGTTCCAGGATTTTAACCCAGTGACACTGAAGGAACGTCAATATATTTCCAAGTCGGATGGTAAGTAACTTGGAAGGGAACTTCCAGGTGGTGGTGTTCTATCTGCTGCCCTTCTCCTTCTATATGGTAGTCGTCATGGGTTTGGAAGATGCTGTTGAAGGACCCTTGGTGAATTCCTGCAGTGCATCTTGTAGATGATACACACTGCTGCCATTGTGCATCGGTGGTAGAGGGAGTGAATGTTTGTGGATGTGGTGCCAATCAAGCAGGCTGTTTTGTCCTGGATGGTGTCAAGCTTCTTGAGTGTTGTTGGAGATGCACTCATCCAGGCAAGTGGGGAGTATTCCATCACATTCCTGATTTGTGCCTTGTAAATGGTGGACAGGCTTTGGGGAGTCATAGAAACATAGAAAATAGGAGCAGAACTATGCCCTTCGAGCCTGCTCCACCATTCATTAAGATCATGGCTGATCATCCAGCTCAATAGCCTGCTCTGGCTTTCTCCCCATATCCTTTGATCCCTTTTGCCCCAAGAGCTATATCTAACTCCTTCTTGAAAACATATCTTGTTTTGGCCTCAACTACTTCCTGAGGTAGCGAATTCCATAGGCTCATCACTCTCTGGGTGAAGAAATTTCTCCTCATCTCAGTCCTAAATGGTCTACCCCATATCCTCAGACTGTGACCCCTGGTTCTGGACTCCCCCACCATTGGGAACATCTTCCCTGCATCTACCCTGTTTAGTCCTGTTTGAATTTTATAGGTTTCTATCAGATCCCCACTCGTTCTTCTGAACTCCAGCGAATATAATCCTAACCGACTCAATCTCTCCTCATATGTCAGTCCTGCCATCCCAGGAATCAGTCAGGTAAACCTTCGCTGCACTCTCTCTATAGTAAGAACATCCTTCCTCAGATAAGGAGACCAAAACTGCACACAATATTCCAGGTGTGGTCTCACCAAGGCCCTGTATAATTGCAGCAAGACATCCCTGGTTCTGTACTCTAATCCTCTCACTATGAAGGCCATCATACCATTTGCCTTCTTTACCACCTGCTGCACCTGCATGCTTACCTTCAGCTCAGGAGTCAGGAGGTGAGCTACTCACCACAGGATTCCTGGCCTCTGACCTGCTCTTGTAGCCACAGTATTTATATGACTAGTCCAGTTTAGTTTCTGGTCAATGGTAACCCCCAGGATGATAATGGGAGATTCATTGATGGTAATGTCATTGCATGTCAAAGGGTGATGGGTAGATTCTCTCTTGTTGGAGATGGTCATTGCCTGGCACTTGTATGGCGTGAATGTTACTTGTCGCTTGTCAGCCCAAGCCTGGGAGTCATCCAAGCCTTGTTGCAATTGGGCATGGGCTGCTTCAATATCTGAGGAGCTGCAAATGGTGCTGAACGTTGTACAATCATCAGTGAATATCCCCACTTCTGATCTTATGATGATCTAGATCTTGGTGTGAAAGGGACAATTTCAAAGTTTGTGGATGGTACAAAACTTGGAAGCATTGTAAACTATGAGGAGGACAGTGTAGAACTCCAAAAGGACATAGGCAAGTTGGTGGAGTGGACAGGTCGGTGGCAGATTCAGTTCAATGCAGAGAAGTGTGAGGTAATTCATTTTGGTATGAAGAACATGGAGAGAGAGTATAAAATAGGGGATGCAACTCTAAAGGGTGTGCAGGAGCAGAGGAACTTGGGTGTATATGTGTATAAATCATTAAAGGTGGAAGGAGAGGTGCAGAGAGCAGTTAATAAAGTATACAATATCCTAGGCTTTAATAATAGTGGCATAGAGTACAAGAACAGGGAGTTATGCTAAACTTGTATAGGACACTAGTTAGACCTCAGCTGGAGTATTGTGTACAATACGGGAGCAGGTGCAGACGGGCACGTAGCCAATCACCACTCGTGATCGGCTGCGCACCGTCATTTTACGAGGGGGGGCCAATTAAGGCCCGCACAATGTGACACGCACCTGAAAGCGCTGAGCGCTCCCTGTGCAGGCGGGGGGAGGAGGAGGCTGAGTCGGGGCCTGCGCTCTTTCGTGTATGTGCGCAGAAACCTCGCTGAGGCAAAGCGCTGCCTCAGGGAGATCAGTTTTATTTTTGAAAATTTTGATAAAGAAAAAGAATTTTTTAAGACATGTCCCCTCATGTGACAGTGAGCTGGGACATGACAATGAATTTTATTATAAATTTTTATTAAACTTTAAAAACCTTCATGAAACTTCATCCCACCCATGGATGAGGTTTTATGATAAATGCAAAGGCCACCAGGGCTCTTCGCCTACCGCCAACCATAAGGTTAATTACTATTTAAACAGCCTTAATAGGCCTCTGACAGTTTGGCGGGTGTGCAGCCGACTCTGGTGTGTGCCCGTTGAACTCAAGATCTGAATGACGTGTGGTGACGTTGGGACGCACGCCCGAAGTCACCAGGCGTCATTTTACATGCCGATGAGCAGGCCCCATCCCTGCTCACTGACCCGAAGATTCTGCCCTGTGATTCTGTGGTCACTTGTGTCATCTCTGTTTCTGGGACTTGCTGTGCATAAATTGAGTGCCGAATTACATTACCCGAGTGAGTACACTTCAAAATTATTTCAATTATTGTAAAGTACATTCGGATATCCTGAGATCATGGTAAATGCCAGACAAATACTAGTTTTTTTTTTATACAAAGTAAAGAACAATGGAACAGGAATCAGAAACTATGTGCATGTGGTACAAATTAGAAAAGAAATGAAAATGATTTTGATGTGGCTATTACAAATATAATGTTATGGTTGTTTTTTTTAAATCAGTAAGACTAATTAAGATACATCTTGGGGTCATATGCTTGTAAGGCAAAACTGGTTATTTTAACTGGGCATAATTCCACATTTAGAACTTTGAGAGCACTTCAATAAAAATTGGATTAATTAAAGAATATTCTTAGGGAAACAATAAAGTTAATTCCAAAGTTTTAAGACTAGAGAAAGTTGAATTGTATGACATTAATGAGAAATGAGCTGTTAAGCTCATAATAAATTTCTTTCCTAATTTATAGAAAGTATTAATGCCTTTAAACAAGGTAACACGATTGTTAAAATAGTACAAATGTAACGTTAAATTGTATAGGAAAATGTTTTCATTTTTGTGTTAAAGATTTATTTTGAAAGATGGGTTTGATTGTTTGATAGTAGACTGCTTCAATTCTAAGAAAAAATTGTGACAAGACAAATGCTGATTGGAGTCACTCAATATTTAGTTATGACCCATTACAACTATCGTGATTGATACCTCTAGACAATGTGGCAAACAGTTTACTTTTTTTTTAAATGGAACGGAAATTCCTACAAAAAATTGGAGAATATCTCTCGTGAAAAGTTTCCCATGATTTTTTAGCTTTCAAAAGTGGCTGAGACAGAAAAAAACTGGCCAGTAGCTGGGATTATTCAATTGTTACTAATGAGACACTGAAGACGCTAATTGGCTGGTCTGATATTTGTGTACTTTGTGTGGGTAACCTCCATGGGCCTGACTAACCTCCAAGTGAACTTTATAAAATGCAGAAAGCAGACAACCAGAGTTGTGTATTCCCAAGAACTGTGAGTGAATTTTGGTATGGTGTGGGTGGCTTAACGTTCAAATACTTTGACCTGTTTGTATTGACCTATTGGTTTATTTATTAACTTATTTTCAAACTGGAAATTGTTTGGCTTTGCCCTATGTTTTCATTAATATTATCTTTAAAAATCTGGTTATTCAAGTAACATATAATTATTAAAGGCCCATACATGACAGTTTGTACTTGGCATCCTATGAGTGTGTCAATTTTCCAACACAATGGAAGAAAACATCTGTTGGGAAGATATCCAGTCCTCCCAATAACAGAGAAACATAAAATGCCTGGTGTTAGCAGTTCTATTAGAGGGGAAGTGAAGGAAAAAAGGAAATGAAAGAACAAAACTGCCATGAGATTCAAAGTTCCCTGCCCCTTCATAAACTTTGCTATTGTCAAAGTTTCCATTTGATGCACCAGAAATCACATAGAAAATACATTTGTTTCTCAGGGTCTTTTTGCTTGGCCACAGAACTTTAACATGTTCTTGCTCCTGTCATCGAGTACTTCAGCGCTTTCTTCACACTAAATCTAATGGCATTGCTGATTGGATTCATTGATCCAGTGGCATTTGAACTAAAATTGCACCAGACGGTATTAAAGAAGTTTGGTGACTAGCTGATTATATTGTCTACAGAATTGAAGTGTTGACCGTTTCCACCCCATGCAGAAGAAAGACAGAACCTGCATTTCTACAATGTTTTTCACACCCTTAGGATGACCCAAAACTGCTCACAGGCAATAAATTACTTTTGAAGTGTTGCTGCACTTGTTTTTAGGCTAACATGGCAGCAAACCCCCCAACATCCCCTCCACCCCCAACAATTTGTGCTGAAACAGGAATGTGATGAATATTAATTTAATCTTTTCTAATGGTGTTGAGGAAATAAATGTTGTTCAGGACAGTGGGAGGGCTCCCTTATTCTTCTTTGAATAGTATCATGGGATCTTGCAGCTTCCTGAACAGGCAGACAGAACCGTGGCTTAAGTCAGAAGTCAGCACTTCTGATAACGAAGCATTCCCTCAATACACCGCAGCAAAGTGTCAGATCAGATTATGCACTGAAATCCCTGGAGTGGGACTTGAGCTGATGAATGTTTAACTCAAATATAAGAATGCTACCACTGAACCGAACTGATGCTGGAAAGACCATATTTAAAATTAGTTTCGCAATCTTAATGCCACACAGGGCAAGGTATAAGACAGGCTGGTGAGAACATTAATCTCCATCATATCATGCTATGCTTGACCTGTCACTGCTTGATGCTGATATTGTAGACTCAAAATAGAAAAGTATTTCATTTTTTCAGAAATAACCTCCCTAGGATAAGTTGCTGAGGCAAGTGGGGTAATTCCAAGGGCTGATTTTCTGAGTGTTCATTAAAGATAAGGAACCCAAATGGCCAGACGCCTATATTGGAAAAATTCCAAACAGCACTCCAGTGAATTTTCCAATGGCTAGGATTGTCCATGCCCCCTGGCATCGGGCGTGTTCAGTGGCATGAGTGGACATTATAGCAAGAAGGCCAGAAATCAGTTTCATGTTTGTGAAACAGTTTGTGATCGTCCGCTCAGTCTGTCAAAGGCGGGATGCATTCCCTGCCATCGGATGTCGGGAGCCTCATTGTAATGCGTCTGTATATCATATACAGCCAGCCCATCAGGCTCATCTCCCCCCGTCGACCCCTGCTGGATTGTCCGCCCACGTCGGTGGGAAAACATGGGGGGAAAGCAACAGTGACATGCAGAAGACAGGACTTACCTGCCAGGGCCTTGCTCACATCGCAGATGTCCGAGGAGCAGAAGATGATGGAGCCTGACACCAACGGGATCCTGGAGGAGTGTCCATGGCATGCTGGGTGGATTCCCATGGACATGGCTCTGCTGTGAAGCAGCTCACAGAAGTTGGAAAGTCGCCGTTGATGCTCATAACGGATGATGGTCGATGGAGTGGAAAAGGAATGTCTGGGATCGACAGGGAGAGGAAGAGGTGTTGGGGGGCATTGAGTTTGGGATGGGGGTAATGAAGGTGTTGGGGAGGTGAGGTTGGGATGGGGGAATGAAGGTGTTGGGGAGGTGAGGTTGGGATGGGGGAATGAAGGTGCCGGGGGTGAAGTTGGGATGGGAGAGGGAGTGCGGGGAAGGAGGGGGTAACAGGAGAAGGTGGAAGCTGCGCAGGTAGGCATAAGAGAAGGAGTTCAGAGTAGAGAAGGAGTGCGGAGAGGGGAAAGCGTTGGGGCGTGAGGTTGGGAGGGGGGGAATGAAGGTGTCAGAGGGGTTGAGATTGTGCGGGGGAGAATGAAGGTATCAGGGGTTGAGGTTGGGAGGGGGGAGGAAATGCGGAAGGGGGTAACAGGAAGAAGATGGCAACTGCAGAAGTAGGTGTAAGAGGAGGTTGAAGGTATAAGGGAAGGAGTTCGGAGGGGACAAGGTGTGTGGAAAGCGGAAGGGCTCCAGAGTGAGGAATGAGTGCGGAGGGAGTAAGGGTGAAGGAAGGAGTCGGGAAGGGGGAAGGAGTAAAGCGAGAGGAAGAAATGAGGGTGTCTGAGGGAGTCAGGAAGGGGGAGGGAATAAGGCCGGAGGAAGGAGTGGGGCTGGAGGAAGAGATAAGACTGGGCAAAGGAGTCGTGAGTGGGGGAAAGACTAAGGGTTGTGAAAGAAGTAAGGATATCTGAGGGAGTCAGGAAGGGGGATGGATTAAACAGGAGTGGGGGGAGTACAGGGGGGCTGGGAGGACTATGTGGGCGTGAAGAGGTTCCAGAGAGGGGAAAGGTTTCCAGGGGGGAAGGGATCTGGAGGGGAGGGCTGTGTCCAGATGAACGTGCGAGGCAGGGATCTGATGGGTCAATGATTGCTTCCTGGGGAGCACACTGAGGGCGGGCTTGGTATAAGGGAATGGTGAGAATGACCGAGGGCAGAGGCAGTAGGGTGGGAGGGTGAGGGTTCGATGGTAATGGTAGAAGGGACAGCGAGGGTGCTTGGTGGAGACTCGGAGGCAGACACGGATCCTGGGGGTGAGAAGGCGAAGGGCGAGAAGGTGAATGTGGACGGGGGTGGGATTTTTGGGACAGAAGGGAATAAGCACATTCAACTGGACATCCCCGAAGGAAAAGGTTTGTGGCTGGTAGGTCACAGAGGGGAGGTGGGAGGTGATGCCGGGGGGGCTCAACAGTGATGGGGGAAATGAAATGCACGACTGGGGTAGGGGGAAAGACAGGAGAGTGCACAAAAAACCAAATCCATATGATGCTGTCCAAATTGAAAGTGAAACAAGAGTCGTGGCAGGTGAGATCAGGTGATGCATGGGAGTGTGATCAGTGGGTGGGTGGAGATGTAGGTCAGCTCAGATGGACAATTGGAAAAGAACCCCAACAGGCAGCATTGAAAATGCTCGATATTGAGGTGAGTGTGATATGTGAAGGATCCGTGTGCCTGGGAGAGTGCTTGCACGAGGCCCCAAAAGACCCTGACACACACACGCTTATCCCTCTAGAATCACTTGTGTGCCAGCTACCCCCTCTGCAGTGACAGAGGATGAGGTTGAGGGGGTCACAGGCAAAGGGGACTTGGAGGGATAGGACAGACTCTGATATTCCTGAGTGGGTGACGTAGGCTTGTTCAGCTACTGCTTCTCTTCACTTCAGGTGCCCAGGGCTGCAGCCTGACTCCTTGAGGGCAAGAAACACCTGGAAGGACATCAAGGTGCCCCGTTTCCCTCTCCCATTGACACTGCAGGAACTCACCCATGGCTCCCACAATGGAGTACAGTTCTGCACCTTTTTTCACATTCTGCTGGACTAGGGTCTCCATGGCGTCCACCATCCTCCCCATGGAGACCTCCATACACACACACGTGGGAAACACTTAATCAGAGAGCAAGCGGACACATTCCTCTGACTCATGTGCCACTCTGAGGGCTTCCGACAGTTCTGTGAGATGTTCCTCCGCCTTCTGCTGATTCTCCAGGATGAGTTGGAAGGCCAAATCTAAAGGCTCGTCATCTGACTCGGGACTCACAGATACCTGACCCCCAGCAATCCTCCGAGTGCCGGGGGGCTCTCACAAACCTGCCTCCTGCTGCTGTGGATATGTGTCTGTGCAGTGACCACCAGGTTGTGAACCTGAGCCTGCTCTAGATCTTGGTTCCACAGAGGAGGTTTGTGCGTCTCTGCATTAGTGCAGGGTGTGGGTGTGGCAGGTCCTCCAGGCTGCTTATTTCCAGCACTTCAGTGGAGGAGGAGTCCTCTTGGCTGGAAGTGAGGACCTGGATGGGGCTGAGGGACAGTCTGGCTGATGATGTCGGACACTTGGCAGAGCTCCCTGTGAACCAAGGTAGAGATAATTAGTGCATGCAGCAGAGTCAAAAGCAGGGAGTGTTGAGAGAGGGATAATGTGGTGCAGGATCCTCATGAGGGTGTTCACCGCTGACCTCATCGTCACCGCAGGCATGGTCCACGTCCTCATCAGTCAGCGCGATGGCACGCTCTTCAAAGTGAGTGAGGGGCCTAATGTGGGCCACTCCACCCTGATCCAGTTGCGAGCTCGAGAGGGTATGAGCCTGATGGAGATGTGAGGTTGTGTGTGAGAGTTAGTGATGTTGTCCCTTGAGGTGTGAGATCCCTATGGATGTGTGATGGGTTTGTGAGTGTGTTGAGTGATGAGAGGAGTGAATTACCTTGGCAGAATCGATGAGACCATTCATCCTGTAGTGGTACTGGATGGCTGTCCACTTTTGCAGGGCATTGGCACTGACCACCGCTACCACCACCTCCCAAGCTGGATTATTGATGCTGCTGCCCATCCTGCGGCCAGAGCAGGGATAGAGAACATCACGGCGAGCCTCCACTGCGTCCAAAAGGCGCTCAAGGGACGCATCATTGAATCTGGGGGCTGCAGTCTTTTTGCCTTCCAAGGTCATATATTTGACAATACCTCTTTAAATCACAGATCGACATCATGCCCCATTCATTTATTTGATGCAAAACATTTGCATATTCATTGTTATGCCCAGTAATGGCATGTCCTTTTTATAACTTTAAACATGGACTGCATTCAGTATATAATTTTCAAAAACTGTTTTTTATTTAAAAATGGACACTAACAAAACTGCTAAGATGACTGCAAAGGTCAGATGACTTTTGAAATTTCTGCAAAGACAAAGGAATAACTCACGTCTGAACAAGCCTTTGGAAAGTTCTCAAATGCAACTGGGTACCAGCTCAATGGAGGAGATTGATCAGACTGGCTACCAGGCATGCCAGGGTGTGAGGATGGACTATCAAGTAATATCTTCTAGTGAACTAATTGTAGCTGGTATGTTGGCATGTTATCAATCATTCCCTGCATTGTGCATAAAACACCCTGACTCCAACCCCTTTTGTGGACAATGATGGACCCTGAACCTTGCTATCACAAGACCAAAACTGACTTCAGATCACAAATACTTTTATCCCAGGAGCCAGGTAGAAACCAGGGTAGTCTTTGAACAACAACTGCAGAAAGAAAAACAGATGGGAAGCACTATCTTTGCCTTTAAAAACCTGGTGGCTGTAATATCTTAAAAGGTCTCTCAGCCTGTTTCCTTCTCAAATCCATCAATACAGAAACTTGACCTCCTAGCAAGAAAAACACATGTGACTAACTTCATGAGCTGGTATACATCTACCTCTTCAAGGGAACCCTGCAATAATGCTGATATATGGCTCCAGTTGTTAAAACCACCTGTGCTACCCTTCAGGACTAGAAATGCCTTCTTCAATGGGATTGCAATGACTCCTTTTCCTACAATGAGCCAAACACATGAACTAGAAACCATTATTCAGTTTATCTTTCTCATCTGCGTGTACATGTGCGCGCAGGTGTGCATGCATGTGTGCGTGTGTGTGTGTGTGTGTGTGATGTATCATCTAGACTTTTGAGGTGAATGTGTGAATAAATAATCCTCCTTATTTAAATCCATGAAAGCTTGCTGCTGATTGCTTAAATTATTTACACATGCAAAGGTTAAGAAGCATGCATAACTTCCTTTCCAAAGCCACACTAATTATATGAATATACGAACAAGGAGCAGGAGTAGGCCATTCAGCCCCTTGAGCTTGCTCTGCCATTCAATGAGATCATGGCTGATCTGATAGTAACCTCGAATCTGCATCTCTGTCTACCCCTGATAATCTATCACCCCCTTGCTTATCAAAAATCTATCCACCTCTGCCTTAAAAATATTCAAAGACTCTGCTTCCACCATTTTTTCAGGAAGAGTTCCAAAGACCCTCAACCCCCTGTAAAAAAAAAACATTTGCCTCTTCTCCATTTTAAATGGGTGACCCCTTATTTTTAAACAGTGACTCCCTAATTCTAGATTCTCCCAGAAGAGGAAACATCTTCTCCACATTCGCCCTGTCAAGACCCCTCAGGATCTAATATGTTTCAATCACGTCACCTCTTACTCTTCTGAGCTCCAGCAGATACAAGCCCAGGCTGTCCAACCTTTCCTCATAAGACAACATGCCCATTCCAGGTATTAGTCTGGTAAACTTTCTCTGAACTGCACCAATGCATTTACACTCTTCCTTAAATACTGTACATTATATGGTCAGTAAGGGATAGGGTACAAGGGTTTTGGGTCTTCCTGCCCCTGGCCATAACAATATAATGTCAGTACCTGTTGCTGCTGCAGATTGGAATACAGGAGTGTATTGCCCTTTATTTGAATCTAGACACAAAACAAAAATCAAGTCACTCCAAAGAAGGGCTATTCCATGTTTGAACCATTTTGATTTATTAGACTCTTATGTAAATATAACAATTACAATCTCTAATCTCAAAGGTGAAGTAAGAATTTTGGCTCCCGTTAAAAGTAAAAATTAAAGCTGCAAATGCCGGAAATCTAAAATAAAAAGAGAAAATGTTGGAAGTGCACAGCAGTTGTTCAGCTTTTGAGAGAAAAAGATATGTTAGTATTTTGATTTGGGATCCTTCTTATCTTTTCCCTTTTGGATCCTAGCCAGCCTGCTGAGCATTCCCAGCATTTTGTGTTTTCACTCCCGTTATACTGCACTATTTAAATTGTGCTTCTTTTTTGGTCTGGAACAACTGCTAATTAATTCTACATTTAATGGTGTATAAAAGTAGTTCAATGTTTAAAATAATATTTACAATATATGTTTCATCTTCACCTTTGAGTTAGAAAATTATGGGTTCAAGCTCCACTCAAGAACCTAAAGAAGGCATGTGGGTGCTGAACTACAGGTCATACTGAGGATAAGCTTCAGCAAGAACTAGCTAGGCCGAATGGCCTGTTACCGTGTTGTGATCTCTATGTAGTGCAAAGTATATTGCTTAAGCTTTGGCATGAGATGTTAAACTGAACCTTAATTTTCCTGTTCAGATGGTTATTAAAAAACAAACCCATGGCACTGTTTGAAGAAGGTTGCTGTGAGATGCTAGCCAGCAATTATCCTTCAGTCAACACCAACTATAAGCAAAACAAAAACAGAATTACCTGGAAAAACTCAGCAGGTCTGGCAGCATCGGCGGAGAAGAAAAGAGTTGACGTTTCGAGTCCTCATGACCCTTCGACAGAACTTGAGTTCGAGTCCAGGAAAGAGCTGAAATATAAGCTGGTTTAAGGTGTGTGTGTGGGGGGCGGAGAGATAGAGAGACAGAGAGGTGGAGGGGGTTGGTGTGGTTGTAGGGACAAACAAGCAGTGATAGAAGCAGATCATCAAAAGATGTCAACGACAATAGTACAATAGAACACATAGGTGTTAAAGTTAAAGTTGGTGATATTATCTAAACGAATGTGCTAATTAAGAATGGATGGTAGGGCACTCAAGGTATAGCTCTAGTGGGTTTTTTTTAATAATGGAAATAGGTGGGAAAAGGAAAATCTTTATAATTTATTGGAAAAAAAAAGAAAAGAAGGGGGAAACAGAAAGGGGGTGGGGATGGGGGAGGGAGCTCATGACCTAAAGTCGTTGAATTCAATATTCAGTCCGGAAGGCTGTAAAGTCCCTAGTCGGAAGATGAGGTGTTGTTCCTCCAGTTTGCGTTGGGCTTCACTGGACAGACATGTGGGCAAGAGAGCAGGGTGGAGTGTTAAAATGGCAAGCGACAGGGAGGTTTGGGTCATTCTTGCGGACAGACCGCAGGTGTTCTGCAAAGCGGTCGCCCAGTTTACGTTTGGTCTCTCCAATGTAGAGGAGACCACATTGGGAGCAACGAATGCAGTAGACTAAGTTGGGGGAAATGCAAGTGAAATGCTGCTTCACTTGAAAGGAATGTTTGGGTCCTTGGACGGTGAGGAGAGAGGAAGTGAAGGGGCAGGTGTTGCATCTTTTGCGTGGGCATGGGGTTGTGCCATAGGAGGGGGTTGAGGAGTAGGGGGTGATGGAGGAGTGGACCAGGGTGTCCCGGAGGGAGCGATCGCTACGGAATGCCGATAAGGGGGGTGAAGGGAAGATGTGTTTAGTGGTGGCATCATGCTGGAGTTGGCGGAAATGGCGGAGGATGATCCTTTGAATGCGGAGGCTGGTGGGGTGATAAGTGAGGACAAGGGGGACCCTATCATGTTTCTGGGAGGGAGGAGAAGGAGTGAGGGCGGATGCGCGGGAGATGGGCCGGACACGGTTGAGGGCCCTGTCAACGACCGTGGGTGGAAAACCTCGGTTAAGGAAGAAGGAGGACATGTCAGAGGAACTGTTTTTGAATGTAGCATCATCGGAACACCTCTATGAATTTCGGGCTCGGCATGATACTGAACTCTTCTTCCGCCGTCTTCGTCTCCGGGCTCACTTCTTTGGGCAGGAGTCCTCTCCCAGTTCAACGGATCCTTTTACCCATCTCCAATATTCTCCCTCCACCTGGACCCCTCCCTCTGGATTCTTACCTTCTCTCGATCTTTTCATTGAGAACTGTCGGCGCGACATTAGTCGTCTCAATTTCTCTGCTCCTCTCACCCATTCTAACCTGTCTCTCTCTGAACTTACTGCACTCCATTCTCTCAGTCTTGACACTGTCATCAAACCCTCTGACAAGGGTGGTGCTGTTGTTGTCTGGCGCACTGACCTCTACCTCGCGGAGGCTGAGCGTCAACTCGCAGACACTTCCTCCTACCTCTCCCTGGACCATGACCCCACCACTGAACATCAAGCCGCTGTTTCCAGGACTGTCACTGACCTCATCTCCTCTGGGGATCTCCCTCCCACAGCTTCCAACCTGATAGTCGCCCAACCTCGGACGGCCCGCTTCTATCTCCTACCCAAAATCCACAAACAGAGCTGCCCCGGTAGACCGATCGTCTCAGCTTGCTCCTGCCCCACAGAACTCATTTCTCGTTATCTTGACTCCCTTCTCTCTCCCCTTGTCCAGTCCCTTCCCACCTACATCCGTGATTCCTCTGACACCTTACGTCACATCAACAATTTCCAGTTCCCTGGCCCCTACCGCTTCCTCTTCACCATGGATGTCCAATCCCTCTACACCTCCATCCCCCACCAGGATGGTCTGAGGGCCCTTAGCTTCTTCCTCGAACAGAGGCCCGAACAATCCCCATCCACCACTACTCTCCTCCGTCTGGCTGAACTTGTTCTCACGCTGAACAATTTCTCCTTCAACTCCTCTCACTTCCTCCAAATAAAAGGTGTGGCTATGGGTACCCGCATGGGCCCCAGCTATGCCTGTCTCTTTATGGGGTATGTGGAACATTCCTTGTTGCAGTCCTACTCCGGCCCCCTTCCACAACTCTTTCTCCGGTACATCGATGATTATTTCGGTGCCGCTTCATGCTCTCGTCAGAACTTGGAAAAATTTATTAATTTTGCTTCCAATCTCCACCCCTCCATCATTTTCACGTGGTCCATCTCTGACACTTCCCTTCCCTTCCTTGACCTCTCTGTCTCAATCTCTGGTGATAGACTGTCCACCAATATCCATTACAAACCCACCGACTCCCACAGCTATCTCGACTACAGCTCCTCACACCCCACTTCCTGTAAGGACTCCATCCCATTCTCTCAGTTCCTTCGCCTCCGTCGCATCTGTTCCGATGATGCTACATTCAAAAACAGTTCCTCTGACATGTCCTCCTTCTTCCTTAACCGAGGTTTTCCACCCACGGTCGTTGACAGGGCCCTCAACCGTGTCCGGCCCATCTCCCGTGCATCCGCCCTCACTCCTTCTCCTCCCTCCCAGAAACATGATAGGGTCCCCCTTGTCCTCACTTATCACCCCACCAGCCTCCGCATTCAAAGGATCATCCTCCGCCATTTCCGCCAACTCCAGCATGATGCCACCACCAAACACATCTTCCCTTCACCCCCCTTATCGGCATTCCGTAGGGATCGCTCCCTCCGGGACACCCTGGTCCACTCCTCCATCACCCCCTACTCCTCAACCCCCTCCTATGGCACAACCCCATGCCCACGCAAAAGATGCAACACCTGCCCCTTCACTTCCTCTCTCCTCACCGTCCAAGGACCCAAACACTCCTTTCAAGTGAAGCAGCATTTCACTTGCATTTCCCCCAACTTAGTCTACTGCATTCGTTGCTCCCAATGTGGTCTCCTCTACATTGGAGAGACCAAACGTAAGCTGGGCGACCGCTTTGCAGAACACCTGCGGTCTGTCCGCAAAAATGACCCAAACCTCCCTGTCGCTTGCCATTTTAACACTCCACCCTGCTCTCTTGCCCACATGTCTGTCCTTGGCTTGCTGCATTGTTCCAGTGAAGCCCAACGCAAACTGGAGGAACAACACCTCATCTTCCGACTAGGGACTTTACAGCCTTCCGGACTGAATATTGAATTCAACAACTTTAGGTCATGAGCTCCCTCCCCCATCCCCACCCCCTTTCTGTTTCCCCCTTCTTTTCTTTTTTTTTCCAATAAATTATAAAGATTTTCCTTTTCCCACCTATTTCCATTATTAAAAAAAACCCACTAGAGCTATACCTTGAGTGCCCTACCATCCATTCTTAATTAGCACATTCGTTTAGATAATATCACCAACTTTAAATTTAACACCTATGTGTTCTATTGTACTATTGTCGTTGACATCTTTTGATGATTTGCTTCTATCACTGCTTGTTTGTCCCTACAACCACACCAACCCCCTCCACCTCTCTGTCTCTCTATCTCTCCGCCCCCCACACACACACCTTAAACCAGCTTATATTTCAGCTCTTTCCTGGACTCGAACTCAAGTTCTGTCGAAGGGTCATGAGGACTCGAAACGTCAACTCTTTTCTTCTCCGCCGATGCTGCCAGACCTGCTGAGTTTTTCCAGGTAATTCTGTTTTTGTTTTGGATTTCCAGCATCCGCAGTTTTTTTGTTTTTATCTCTTTTTTGTTTTTACCAACTATAAGCAGATGGAATGTGTTCAAACTGTCTGTCATCATTGTTCACTAAAGACTACACTTCAAAAGTAATTGATTAGGTGCATAGTATATTTTGGGATATGCTAATGGTATGAAATGTTTCATGTAAAACAAAGTCCTTTGTTTCTTAAAACTGAATTGGACCATTTGCCTAAGAATTAGATGCAAGTTTCTAAAGGCATTGGGTGATCAAGTATATTTTGACATAAGATTTACTCTTTGCTATAATAAAGGCCATGGAAATGCCAAGTGAGGGATGCTACAGGTCTAATTTGATGAGTGTAAGTTTGTAATGTTAGCATAGTGTCCTGGAGTTTATTCAATTAATGAGAAGAATTTTTTTGAATGTAAGTTTTGAAAAGATTTATCAGAGGCTTTAGCCTCAGCTTGTTTGTCTTCCTCAGCATATTGAATAGGTTTGGTCGGATCTGTGATAAGACAAAATTTTATCTATTTTGTGCAAAAAAAAGATTTGATGAGTTAAACGAGCTTTTCTTAATCTATACTTTCCTACATCCCAGTCAGATGATATTGAGCCATAAATTAGTGTAACAGGATGTCTAACAGTTTCTGGTCTAATTGGACTGGCATTCACATGTTTAGGTTTTCAGATTTCTGTGCGGCAAGTTAGACCATAAGACCATAAGATGCAGGAGCAGAATTAGACCATTTGGCCCATCGAGTCTGCTCGACCATTCAATGAAATCATGGCTGATCTGATAATCCTCAACTCCACTTTCCTGCCTTCTCCCCATAACTCTTGATTCCCTTCCTTATTAAAAACCTGTCTATCTCAGCCTTGAGTATACTTAACGACCCAGCCTTTACAGCTCTCTGCAGTATTGAATTCCACAGATTCGCTACCCTCTGAGAGAAGAAATTCCCCTCATCTCTTTCTTAAATGGGTGCCCCCTTACTCAGAGATTATGCCCTCGGGTCCCAGACTCTCATAAGGGGAAACAACCTCTCAGCATCTACCCTGTCACACCCCCTAAGAATCTTATATGTTTCAATAAGGTCGCCTCTCATTCTTCTAAACTCCAATGAGTACAGTCCCAACCTACTCAACCTCTCCTCATTAGAAAATCCGATCATACCCAAGATCAACCATGTGAACCTTCTCTGGACTGCCTCCAATGTCAGTATATCTTTCCTTAGATAAGGGGACCAAAATTGTTCACAGTATTCTAGGTGTCATCTAACTAGTGCCTTGTATAATTTTAGCAAGACTTCCCTATTTTAATACTCCATTCCCTTTGAAATAAAGGCCAACATTCCATATGCCTTCCCTATTACCTGTTGAACTTGTATGTTAGCTTTTTGGGATTCATGCACAAGGACTCCCAAATCCCTCTGTGCTGCAGCCTTCTGCAGTCCTTCTCCATTTAAATAATATTCAGCTCCTCTATTCTTCCTGCCAAAGTGCATAGCCTCACATTTCCCCACATTATATTCCATTTGCCAAGTTTCTGCCCACTCACTTACCTGTCTATGTACCTCTGTGAACTCCTTGTGTCATCCTCACCACTTGCCTTCCCACCAATTTTTGTATTAACCGCAAACATTCACTTCCCTCATCTAAACCATTAATATGTATTGTAAATAATTGAGGCCCCAGCACTGATACCACCTCCAGGGCAGGTACAAAGTTAGATATGAAGTAAAGCTCCCTCTACACTGTAGCATCAAACACTCACAAGTCAGATACAGCATAGGTTTGAAATGGAGCTAAATCCCTCTGCACTGCACTAACAATGTGCCTCAGCCACACTCTCAGATATAAATAAGAAGACTGATACATAGGTACAGTTACTGGTATATCGTGTACCTACATTTCAGTATGTTGAGGACAAAGCTGACAATGGCTCCCCTTGAAGGCTGGGGTGCAGTGTACATCACCCAGTGAAATATTCAGGGGTTCCACCACTGAAGCTTTGTACCGTTTCAAATCTTCAAGTGTTAAAGCGCTGACTGAATTTTTAGCAGCTGCTGAAAGTTTGAGCTGATAATGGCTTAGCGAGGGCAACAGGGCATTTATGACTTGAGTGAACAGGGCAAGTCACTGTATCTCCTTAACCAATCAGATTGAAGGATTGTTAAATTAATAGTGCAAGGACTAAGAAAGAAATGCAAATTAGAATGGGCGAATTCAATGTAAAATCTGGTGCAAAAAGAGAAATAAAAAGAGGAAAAGAGAGATTGGATTGAGAAAGGGAAAAAAAGAGACAGAAATGAAAAGTTTACATTTTTAAAATCTCTAGTCATAAGGGAAAATCTAAAGGCATGAGATTTCCAGCTTGTAATAGTTAATTTTCAGTGCCAGAGAGGTTAACTGGCAATAATTAACATTGATCAGGTTGCTAAAAGGGTACTTAGACTGGAATGGGAAAGATTGAACATTCTGTGGTGAGCTTAGTTTGTATTTTATATGTAAATACGGAGAATTCGCACCCCTCAATGCATGCAGATGGTGAGGCAGATGGTGAGATGCCATTTTCATGAAACTAACAGTGAAGTGGCAGAACTCAGACAGCAACTTCTGGATTTCTATATTTAACTGAACATCTGAACCTTGCCTCAGCTTGTACCATTTGCACATAAATAACGGTGAGAGCCTGCCATTATTTGACAGCAAAATCTAGGCAAATAAAATTGTTATCTGATGTTAAATGTAAAACCTATTTATAACAAAAAACTTTCTCCTATGAAATAACACAATGCAGCAATAATAATTGGTGTTCATATTTGGTAATGATGCATGAAGATGTACCAGTAGCAGAAGAGTTCATGCTTAACTGCCATCTCAGTACAGAAAATAGGTTTTAACAATCTGAAACCTGTAAGAACATAGGAACAGGAGTAGGCCATTTAGCCTGTTGAACCTGCTCCGCCATTCAGTCAGGTCATAGCTGATCATCTACCTCAATGCCACTTTCCTGCACTATCCCCATATCCCTTGGTGTCATTAGTGTCCAGAAGTCTATTTATTTCTGTCTTGAGCTCAATGATTGAGCTTCCACAGAGAATTCCAAAGATTCACCATCCACTGAGTGAAGAAATTCCTCCTCCTTTCTCCTTATTCTGAGGTCTTTTGGATCATGGAAGTTTTTTCAGAAACATCTGCTGTTGTTGAAACTTGTTGCATCCAAAGTAGATGTAAGATTATTTTATCGGGTTCTTCTCTTGCACATAACTTGTGGTTTTCTTTTTTAAGAACCATTTATTTCTCCCCCCAAGCAGAAAAAAATAGACAGTGTTGTTAAGTATATCATTAGAACCGTCAATCTCACTTTTCAACAAATGTCGATCCAGCTCCATTCAAAGAGTGGATAATTAACCCTATATCAGCTGCCATCTCTCAGAATCTGTTTCATATCTCCACCAACCTGTGAGGAAATTTATTTCTCTCTAATTTTTAACCTTAGTGGGGGTTAATGAATTTTGTACTTTGTCTCATCCTATGTTCATTGTCCAAGGAATCTAGATTATTTCCATGCTATTTACACCTTCTGTTATTTTGAAGACCTTCTTAACCTTATAGTCTCCCATGAAAATAAGTTTAACTGATTTCACAATTTAGTCCACCAAAATCCTGGAATTATCACTCGCCCCTGAACCCTCTTTCAATCTATCTATACCCTTTTCGAGTTGAGGTAATGAAAACTGTATAAGTCAAAAACTGAGTCTCCATTGCCAACTTGAAGTCTCGTGAGACACAAGCCCAAATTTTTCTACAGTTTAATGTATGTATAATCATGACGACAACAGTGGAGTTTCACAATTTCTCTCCATCTCAATCATTTTACCATTTCCTAGTTTCACAACTACAACCCCATCTCTCACACTTCTATTCTCAGTGTTTTCCCTGATGGCTCAATCTTTACCTTTTCACTTATTCCTAATGTCTGCCACCTCCCCACTCCCCAACCCAACTAGCCTCAGCTTCTATACCCCTGGCCTCACTCAGTCTCCTGGTGCATCTCTGCTTTAAAACCCACTCCTGCACATATCTGCTGCAGACATAAGCAATTTAATCCCAGAACACATTGCCAGCTGCAAAGCTTGTGATGCACTAGTTCTTTCGGATAAACTATTTACTATGTATTATATTGAATATAAAGTAGCTGACATTGAGTTTAAAACTTTGTATGAAAAGGGTTTTGCTCTCATAGCCTATGACATAATCAGAATCACTTGATTGAATTACATCTTTACTGGTAGTTGTTCATTATCCAACGCTTCCAGTAATTCTACTGTCTGACAGTCCCTCATTCAGAATGCTTTCAGCAGACAGAATGCACTAATTGGTTAATTTTTATTGTTAATAACCATCAGGAAAAATAAAACCCTTTCAAATTCTTTGATAAACTGAAGCCAAGTAGACATATCTACCCTTACATGAAAATATTAATGGCAGACGATCTGTTTAGCCATCATCTATTTTTCTACCCTTCTTAGGTAGGGAGGTGATGGCTATGACACTACTAGTAGAGCTATTCTATTTCTTTAACAAGTTAGACTATCTTACCATTTGATGAAGAAATAAAGCAGTTGTATATCGTTTTGTCTGGTGTGATGTGGTTGCCAATACACAGCATGTAACAAATGTAGAGGTAAGAAGATTTGTTCTGTATAATGTATGTAAAAAGAAAACTGTAAACATATTCTTTCTGAATGATGCTGGAACTTTGCTGCATGTGGTTTGTAGAGGAAATCTCCCCACTTTTGAGCCCATTTCCATTCTCTTCCACTGCACAACACCTCGTCAGCAAACTTATTGTTTCATGACTCACAGCAAAAGCCTGCAGAATAATCTTATCAGAGTCCAAAGTCATCTATTCACAAATAGAGGTTTGTATCCACACATAGGCTGGAATTCTCCCAACCAGGATAAAGTCCTGTGGCAGTGAAAGGGACGGAGAGTGTCTCCCACTGCAGAGGCCGAAAGGAAACCATGCCATATCTTCCAGCCCCGACGTAATTAATTATGCATCCAGGGGTTTGATGCCATCTTCCATTGTGGATCAGGCTTGATGGCGTGTGTCCTGACATATTTAAAAAGTACCCGGACATCCACAATGTTAGACCAATAACAGAGATGTCTCCAAGATCACCCAAAAGCTCCGAAATTTACTGACGCCTCCCTGTGCGTCCTTCTGGACCATGTCAAGGTGCGCAGGAATGTGCTGTACTCACCTGATGGGAGGAGGAGGCCAAGCAGGGTTACCCACGCTGCATGGGCGCAGGTGGCCAATGCTGTCAGTGCCCACGGGGTTCACAAGAGGTCGGCAACACAGTGCAGAAGAGCATGAACTGCTCTGCCAGGGAAAGTCTCATCAGATGGTTGGATAGGCTACAAAGAGTCAAAAATGTCAACTCCCAAGGCCCATTGGCAACAGCATGCCCTGCCTCACAGTCCCACTTCAGTGCATCCACACTGTGGCAGAGTGCCCACTGTGCCTCCTTCAACCTTCAGCAGTCATGGAACACTGCATGGAAGAGGGGTGGGTAAGGGGGCAGGGGAGAAATCAGCTTAAGTGCAGAGGGAACGAGCAACCTCTGTAAGTCACATGCCTGTCCGAGCCTTATGCTTATATATGGGTGTGCTCAGTGCCCTTCTGCCCAATTGACACCAGTGATGACATGTCACAAAATTGTCCATCTTACAAGGGGAGGCATGATAAATGAACCAACTTCTGCTGCTCTAATCCATGCAACATGCAACTCCTCTCAAACACGTTTTCTCCTTTGAGGAGGAGAAGCTCCGTCACAATCGCAGAGAGCGTGAGGAGACGGGAGGGGAGCCACCATTTTTCAGGTCTCTGACAGAATTCAAGGAAAGGGCATCTGAGCTTGCAGGAGCAGGACAGAGCCATTGGCAATGGGGGGCTCCACCTTGGGCATCCGCCTGGTGAGGATTCATCCGTTCAATGCAAACCTGTGGGTCGAATGTGCCTCCATGTTGCAGGCAGCTGATGCTGTCACTTGCACTCTTCTATCTCAACAGATGCCTCCAGGGAGAGACCAAGGCGTGAGGAGGAAGACTCCCTCAGGGGCCAGCCCAGAGATATGCAGGAGGGAGCAGAAGAGGAGAGCTCCACACCTGTAGAGGCACCACAGTGGTCACTAGCACCCCCCACCAGCTCGGGAACACACACTTCGGTGGGTATTAGTTCTGGTTGAAGAAGGGTCTCACAATCTGGTGGTCACTGCATAGACACATGTCTGCAGCAGGAGGAGGAATGTTCAGCCAAGCTCCCGGCTGGGGAAGAGGCATCTGTGAGGCCCGAGTCAGATAAAGAGCCTCTAGATTCAGCCTTCCAACTCACTGTAGAGGGTCAGCAGAAGGTGGAAGAATGTCACACAGCTGTTGGAAGCCCTGAACAGAGTGACAAGCGAGTCAGAGGAGTGCATCCGCCTGCCCTCTGAAGTGGTGCCCACATGTGCATGCACGAGGATCTCCACGGGGAGGATGGTAGATGCCATGGAGACCCTGGGTCCAGCAGAACATCCGGTTTCTGCTGGAGTTGCACGCAAATCTGCACTCCATCGCCATTGCCATGGGTGAGCTCATGCAGTGGTAACTCGAGAGGGGACTGGGGCACCTCGACATCCCTCCAGGTGCCCCTTCCCCTCAAGGAATCAGGACGGGGCCCTCGGGCACCCAAAGGGAGGAGGAGTGGCAGCTGGACAGCCCTGAACCATCTACTCAGGACTCATAGAGGTTGTTTGCTCCTCCGATCCCCTTTGCCTGTGACAACTTCGACCTCGTCCTCTGTCACTGCAGAGGGAGCAGCTGGCCCGCAGGGTGACAGCCAAAGCAAACTAGGTCTCGCCAAGCCTCGGGTCTCCAGTGGATGGCCACCAAGGTCATCAAAGGCAACAAGGCCAACCATTGCACACAAGCTGCCTCCATCCCTACTGCAGATGTCAGGGAAACACCTGGAAGAAGTGGCAGACAACATAAAATCAAGAAAATTCGATTCAAGTGGTTTTACAGGTGAACCCTGTCACTGCATTAGTTGTAAATGTATTCACTCTCAACACTGTACTGTTGTTTTTCAGTGTCATTATACAGGATTCATGAGACTCCAGCCCCCACCCCCATCAACTCCTGACTCTAACAGTTCAGTTGCACGCAGCTGGACCACGAGTGATTCTGAAGAGAGAAGGGTGTGTGTGTGGCAGGGGCTTTCAGAGCCTCATGCAGGCACTCCCCTGCGTACACAGAGCCTTTATCCATCACACTCATCTCAATGTCCCGAGCATTTTTAATGCTGCCTGCTGGGGTTCTCTTTCAGTTGTCCATCTGAGTTGACCTACATCTCCGCCCACCCACTGGACACTCTCCCATGCAGCACCTATGCCCGTCCAACAAGGATGGCAGTGGTCAGATTTTTCTTGAGCTCTCCTGCCATTTCCCCTCCCCCAGTCGCCCAGGTCCTTTCCCCCATAAGAATAGACCCTCTTGGCATAACCTTCAATCTCCCCACTGTCACCTTCCAGCCCGAACCCTTCTCATTCGCGGATGTCCAGGTGAACATGCACATTCCATACCTTCCAGAGAACCCCACCTCTTGAACTCCCCAACTTCCTCCTTCCACCCCTAAGGTTTGTGTTTGCCTCCAAGTCCCCACCAACTGACCTCTCTACCCCTTTTACTGCTATAGATACAACCTCACCCTCCCACCCTACTGGCTCCCTCTGCCCCTGTTATTCTAAACATTCCGTCTTGCCACACCCATCCAGAGTTTGCTCCCCAGGAGGCAGTTATTGACTCTACAAATCCCTCCCTTGCACGTTCACCTGGACATTCAACAGCCTACCCCCCCTACTGTTATATCTTCCTTCCTCCACCCTCACCCCCTCCTTCCCCCCCACTTCCCCCGTTGAACTTCACCCACCCCAGCACCTTCACCCCTCCCTTACATCTTCAGCCCCCCCCGCCTTCCAACTTCATCCAACCTTCCCTAAGAACTTCCTCTCCCTTCACAACTAAATCTCCCTCATCCCCCCCCACGACCCCCAGCCCCCTTTGCCACATCCTTACCAGTGCATGGCGAAGTCTGGGAAGTTCTGAAGCAGGTCTGCAGCATCAGCAAGGTCCATGAAAATCCAAAGCTTCAGCAAAGTCGAAGCTGCTGTGTGGAGGCCTCCCACCTTCCAAGAGCTGCTTCACGGCAAAGCAATGTGCTTGAGGATCCACCCATCATGCAATGCCACCTGTTTTGCGAGGCTCCAGTAGCTGTGGCCTCCAGTATCATCTTCTCCTCGGATGTCCACAATCAGAGCAAGGACCTAAAGGTGAGGCCTGACTTCTGCACGTCACGCTTGTCCAGGCGTATTGTTTTTTTGGCATTTTTTCCCACTGGCATAACGAAGAATCGGGTGTGGGGTGACAATTCTGGTGGGGTCTTCATTAACATCCCATTAGCGGGATGCCAATCAGCTGCACACTAGCCTCCAGTGGGATCCCCGATCCGCATGGCTGGCAGCATCGGAAAATCCCGCTCATAATTCATGCCCACGTGAAGCCAATTTCTAGGCCTCCCACCCACCATTGATCCTGCCAGCTATGGCATGGGAGAATTCTGGCCATAGTATTCGAAAGGCCTCTGGGAAGATGCATTAAGGCAAGGAGATGAATCTGGAATCTGAAATCTGACAATCAAGTTGCATCTTCACAGAAGTACCTCAGGGGAAAAAATTGTGATTTTATTATCGGAAACAGGAAAGGATCAGCCCTGAACACTGCTTGGTGGGGAGAGAGGTCACTTCAACTTTGAATTATTATTTCCCATTCAAAATCCCAATTTGCACAGGATTATTACAACTTCTTGACATAAAAGAAACAAGATTTACATTTATATAGCATCTTCCATGACCACCAGATACCCCAAATGCTTCACAGCCAATGAAATACTTTTAATTATAATCACTGTTGAAGGGTAGGAAAGATGGCAGCCAATTTGCACACAACAAGATCCCTCAAAAAAGCAACATGAGAATGACCAGCTAATCTGTTGTTAAGTTGTTGAATGGGGCATAAATATTGACCAGGGATTGCTCTCATGCTCTTCAAAATAGTTCCATAGGATCTTTTATGTCCATCCGAGAAAGCAGAAAAGCTTGGTTTAATGTCTTGCCCAGAATGCAGCACCTCTGACAGTGCTGCACTGAAGTCACAGTCTAGGTTTTTGTTCTCAAGTCTCTGACTCAGAAGTGAGACTACCAGCTGAGCGACAGCTGGCGATGGGAGATTTGTTTTAGATTGGTCTAGCTTGATGTTTTGAAAGGTCACCTTCTGTGCTGCATACTTTTATAGTTCTCTAAGTGATATTGGTTACTGAGAGCAAAGTTTCATGAGGCTTCTCTTTCTTTACTTTCTTTACATTAGCATGACAGCCAGCAATACAGCTTTATTGGCAGCGCCGAAAGCCATTGTGGCTGAAATATTCAATAGGCTGGATTTTGTGCCCCAGCTGGGTGCATTTTGGGCAGGGGGGCATGTAAAATAGGATGGATGCCAATCCCGCCATTGTACTGCCCACCCCGAGCTCACCCTCATAATACCGGAAGTAGGCGGGTGTCAAAATTGGCAGCCTGCCTGCCATATTAAAATAAATAATCAACAGTGAATTGAGCTTGTTAACAAGCCAAAATACCCAATAATACGTTGCTCATGCCATAATATGGTTGGTGTGGGCAGCTGGGGGCAGAGTGAGTGGACTTTTTGAAAAAACTTTTTAAAGGCCGGGAGGGTAGTGGGGGTATTATCTTCGAGGGTTGCTCTTTGCACATCGGGCGGCACTGGCCCTAAGATAGTATCTCCATTTCTGCCTTCCGCCTGCACTATATAACACACCCACTCCCTAAGCTGCCCAAACCCTTTCCACCCAAGGCCTCAGACTTACCTTGCTCCAGGATAGATTGGGTTGTCTTCTTGGGCTTGCTTGCAGTGCCCGCTAATGCACTCCTGGCGCTGCCGCCACTGCCAATCTGATTGGCCAACAATTCCTGAGGGTGGGACTTCCACTCCAATGAGGGGCAGAAGTCCCACTGGCAGCCAATTTAACCTGCCCACGGCGGGTGTTGTGGCTGCGGGGTGGGCCAGCGTCCAGTGAGTTGGCTCCAAGCCTACTTTGCTTTTGACGGTGGGGGGCAAGCCCAACTCCAACCCCAACCCCAATCTAACCGCCATCCCTACCCCACCCCCACCCTGTACTGTGCTGCCCACTGGTTCATTTCCTGGAGCATCCTCGTAGTGACTTCTTCCAAAGTTCAACATAAATCATAGAATCATAGAATGGTTACAGCACAGAAGGAGATCATTCAGCCCATCATGTCTGTGCTGTCTCTCTGCAAGACTAAATCGCCCTGTGTCTTTTTCCTGTAGCCCTGCAAATGTTTCCTCTTCAGTCTGGATGAGTGGCTCCAACAACGCTTAAGAAGCTCAATACCATCAAGGACAAAGCAGCCCCGTTTTATTGGCACCCTGACCACCACATTAGACATTCACTCCCTCCACTGCCGACACGCAGTGGCAGCAGTGTGCACCATTTACAAAATGCACTGCAGCATCTCACCAAGGCTTCTTAGGCAGCACCTCCCGAACTCACAGCCGCTACCATCTAGAAGGACAAGGGCAGCAGATGCACGGGAACACCACCACCTGCAAGTTACCCTCCAAGGTCCACACACCATCCTGGCTTGGAACTTTATTGCAGTTCTTCACTGTTATTGAGTAAACATCATGGAACTCCCTTCACAACAGCTCTGCGGGTGTACCTGTGCCACGTTGACTACTGTGGTTCAAGAAAGCAGCTCACCACCACTATCTCAAGGACAATTGGAAGTGGCAATGAATGCTGGCCCAGCCAGCAACGTCCGCATCCTGCGAAAGAAAATTAAATTAAAAAAAATAATGATCCAATTCTGCTTTGAAAGCCTCAACTGAATCTGCCACTATCACACTCTCAGACAGCCAGATCCTAAACACTTGCTGCATAAAAAAAGCCCTTCCCCATTTCGCTTTGGCTTCAATTGGTGTCCTCTGGTTCTCAATCATCCCAGTAATGGGAACAGTTTTTCCCTATCCACTCTATCCAGACCCCTCATGAACTTGAATACCTCTATTAAATCTCCTTGCAATCTTCTCTTCTCCAAGCAGAACAGCACTAGTTTCTCCATTCTATCTATGTAACTGAAGTTCCTTAACTCTGGAATCATTCTCTTTTACCTTTTCTGGGTCCTCTCTAATACCTTTCATACCCTTCCTAAAGTGCGGTGCCCAGAACTGGATACAGTACTTCAGTTGAGGCCAAACGATGTTTTATACAGGTTTTTCATAACTTCCTTGCTTTTGCACTCTATGCCCCTATTTATAAAGCCCAGACTCTTGTATGCTTCTTTGAACCACACTCTTGACCTGCCGTGACACCTTCAATGGTTTATGCTCATATATCCCCATCTCCCTCTGCTCCTTAGAATTGTACCTTTTATTTTATATTGTCCCTCCCTGTTCTTCTTACCAAAATGAATCACTTCACACTTCTCTGCATTAAATTTCATCTGCCAGCTGTTCACCTATTCCACCAACCTGTCTCTGTCCTTTTGAAGTTTAACACTATCCTACTGACAGTTGACAATGTTTCCAAGTTTCACGTCATCGTAAATTTTGAAATTGTGTCCTGTACACAGAAATCTAAGTCATTAATATATATCAAGAAGATCAGGGCTCCTAACTCCAACCTCAGGGGTACTCTGCTATAAACCTTCGTCCAGTCCTAAAAACATCCATGAACCACTAGTCTCTGTTCCCTGTCACTAAACTAATTTTATATCATGCCCAGAATCTTTGGGTCAGCGAGCGGTGGGGGGTGCCACCACTCACCGACACGTAAAACGACATGCGGTGACATCGGGCATGCGTCCTGATGTTACTGCATGTCATTCTGATATTCTGTTTGGCGGGCGCACTCCAGAGTCAGCTGCGCGCCCGCCAAATTGTCAAAGGCCTATTAAGGCCATTTAAATATCAATTAAAATACTTAACTGAGCTGCCCATCCAGCCTTAAGGTTGACGGGCAGGCGAAGAGCCCAGGAGGTCTTTGCACTTATCATGGAACCTCATCCACAGGCGGGATGAGGTTTCATGAAGGTTTGCAAAGTTGAATAAAATTTTTCAATGAAGTTCATTGACATGTCCCAGCTCATGTGACACTGTCACATGAGGGAACATGTCTTAAATTTTGTTTTTCTTCTTTGTTAAAAATTTTTAGAAATCAAACTAATCTCCCTGAGACAACTCCTTGCTCAGGCCTCGACTCAGCCCACTCCTCCCACCTACACAGGGAGCATTCAGCGCCTCCGTGTGCGCATCACGCTGGGTGGGCCTTAATTGGCCCGCCCACATAAAATGGTGATGCGCAGCCAATCGTGGGTGGCAATTAGCTTCACTCCCACCTGCACCCGCTTCCATCCAACCACCCCCCCCCACCACCAATGGGGAGAAAATTCTCCTCCATGTTGCTACTGCCCCTTTTATTCCAGGCGTTTTAACTTTGCTCAGAAGTCTGTTGTGTGGTACTTTATCAAATGCCTTTTGGAAGTCCATGTACATCACATCAACAGCATTACCCTCATCAATTTTCTCTGTTACCTCATCTAAAAAACTCAAGCAAGTTAGTTAAGCATGACCTGCTCTTAACAAATGCGTATCAGCTTTCCTCTGTTAACTTGCATTTGTCCAAGTGACGTTTAATTTTATCCAGAATTATCATTTCTAAAGGTTTCCACACCACTGAAGTTAGACTGACTAGCCTGTAGTTGCTGGGTTTATTCTGACACCCTTTTTAAAAAGTATTAAAGTGTTACCTGAATTTGATCAGTAGTGAGGTTAAAAGAGAAAGTATACTCTTAGCTGTCAGTACACAGCACTCCCCCACATGCATTAACTTTAAAACAAAATGAAGTTATGTCAAAATATCTTTAATTTTGTGAATCATTTCCTTTCCCATGCAGGCCAACCATTTTGGGTGGTGCTTCAGGCAGATCTGCTTTTGATTCATGAGCAAGAAAGGTCAGTGTCAGTTAAGCAAGACTTTTTATAGTCAAGGGTTTCATAAGAAGCCACCCAAATCTGAACGAAGTACAAAGTTAACCACAAGTAAACCTACAGAAGAATGAAAAATATTAAAATGCTTTACACAAACCATTGTGTTAATACTCATTTTTACAGGGATGAGGTGCAGTACTAAAAACAGAAACACCTAAGCCACAAAAACAACATTAATTTGCATTTATAAAGCACCTTTGATTAATAAAACATCCCAAGCTGCTTCACCGGAGAGTTAAGCAAAAATTTGATACTGAGACATAAAAGGAGATATTAGGGTACACTACAAAAATCTTACTCAGAAAGGTAAGTTTTAAAGACCATCTTAAAGGAGGAAAAATAGAGAGGCAGAGAAATTTAAGGAGTGAATTCCAAAGCTTAGAACCTATACAACAAAGGAATGATGGAGCAATTAAAACTAGGGATGCTCAAGTAGCCAGAATTGGAGAAGGACGGCTATGCTGGAGGGGCTGGAGAAGGTCACAGACTTAGGGAGTGGTGAGGCCATAAAGGGTTTCAAAAACAAAGATGGAAATTTTAAAATCAAGGAGCACATTTTTTAGCTCGGCGGGTGGACGCATGCCCGACTTGCTCGAGCGTAAAATGACGGGCATTGATGTCGGGCAAGCGCCCCGACGTCAACGTGAAGTCGGCGTGATATTTCGTTCGGCGGGTGCACTCCGGAGTTGGCAATGTGCCCACCAACAATTAAAAGGCCTGTTAGGACCATAAAAAAGATACTGGAACAAAATTTTTCGCTGCTCGTCCAATCTTACGGTTGACGGGCAGGCGAAAAGGCCAAGCAGCCTTTGCACTTTTTGGGAAACATCACCCATGGGCGGGATGAGGTTTCCTGAAACAAATGAAGATAAAATAAAAAATTTAAAATTTAATTAATAACACGCCCCTGCTCATGCGACAGACTCACATGAGGAGACATGTTTTATTACATTTTTCATTTCTTTATTTTTTTAAACACTCTTCATCTCCCTCAGGCAGCTCTGTGCCTCAGGGAAATTCTGAAGCAAGTACTTTTGTGCATGCATGAAGCTCGCATCCGCCCCACTCACCCTCCTCCCCTCCCGCAGAGGCAGCGCTGACCACTGCCGCTCACTGCCTGAATTGGCCTGCCTGCTTGAAATCATGGTCCGGCCTCAATCGCGGGTGACAGTCGGCTTCCTGACCAACCCCACCTGCTCCCACCGAGCCCGCCCGACAAGGGCAATATTCTGCCCAAGGAGCTTCTCAATCAGGAGCCATTGTAGATCTGTGAGTAAAGAGGTAATGGATGAAGGGGACTTGGTGCGAATTAGTGGGTGACCAGCTAGGAGTTTATTGGAATAGTCAAGGCCAGAGACCGATAACTTTTGGAAAGATATTTGAATTTCCAGTGAGCAACTGAAAGGAACCGTACAAGATTTCAAGCTTTAAGGCAAATCAGCGAAAATCAATATTGACTAAACATTACCTAGTAGGCAACTAATATTGTAAACTACAGAAAAGGTAAGATATTGACCATCCTGAAGAAGTTGTATTCAACTTGAAATGTTAGCTTTGTTTTTCTCTCCACAGATGCTATCAAACCGGCTGAATATTTCCAGCACTTCCTGCTTTTATTACAGAAACGATACCCCTTATTAACATCTTAACACGACTGCTAATGCCAGACTGCATATAGATACATTACAGCATGCTCTCCACTGTATTACTGTTTTTACAGGAAACAGTCTAAAGCCACTTTCAGCTTCCAGTGGATTCACTTCTCCCCATTTGGCTGAGTCAAAACATTCAGCAACCAATGAAGGTCCTTTCCCTCAGAATTCCTGAGAATTCCCAAACTGAATCTATGCAGTAAGGCCCACTCTAGTGATTATTTCTCCAGACTTCACCAGGGCAAATCTTCCAGTCTTGTTAAACCTCTGCAGGCTCCTTCTCTTTGACCAGTGGACAAGCTTTCCCCAGCATTTTGCCTGGTAGTTAACAGAGAAAACAGCCTTTTCCCTCTGCAGACCGCAGCACCTGCTCTCTCTCTCTCTCACACTCTCTCTCTTTTTCTTGGTTTCTCTCTCACTCTCTGTTCCTGTTTAAAGTCTCTGAGACAAAAAGTTTACAATACCAAGAACGTTTGCTTCTCTGCCTTTGTGTTCAGATGTTAAACCTGGTATTTGTATTTCAATAACATCTGACCTGGGTCCCCAGACCCCATGATAATCAAGCTACACAGGTTGGTTTTTGGACAGAACGCATAGCAGATCGCACGGTCCCTTTCATTATTCTATTTCACTTTGAATTCAAGGGACAGCCCAAAACTTATAAAGCCTCGCATTCATAACACTAGAGACAACTGAGGCCTGAATGAGGAATTCAAGCCACAGATGAGCTGATGCAGAGACGAAGTCGGGCAGTATTGCTGAGGTGTAAATAGGCAGTTACGGTAATGGTATGAGCGTGTTGTCGGAACGTCATCTCAAATATGACAACAAAATTCCATACAGTCTTGTGCAATCTCAGGAAGAGGGAGTTCCATACAGTCTTGTGATAGGGAGAGGGATAGAGAACATTTTGTGGGAGACATCGAAGGGAATGGCTTTAGACTTCCCAATATTTATTGGGGAAACTTCACCTCATCTACTATTGGATGTCAGAAAAGCAGTTTTATGATTTAGAGATAGTGGAGGAGTCAAGAGAGGTCGTGGTGAGATAGAGCTGGGTGTTGGCAGCATATATGTGAAAACTGATGTGTTTTCAGATGATGTCGCAAAGGGACAGCATAAAGATGACATATAGTGACCAAGGATCAATCCTTGGAGGACACTAGAGGTAACTCTGGTGTGAAAATGGGCCGAAAAACCATTGCAGGTGGTCTGCTATGACTAGATAGATAAGATGGATCCTGGAATGTGCAGTTGTACCTATTTGGACAATGGTAGAGGTGTGTCTCAGGAGGAGAGATTGCACCATCGGGAGGTGAGCAGTCATTGAGGCAGTCTGAGTCAGGCCAGTCTTTGAGGGAATTCATAGGCTAGATTTTCAAAAGTGAAGGGTTAAAAGACAGAGTTTTAATAAGATATTGTAACTCAAAGGGGTCATTGACATCTGGATCAGTTGAGAAACCCATGGGATCTGTCTTGGTTGCATGTGCCATTTAATGTGCAGTATGGTGTGTTTGACCACAGTTTGCCTATTAATTCATATTTACCTTCTGTTAATTCTGAACATTAGAGAATAAGATAGATGTTATAAATTGTTTTACTTTTCTGACTTTGCATGATAAAGTTTATTTTGTTTGTTTAAAATGGTGAAATCTTGGGGCTTTATTCTCCTGGTGGTAACTGGGATTTCAAACTTTGTGTACTTTAACCAAAATGTTACTGGTCCCTAATTGGATTATAACAGTTTAAACAGAGCCTCCATGAGCCGCAGCAAACAGAATTCTTGACTGAAACTATAGCAGTCTCCCAATAAAATCAGGATTATCACTTCAGTAAAATGCATTGAGCGGAATGTATTTAAATAATACAAATTATGTGAGTAAAATCAATCCCAGTCACTTATAAGTGGTACGATCTCCAGGTTGAATTCAAGGTGGAAGCATCCATTCATCTCCATTGTGATTGGGACTTGTGGTGTCAGTATAGCAGCCAAATAGGAAAGCCATTCAATGATATAAAAGACTATCACTTAGATAATGTGCCTGTTCTTTTAAAGAACTACCCAATTACTCTCACCTCCCCTACTCTTTCCTCATAGCACTGCAAGTTCTTCTTTTGCAACTATGTATGTCCAATTCCATCCTGAAGTTATTATTGAGTCTGCTTCCACCACTTTTTCTGGTAGTGCATTCCGGAGCATAACTAACAGCTGCAGATGGTACCCAATCTTAGGAGCTTTATCAGTGGTGCTGAAAACAAGACCAATTCCCAGTGTCTTTCTGTTTGATTTTTGCAGGAGTTGTAAAAAGAGATGGCAGGTCAACATTCCTATGAATAATGCTGAAGAGAGGGACATGTTGGGGAAGCTTTTTGTCTTGCACTCATCAGGACAAATGCAAGAATGCCAAATTTCAAATGATGAGTGCAAAACAAGATGCTTCGGCAGCATGCCTCTCTTTTCCCAGTATTTAAGCTCTATACTACCAAACAATTACTGTGGTTAATAAAAATGGAGTTGTTATCAACCAATCACACTTCTTCCATGTTCCTGAGCCCTGATTCCCATCAACAGCTTATGCTCAATGATCAGTTAAGTTTGAAAAACATTTCAGTATGATAAATCTTACTCCCATTCCAAAAGCCTGATTGCTTTCATATTGATTATGAAATATTGCTGAGAATTGCTCAGATCAACAAAAAGTAAGGAAAGTGTTCCCCCAATTTTAGTCACTTCAATTCTCCATCATTGTACAGGAAGCAATGGGAACCCTATCATGACATCAACCCCAGGTCATTGAAATGACACTCACTCTTCCATATCCCATACTCTCACAAGGAAGAACTAATAAACAACCATAACTGAGTAGAGAGAAATATTTGCTGAGTAGCTTCAACACTAACATTTATTTCCTGTTTTAAAAAATGAGTATCAACATAGCAACAATTATTTCATAGATTTCAGGGATTTTTCATTCTTCTGTATCACTCTGGTTAGTTTGGTTTTGGTTCTGTCCAATTGCAGGTTGGTTATGAAAACACCCGGTGATACATTCATATGGGATACAAGCCCTAGCAATGCGCTCCTTAAAGCCATTAATGCAAGGTTACTGATATCTTAATATAAACATGGAATTTATCAGGAATCTTGTCTCTTACTGTGTTTAATTAACCTATCTACAGATAGATCCACAGAGCTTGAAGTAAATAAACCTAAGATTTGGAATCATTATCCAAGGAGAAGCCATGAATAATCTAAATGATGCAGCTCTCCAAGTCCTAACACTGGATTTTCATCTATTTGTTCCCCAGTAACATTTTTGGAATACAAGTGAAAAGCAGCAATTCACGCACTGTGGTATTTTCACAATCCTCTCTCTCCCTCTCTCTCTCTGTGTGGCACCCCCCCACCCCCACCCCCTCTCCACCTTTACTGATAAGAAGATTGAACAAGTTTCAATATTGAAATGCTTAGGTGCAAAAATCAATGAAAATAGCATCCACAGTGAAGACTTGAAATGGGAACTGTAGCCTGTACAAACAAAATGAGTTTTGGGAAGATTGAAAGTTGAATGAATGCTTCAAGTTAAGACTGCTAGATGATGGTGTGTGTCCCATTGCGTTGTATGGCTCTGATTGCTGGATAAATCTCTCAGAATTGACTGCAGCACTGAAATTACTCCAGTGCTAAATCCCCAAGGCTATCCACAGGAGAGTTATAAGGAGGGTCACGTTACCATCCAGCTGATTGTACATTCAGCATTTTAGAAATGAGGTCTCAATGTTTAGACTTCACAGGGGACATATCACAATACAACCCCTGAAGTGTCTGCGAACATTCTGCTTCCTGTTACATCTGACACAACATAGTAATACTTCACAGTGCGTCTGTCGACCTCTGGCATGATAACAATAGCAGATGGATGATGGAAGCAAAGGGCCAAGGGGCATGAAGGAACAAGATCATGTGGCCACCAGGGGACGTTAATAACACCATGGTCCATAATCACTTTTCTTGAGGATGGTTGGCCACCACTGTCACATACTCACGCACACAGAACAATGTAATAGATAAGGGCATTGAGCATACACATGTAGGCTATCACTTTCATACATCCCCTGAGGGGAAGGCTCTGGTAAATGCTACTATGAAAATCTGAGGGAAAAGAATAATTTGAACAAGTTGCAACATCAGAAATTCTATTGTTAAAATTATACTTTTTAATCTTTTGATTTAGTTATATGGATTGAAAGCTGAAATAAATGCGTAATATTTTCTTACTCAAAGCACAAAAATAAACTAAATTGTTGACACCAGATTGCTATATATTGATGCACTCAATAGAGCTATAATCAAATCTAATACAAAATTACGCTAAAACCTGAAACTCCAAAGGATCCACTCCACCAGCACAAATTTACCAAGGTTGGTGATCACAGCAAACTGTTCTAATCTAATGCCAGAATCATCCCTTCCAAAAATCTGGATTTTAAGTCATTGGCTTGGTCAAAGCAGGCACATCAGTGTCATTCTCTCCAACTGCTGATGAAAGATTGTCTTACTGCTAAGAAATAGGAGCCATTTGGCCTGCTCTGCCATTCAATGACATATCATGGCTCACCTCAATGTGGCCTTGGCTCCACTTTGATGCCTTCCTCCATACCCTTGACTCCCCTGTAGATCAAAAATCTGCTTTATTTTCCAACTTAGCTTTGAATATATTCAATGACCCAGCCTCCAGTGCTCTCTGTGGAAAAGAATTCCAAAGATTAACAACCCTCTGAGAGCAGAAATTCCTCTTCATCATCATTTTAAATGGATCTTTAAACTGTGGCTCCAGTTCTCGATTCCTCCATGAGAGGAAACATCTTCTCAGCATCTACCCTGTCAAGCCCCCTCAGAATCTTACATGTTTCAATAAGGTCACCTCTCATTCTTCTAAACTCCAATGACTACTCAACCTACTCAACCTTTCCTCAGAAGACAACCCCTTCATTCCAGGAATCAGCCTCAAGAAACTTCTCTGAATGTATCCAATGCATGTGAAGCCCTCCTTAAATAAGGGAACCAAAACAAAGTACTCTGGGTGCGGTCCAACAAATGGTACAGTTGCAGCTCGGCTTCCCTACTTTTATAGTCCATCTCCTTTGCAGTAAAGGCCCACATCCACAGAAGCCTACTTTTCACCATGCCATTTGCTTTATCATTGCTGCCTGCACCTACTTACTAACTTCTTGTGATTCATGTGCAAGAACACCCAAATCTCTCTGCACTGCTGAATCCTGCAGTCTCAAATATTCTTCTTTCCTATTCTTCCTGCCAAAGTGGACAATCTCACATATTATATTCTATCTGTCAAATTTATGTCCACTCACTTAACCCACCTATTGCATTCTTTCTATCCTCCTCACAACTTGCTTTTCCATCTACTTCGTATCATTAGCAAATGGTGCTGTGCTGCTCCCAACTGCAGAGAGGGTATAATATCCTTGGTATTGCTGCCTGACTAATGCAGAATATTTACTGAGCCTGCAGAGGTCTACAAAACTGGAGCTTTATCGAGACATATCTTATTGTGCTGGCTACAACTTACACCAGGCTGCATGAGAGGCAGAAAACCAAGTGATGTTGCATCCCTTCCTGTGATCATGTACACTGTATCTGTAACACAGTTAAAATTAACCCCTTACACAGTAGAGGGGACCCTGAAGAAGTCTCTTCTTTAGTCCGACTGTGGCCAATGCAGAAGGCAGGCCCCTTTAGAAAGGGATGAGAATCAGTTAGAATTATCTTTCCTATCTGTGCCTTTTTTCTGCGTTCCTCAACAAATCTCATGCCAGCTGTCAGGGTGTAAAAGGCAGGGAAGTCCCTGGCATGGATGATGTGCAGAGCTAATCGACATCATGAGACTCTGCGAGCTCTGTTGAAAGGTCAACAAGCTGAAGCTTTATCTTTGTTTCTGTGATTTCCAGCATCCACCACATTTAGCTTTTGTTTTAGTGTTGTGAGGCTATTCAAAAATGATAGAGAAATCCAACCAGTACTTGGTGCTGCAGAGGGCAAATGGGCATGGAGAAGGGGATGGAGGGATACTGATATTGAATGGAGGTGCTCGGGTGGCACCATGCAGAATCTTTCACCAGGCTCCTGACTCCGTAGTCAACAGAGCAATTATTGAATGGTATCTATATGGAACCCACTGCTCTTCCCAACCAATGTCTGCATGTATACAATTTTCAGTAGGGCTTTCTTAACATCATTCAAGCAGCAACCCTGGCTAACTTTACCTTTCCTCATCCAAAGGCTGCAGAGGCTGCTGACATACCACAGCTGTGATTAGCAAGCTCAGAACGGTCTGAGAATTCAATCTGAACCCTTCTGATTTTTTCTCTTAGCACCCCAGCATAGTGCCTATACCCGTTAGACCAGCAAAAGAGCTATTGCTCAAGGTTTTCTGGATGACCATATTTGCTTCTCCTCAAATTAGGCTGTCACAGGGGGAAGTGTCTCCAACTGAGGAATTGACTCATATGACAGGAGACTTAGCCATAGTTAAGCCACTCCAGTGTAATTATAGGAAGGATTCAAAAGTTGCTCTAAAAGCATATCAACATTTAATATCAATTCAAAAGTTATTCTCAATACCAAACTGAATGTTTTCACACAATGGTTCTCAAGCCTCTGGAGCCCTGTTCAAATGCTGTCATCATCTGGAATTCTCTTCCTTGTATTAAAATGAAGAATTAGTCACCAGTTCCTGAGCACAAGGGAATGTTTTAGGCTATGGGAAATCTCTGAATTATCTTTCAGTGCCCTTGCACAATGTTTCAAACTCTTCCTGTGCTCTCATTAATCATCAGAGTCAAACCTGAGATAACTGCTAATTACGGATGTAATTTAGCTGAATCCTGTTGTTAAGCGACCTCACATGCTAAAACACAGATGGGTAGGCATCAATAGAGTAGCATAGAGGCCTGAGCTACCCCAGCAGCTCAGTCACTGATACGTTTTATTGTGTGGTACTGAGTCAGAAGGTCACAGATTCAGTCTACGATCTATGCTGGGTTAACAGCTGGTGGTAGGCATTTTACAGTCAGTCATTGCATTCCAAGGTTGAGAAAGGGGGAAATTCAGTTAAACTTTATGTTCCAGGCCATCATCTGTGACCCAGGAAATAGTATGTATAGGCCTGATTTTAACACCTATGCTCCATGAAAATTATGTCCTCCCCACAGCTTACCTTCCCTAGCTTGGAATCATCAGCAAAATTAGATACATTACTCTCTGTGTCTTCATTTAAGTCATCATATAGATTGTAAATAGCTGAGGCCCCAGCAGTGATCCTTGTGGCACTCCACTATCCACTGCCTGCCAACTTGAAAAAGCCCCATTTGTGCCCATGCTCTGTTTTCTATCCGTTAGTTAATCCTCTATCAGTGCTAATATATTACCCCCAACTCCATGAGCCCTTATTTTGCCTATTAACCTTTTGTGCTGCACCTTATTGAATGCCTTTTGGAAATCCTGGTATATGACATCAACTGGTTCTCTTTTATCTACCCTACTAGCTACATCCTCAAAAAAGCCCAATAAATTTGTCAAACATGATTTCCCTTTAGTAAAATCATGTTGACTCGTTCTAAACATACTATACTTTTCTAAGTACATTGTTAATACTTCCTTAATAGTAGATTCGAGCATTTTCCCAACAACTGATGTTAAGCTAACTGGCCTATAGATCACTGTTTTCTCTCTTCCTCCTTTCTTGAAAAGTAGCATAACATTTGCTATCTTTCAATCTATTGGAATCACCATGAATCTAAGGAATTTTGGAAAATCATAGCTAGCACATACATTATCTCTGCAGCTAGCTCTTTTAGAACACTAAGGTGGAGGTCTTCAGGTCCTGGGGATTTGTCAGATTTAGTCCTTTAAGTTTCTTCAATACTTTTATCTCTGCTGATATTAATTTCCTAATTTCCTCACTATTTTAGCCCCTGGATTATTGTCTATTTCTGATATGGAACTTATGTCTCCTACTGTGAAGACAAACATAAGATATTTGTTCAATGCCTTTGCTATTTCCTCATTCTCCTGTCTCTGCTTCTAAGGGACTAATGTTTACTTTAGCTACTCTCTTCCTTTTTATATACTTATAAAATCTGGTCAACCTTACACAGCTGTTATTTCTGGATAATTTATTCTCATATTCTATTTTTCCCTTTTTACCAACTTTTTGGTGGCCCTTTGCTGGTTTCTAAAACATTCCCAACCCTCAGACATACTATTGTCTTTTGCAACATTGTAGGCCTCTTCTTTTAGTCTAATACTACCCTTAACTTCCTGAGTGAGCCACGGATGGGTATTTCTTGCTGAGATTCTGTTATTCAGTGGAATGTATTTATGTTGTACGTTTTGAATTGTTTCTCAACTTGGTGCCCCATGCAGTTTTAACACTCATATTGGGCAGCATGTGAGGCCCTGACCTCATCCTTAGCAGAATATAAAATTCAGATCTGCTTAGGACATTAAACCCCGAATGTGATTTTAGCATGCAGTTGCTCTTTCGCCCACCAGTGCCACCCTCACCAAGGAAGCAATTGTAGGTCCAGAAGAGGATGGAGAAGGTAAGCACATTTCATTTTTTAGCAGTTTCCTGAAAAACCCATAAATCGATATGTCCTGATGGTATCTTATGCAAAAGCACTTCATGGTAACAACGCTATAGCAGGAAACTGCAGGGTTGTTTGGTGTCTAAGGTACATTAATCAATTTATTAGATGTGTATGATGCTGCAAATCTCATTGTCGCATGATGACTGATCTCCATCCCGGACCCTTAGTCAGCAAACCGCTAGATGCATCCTTGTTGGCCTTGCTGCTGTTCTCAGTCAGCCCTGAAGAAAGAGTGCTGGCCAACCGCCATGGGTGATGGAGAAAGTCATCCAGTACTTGGAGGAAATGGGCATAAAGAAAGGGATGGGGAAGAGCCTGGCTTACTTGTGGGGATGCTCAATATTGATATTGAACTGCAGTGCTCAAGTTGCACCATGCAGGATCTTTTACCAGACTCTTGGCTCACTAGTCGACTGGGCAATTGCTTGTGGTGGCCCAGGAAAGGAGATAAGTCAAGTCTGGAATGGAAGGGGCACAACTTCTTCATCTGCATAGTGGTTGGAATGTGAACCGTGTTCCCACAAGGAGTAGTTGAGGTGAATAGCATAGATGCATTTAACGGAAGGCTAAATAAACACATGAGCAAGAAGGGGGTGGTAGGCTAAGTTGATAGGATAAGATAAAGTAGGATGGGTTTGTGCAGAGCACAAACATCAGCATAGATCAGATAGCCTATTTCTGTGCTGTAAATTCTATGTAATTTTATACAATCCGCTATAATATCATTATATTTGTTACGCGGAAAATACAAGGTTTAATTGCAGAATACGTTAAAACTGATGGTATAAAGGCAGATGATGATATAAGGAAGTTACCTTGGTGTTTTGTAAGCTCTTTAGAATGCCAGAAGAAGGAAAGCTTAATGATCATGTTTGCAATTATTGGAAGGGTTGGGTTCCGTGGCAGGCTGAGTTTAATGTCCCTCAGCATCAACCACCTCCACTGGGAAAACAAGCCAAGTTAATGAACCAATGGGTAGGCATGAGGCAACTGTTTGAAAACAAGATTTTGAAAGTGACAGATCAAGTCCAAGCATAAAGAAGAAACCTCATCATAAAGTTTGCACGTTGAATTTGAGTCTAGAAAAAAAAGTGAGGACTAAAGGTGAATGACTGAATGGACAGAAATATTTTACATTTTGGGACACCAGTAAAAAATCTGTGTGTTGTCAGTGGGCTGCTTTTACTCATTAAATCTGTGGGCAGAATTTATTGTCCTCCCCTGAGATGAGTTTGGAGGCAAGGAGACATTTGATTGGGCTACAAGGTACTGGGTGCAGACGCCACTGTCTTCCCACCTCTGCCCTGATTACATCTGGGGAGGGAAGGCTCATGTATGGCCTTCCCTGCCCCAGAGCTAATTGAGGCCTTTAAGTTGGTAAATAATGCCCTCTTAAGGGCTTCATCTCGTCACCGCCGGTGTTCAACGAGAGGCGGACAGAGGAGTTGCTACCTGGGAAACTAAAAGGGAAATCCAGCCTGATTGGCTTGTGGGCTCCCGGGTTCTGATGGGGGGTTGGGAGGGTTGTCCCTCGTTGTCAGAGCAAACCCCTGACCTTTCTGCCAACCAGACCCCACCACGCCCCGCTCCCCCTAGCCAGCAAACACCTCTCCGTGACCCATTGCCAGCCCCCACTCAGCTGTTGCCTGGGTCCTTTGCTGGGCTTGTGGTGTGTGCATTGCTGGCAGCTACTACCATTCCGTTCTAATTGGGCGGCAGCTCTCGAGAGGCAAGATTTCCACCTCCAGGGTCCTTGATCCTGGTGAAGGCCCTCTGGCCACTTAAGTGCCTGAGAGGCACTTAATATGGTGGGACTTCCCCAAAGGAGATGAATTGGAGCTCTCACCAGCTCTCTAGCCGGCTGGGGAGACTCCCATTATTGCCCGGGTTAAATTCTGCCCTGTGTCAGGGAAAGTCTTCTCAGTCTTCTTATGCCTTTAAGAGAGGTGACAATGGTAGAAAAAGTAGACAGCTCCAGTGTACCTCTCAGCCCATTATCTATCAGTACCAATTTCAGACTTCCAGCAGAAAATAACATAAAGAATTTACTTTGACAAAAAAATTGTGGGAAGTCTCAGTTGTGATGATGATGTATTTTTAAGACAAGGCAGTATCAATTCAAATATCCCACAGAGAGGTCTCAGTTTCACCTCAGGCTCTAATGCGCCTGTTCAACGTGTTTGGAAATAAACAATTGTGCTCCCTAATGCTTTTGTCTCAGATCACTGGTTAAACATTGAACAGCAGATCATAAATTACTGGATCCCACAATCTGCCAGTTAATGAAATAAGGAACATCAGATGGAGAGTGCATGTTCCTCTGTGCCCAGGATCCTGCCCCTCCACCCACCCCTCTGCCATAATTGCATCAGCACCCCTCAACCAAACGTATTTACCTGACTGCCAGAGACTGTTCCCATGGGTCCCCAGCAATGCCCACATAGCGCATTCTTACCCATAGGCTTTTCTGTCATTCAAAATGAGTTTGGATGGGAGTTGGACCTAGAGTGTAGTATTGAGACCTTGGAGTTATAATGGCCCATGTCTCACATCAGCACAGGCTTGGCAGCCATCTACTGACCTCTCACCCCGAGCCCATGTTTCACTTGATGCCATGAAACATCATGAGGTTTGGAGTCAATGTTGTGGACTATACTGCCACCTCTGCCAGGTCTGTCTTGCCAGTGGGACAGGATATACCCAGGGATGGCAATGGTGATGTCTGGGGCATTATCTGTGAGGTATGACTATGTTAGGCTATTGCTTGACTAGCCTGTGAGACAGCTCTCCCAATTTTGCCACAAACCCCCAAACTTTGCAGGGTTGACGGGATGAGTTTGCCATTTCATGGTCATTATTAGGCTTTTAATTCCAGGTACTATTGAATTCAAATATCACCATCTGCCGTGGTGGGATTCGAACCCCAGAGCATTACCCTAGGTTTCTGAATTACTAGTCCAGTGACAGCACCACTATGCCATGGCCTCCCCAGTGAAATGTGGTGGGGTTGTGGCTGGGCAATGTTGGAGGGTACTGCATTTTCGGGCCCACTGTGCCAATCAGAGACCCTCCCCCAAAGTATTCCCTAACACCATGCTCCAGCACCAGCCTATCTACCCCGGCATACTGCCCATCCCTCATCAGGGCCTGCCAGCCTGACCCTGGTGAGATCCTGGACTTGCTTCGAAGTCGGTCTCCAACACAGCACACTTCCCTCTGAGATTCATTGCAGTCCCAGCAATGGTCACCACTCCTGGAGATATTGTTGAGACCAGAGCGCTCCCAATCAATGGACTGGTTGGCAGCTCTCAGAGGAGGGACTTCCTCTTGCTGAGCAGCAGAAGTCCTGGCTCAAGGCAATTAATGGATTGTAAATTGTAAAGGAACATTCATGTGAGTGATACTGTAGGCAATCTGGATGTACTCAATTCTATAGAAATATAGATAAACAATAAAGACATATATGAATTGGCACGTTTACAATTCAAATATTATTGAACTGTGACTGAGAAAATGAAAGGAACCAAATACCCTTAGTATAAATCCAGAGGAATAGCCCTTATAAACCAACATAAATATGATGTGTAAGTCAACTGTGGGTCAAAACAAAAATAAATCAGTCCTTGAGGCAGTGACACAGTACAAACAAAATGGTAACAATGAAAAGACAATGAATAATGTGCAAGAACATGCCTCTATAATGGAATGACTTGTTACCAAAGGAGACAAGTTATGATAAAGAAAGCTTCTGTCCACATATTAACATTGTGCAAAATTGTTGAATAATGGCAACCAGTTATAGAGAGGATTGTGAGACTTGCTTTAATAACTGTTAAAAGACAGCAAGCTTTCAACTGTAAAATGCAGCACTTACATTTGAGGGGGTCTTAAGTTACACTGATTTAAAAGTCATTGATCTGGGTCAGTCATAGATCCAGAAATCAAAATCAGTTGTCTATCACAAGCTTATCTCAAAACAAAGACATTTTAATTACAGAGAAACAGGACTCAGAAAAATACTTATTTTTGCTCGATACATTTTAGCTTTGAATATTTTTGGTAAAAATATCTCCTGAGCTGACGTAACTCTGAATATTGTTGTGTTGCTATTTCACAGTACACAAAAGTAATAGATGGTATTTAAATTAACATACATGTTTCATTGGGATTTGAGGTGACACAAGAGAAACTGGAATTCATTCTAGCAAACAAAGCTTAAAATGAAATTTGATTGAGTTTTCAAAATTATAGTGGGTTTTGATAAAAATTAAAGGGGTTGAGTAAAGAACAGGGAATGGGACTACAAGGCTTACTCTTGAATTGAATGGCCTCTACTTTGCGCTGTAAATTTCTGTGGTCCTATGGTTGGGAATTTCCTCAGATCTGCTCCTACTCTGCTACCTTAACATCCCTAAAGTGCAACAGAAACCCCATTTACCTACATGAACAGGATTTCTCCTGCATTTCCAGTGAAGTTACAGTGGCAGAGTCGCTGGATGCCTGAGGAAATTCAGTCTCTGTGAGTCTAACACGGTAGCTTGGAGATCAAACTCCTGTTTTTAAGCAATAATGCTCTACAGCTGTAATTATCATTCATGGTCAAAGGAAAATCATATGTTCCATTTTCCATATGAACCAAACCACTTGACATAGTTTATCTACACAACAGAATGGATGTTGGCCGTCATGATGCTATTCTTCCCAGAATACATTGCATAAAAAAAGATGCAATGGCTCCCCCTCATGGTATAATATTGCACTGTCACAACCTGGATTCTGAGAGCAAAAGATAGCAGCAGAGAATTTATATCTAAATATAAACAAATAAGAAGTTAAAGGTTTTGAACAGCGTGGTTCAAATAAAAGCTAATAATGATGACTGATGCTTGCTCGCAACATGAATGGTTCAAGGTCATGAATTAAAATGACTATTTCAGGTGAAATTTAAGGGTAACTATTTCAGCCAAGCCGTAATACTGTCTAATTTGTAGTCTTCTGACCCACATGCTTCTGCTAAACATCATGGGTAGTGAGTGTTATAAATAGAATGAAACTCTCATTCATTCAGACAGATCTTTGTTCATACAATTAAATTACCATTTACATCAACAGACTATTGTTCATATAAAGAGAGTGTTTGTTCATTAAATGATCTATGTGCTCAGCAGTGCTGTGGCTGTCTGTGCTGACCAGTGTTGGTGGCTCATGCTTTATCCACACCAATAATACAATATGGTAAAAAATAGTTTTTCAATGCATTTCTGTGCAATGCCGATCTTGGTTCCAAACTGTTGGCTTTTTTTTTAAAGTCATAATTGCGCACTTGTACCCTAATGGCATATTATGTTCCTAAATATTCATCCAGGAAGCGAACATCACATAATCTTAACTGGCTCAAAGACAATCAAACTGCTATCTTCTGACAATATGGACTACTTCTCTGCATTCCTAGGAAACTCCATCAAAGAATTCTTCTTCTTCATCTTCAGGCAGCCCCTTGGGATTGAGGATGACTTATTTCCACTCTGGTTCAATGAGCTCTGAGATGGCTGATAAGTCCAATGTGTGAGCTGCAGATTCTGCCACAAACTGGGCAGGAGGCAGTTGGTGCTTAAGAAATTGAATCATTAGGAGGCTTGTGAACTCTCTCGAACATCCCAACTTCACCTCTGTGTGCTTGGTGCCCTCCCAAATGAACCTTCTCCATTTTGGTCAGTCACAAGCCAGGGTCTCCCTTGAGACACTGGGATGTTTGGCCTTTTCAGGGAAACTTTGAGGACATCCCAAAAGCATTAATCATAGAATTATATAGGGCAGAATTTTGCCGTTGGCGAGCAGGGGGCAGGGCCCGCTTGCCGATGTGTAAAATGACGCGGGATGACGTTGGGCGGAACACCCGACATCATCTGGCCCATTTAAATTTGCAGGAAGGCGGGGATGCAGCAAAATCAGCTGCGCGCCTGCCAACCTGTCAATGGCCAATTGAGGCCATTGAGAGGATCATTTATACAATTAAAGGACCTGCCCGTCCAACCTTAAGGCTGGTGGGTCGGCCAGGAGCCCTGGTGGCAAATAGAGAAAACATGAAACCTCATCCACCGGCGGGATGAGGTTTCATGTAGGGTTTTAAAAAGTTTAATAAACTTGTTATGTAAATTATGAACATGTCCCATCTCATGTGACATTGTCAAATGAGGGGGACATGTTAGGGAACTTTTCTTTTCTATTTTTCATATTTTTAAAAACAGCACTTAGCCTCAGGGAGATGTGTGCTCTTTCATGCGCATGCGTGAAAGAGTGCACTCGCGCTTTTAGGGAATCTCCCCCCGCCCACACAGGAGGCGCATACTGCTTCCCGCTGGGCGTCACGCTGGGTGGGCCTTAATTGGCCTGAGCACATAAAATGGCGGCGGGGCCCACTTCTCCGGCGGCGATCGGCTCCCCGCCCACCGGAGATTGGGTCGGGCCCGCCCGCCTGACAGGCAGAAAATTCTGCCCATAGAATTTACAGTACAGAAACAGCCCATTCATCCCAAATGGCCTAGTGCCTGATTTATGCTCCATACATACCACTCCCTCTGTTCTTCATCTAACCCTATCTGCATATCCTTATATTTCTTTCTCCCTCATGTACTTTTCCTTCAAGGCATTTATAATATCTGCCTCAACCGCTCCTTGTGGTAGCAAGTTCCACCTTTTAACCACTCCCTGGCTATGGAAGTTTCTCCTGAATTCTTTATTGGTGCCTCATCATCTCTTACAGTCTACCCTCCACACAGTAATATCTTCAATGTTTCTTATATTGTTGTTTACTAGTGCACTGTAAATGGTATCATGTTTGAAAACCTGTGGGACTTGTTTTGCTTTATTTCCTCAAGAATTTATGAGTTAGGTCAGTGCAGATGTAGACTCCTGGGAAAACATGTGCTGTGTCCTTTATATAGTATATAGAGGCCATAACACGTATTGAAAAATTGTACATTTCTTTCGCTAACTGTGGAAGCAACTTACAAAGTAATCTGATTTTTCTTACAGCATTTCTTTTATAAAGTGAACAGGAGTTACCATTGATGGTGCTGATTATGAATATATTGTCTTTTCAATAACACTTTCCAAACCCGTGACCTCTAACACCTAGAAGGACAAGAGCAGCAAATACATGGGAACATCACCACCTGCAAGTTCCCCTCCAACCCACACACCATCCTGATTTGGAAATTTAGCCCCTCACTGTTGCTGGGTCAAAATGCTGGAACTCCCTCCCTAACAGCACTGTGGGTGTACCTACACCACATGGACTGCAGCGGTTCAAGAAGGCAGCTCACCATCACCTTCTCAAGGGCAGTTAGGGATGGGAAAATACTGGCCTTGTCGGTGATGCTCACATGCCATAAATGAATAAAAAAGAACTTAATATTGTATTGGTATTTCTAATGCAATTCTAATTAAGATCACTAACAGGAAATTTGAATGTGATAATAATATTTAACTTCTCAAAAGCCTTACTTGAGTTATTCTGTTACGATATTAGTAATGAACATAAACTAAAACCACTGTGTCACTCACTGTAAAATGTTAAGACAGGGAAGGCAAAGTATGTAAGTTGCACTAATTTCTAGAAACTGTCAAATAATGTTTAGAGACTGGGATAGCTTATTTCTAAAATCTTACATTTATTTTTCAATTGAGCTTTTACTAAGTTGGCAATTATCCAGATAAGGAAGTTCTCATTCTTTAGTCATCTTGGTTATCACGCATCTGCTGCTGAGGGCAGTGGGACAGCCTCCTCACAGAGCTCTGCCAACACCCACTTTGGTCAGTTGTGTGAAAGAACTTCAAAACTTAGAGGCTGAAATGTAATTGTTTATTTAGCCTATTTATTTTCATCCCCACTTTACTGAATTTGTTTGCCTCCTTGCTGCATTACAATAGCTTGAATAAGTGCTCAGTCATTATTTGTTACAGCTATCTGTAATGATTGAATGTCAACATGCTAGTCTCTCATGGGAGACCGCCAAACCCAATCTTGCCAATCAAGAGCAGGAACCAAGGATAATTTTCCCTTTCCTTGCCCCAAGATTCTGAAGCTGATTGCTATCGCTGGCTTAGATCAACTCAAACCAGTGAAAGGACCTGAAACCTTCTAGACTTAGACAGAGGTTAAACTTTGAGTGTTGAGTAAGTGGGAGAGTTAATTGACATTTTACAATGAAATGATGGAAGTCATAAACAATTTGATCAGTTATTTTGGCAAATGCCATTAGCAGGGCAGCACTGGATGAGTGAAAGCAGACATCCTGTTTGGCTTGAAAACAAAATCAACACCGATGTGGACCATGGGGCTGCAATTCTGATGGCTGCTAAACCTGAGTTGCATTGGCAACAAAAGCGTCAGGAATTCCTTGGGCTGGCTCAGATCAATAACCAGCAAAACTCTCTCTCAATCTCCGTTCAACCTTTACAATAAAAAATAAAATTTGCAGCTAAATAGATTCATTTCCCTTCTAACATCCTACCATTTTTCACTTGATAATCACCACCATGGCAAACTTTAGGTTAAGATAATTCTTATAAAATAGCTGGAGTTTCACTTTAACTTTGACCTTTCTATTGTGCAATTGATTGAGAATTTTGGCACATTCATTAATCAGGTGACAGAACATAATTGTACCTGGCTTCTGCCAGGAGCTGAATCTATCACAAAGAGGTGTGAACTTAACACCCAAACAATACACACATTATTGATGATTTCCCGTATTTCATTATAGATTCTTTTTACATTGAAAATATTTGCGTTGTTGCCTGTAGGCTCTGTACTGACACAAACATAATACAACTGAACTCCTAGGAGTAAATAAGGACATATTATTTTAGTATATGTCAGAACACATACACAAGGAAATGCTTTACATCAGATTCACAACATGGAAGTGAAAATATTTTTTTAACCATGCATTTATGTTCAGCATGGCAATATCTGGACACAATGTAATGCAAAGCAGAAACAGGAAGCTGTGCTACATAGGGAATCCGGAGATTGTCTTGGTTTGTTTGGAAAAGAAGGAAATTTAAGTCTGTAAATTTCCCATTAACCTCACAGTTCCCACGGTATATCCAGCCACAGGCTCTGTAAGCTACATACCACAATTTTGCAATGCTGATTACACAGCATAAAGACAATCCTTATCTCCATATGTTTGCAACATGCTTATAGTTTTAATATAAATTCTGTGAGTGGGAAAATCTACTGCCTAGTTTGGTACTGAGCCTAAAGGCAAAATACTGCGGAAGTCTTGTGGACTTGAAACATTAACTCTGTCTTTCTCTCCACAGATGCTGTCAGACCTGCTGAGTTTTTCCAGCATTTTTTGTTTTGCTACTGAGCCTGCCAGACAAAGAGTCTTCCAGGCCCTCTCCCTGGTGTGCATTAAATTACCTGTTCTTAGTGGGGGGTTACAGTAAAGAAAGAATTTGCGTTTATATAGAACGTTATCATGAACCTTTTCATGCCCTCAGAATGTCTCAAAGGGCTTGCAAAGCAAGAGATTATTTGCTAAGGTGTAGACACAGCCAAAGGGCAGAGATTTCAGGCATCAATGATGGTACACCCACAAGATGCCTAACCCAGGAAGTAAGCTGCCAGCCTGAATTTGGACTAGGGCCACATCTAAGTAAACTGGGTGAGATGACAATGCCTGTTGCAAAGCCACAGGCAATCGGTTCTTCTGCAGGAGTGAATGTTGGGGTAGGAGCTGCAGATAAATCCTAGTGGAAAGGACAGCAGGAGGGAGGAGTCAATCGCAACCTGCTAGCTGCTGGCAAGAATGCACTCCGAGTCCTCCTGGCTCCAGGAATCATTTTTTAAAATTACTCAAACTCACCTTATTGTAGGTGGTTAGTCTACTGGCTGAAGGTGAGTGGAGCAGCCTTATGTCTACTCAGGACAACAGTTTCCCAAAGGATTTTAAACCAGGCTTTAGGCCTAACATTTACATATGCTTGTTTTGTATGGTCACCAAATGTGCCTGAAAAATCATCTCGCAAAACTTTCCAGCTCAAGTATGTTGGTTGATGAAATTGGGTTTATTTTGCCCATTCACGTCTGTGAACCAGGTACAATACGGTCCAATTTCTATCCTCGAGTTCTCACAAATAGAAAAATGGATGAATGACCAGATAATACACTTTTGCTAATGGAGGTTGTAAAAAGAAGATTGGTCAGGACATCTACCCATCTTCTTGGAAATTGTTCTCCCAGTTTCTTCCCAATTTGGCAAGAGTCCTAAAAGTGGCAATGTCTCCTTGATTAGCATATTTGATAGACCTAACACCTGCTTTAGGTGGCAGCCTGGGCACATAGTTGTTGCATTGTATATAAAGGCACCAATCACTCATAAGGGATTGATTAAACACGTTGTGGATTCAATTATTTAGAATAGGTATATGGGAACATTTATACAGAGGTAGGGAGCTTGAAGACATCAGAGGCAGAGCTGTATAACAGTGAAATTAAAACTAGACAGCATGACACACTTCCCTTCTAGTGATGTCATGCTGCTATCCCTTAAAGGTATATTACAACAGGAGCAATCACCAGCTGCAATTTAACAGATTGCACACTTTCTGGGAGGGATGGTGAGCAGATTGCATTCAGAAATTTGTTCTGCCCCGATGTGGACTTTGTGTCCAGAAAACAGGTGCAATGGGGGTAAATTTTGCCCCCACTTCCCCCAGTTCCCCCAATCCCTGAATGCATATGGGAAGAATGCGCTCATGGGCAGGGGCAGCTGGCACTCTGGAACTGAGCATCTGCATGAGACAATTAAATGTGTGAGGGAGAAAACTGTTGGAATTTATTAAATTTTTCATTCATTGCAATGCAGCAGCAGTAACAGATATTTGTATCAAACAGAATCATGCACATAAAGAGATTATTCTGTACCGTTCTAGTGAGGGAAGAGTTAAAGTAAGATGTTTTATGGGGGCAGATCAGTTGGGAAAAGGAAAAACTTTCATTGTCCAAATTTTCTGCAGCAGATGCCTTATTGACTTCAGAGGGTGCAACTTTGTTATCAACAGTGTTTGCCATAGAATCACTGAACGATGCAGCACAGAAGGAGGACAATATTCTGTCCATCATGCCTGTGTTGGCTTTCTGAAAGGTGCGTTGCACTTCCCTTTCTCCAGAGCCTTCTAAATGTCTTTCCTTTATCAAATTCCTTCTGAATGTTACTGTTGAATCTATTTCCATCGCCCTTTCAGACAGTGAATTCTGGATCATAAGAACTCACTGTGTTAAAAAAAAATGCTCCTTCCCTCACATCTGGATCTTTTGACAATTGCCAATTCCCTCAGCTTCCTCCATTCTTCCTCCAAAATAGTAAAGAATGTATGATCGCCTTAAGGACAGAAGAGGTATAAGGCCAATAAAATGTTCAGTACTGATTTCTATCATGTGCTGTGCCTTGGGGTAGACAAATATATTACTTATAAACATATAGCCTTATGTAAAATGTTTGACAGCACTAGGCCTGGTAAGAGACTCCTTCAATTTTTTCAGATTTGCAAGACTTTATATGAAACTTGGCTTAACTTGGATTAAGCTTGTTACAACCGATCCCAGGGCGAGGTTCCCTCAATTTGTTATGATCCCAGACAAGCCCCCAATTTGTTGCAACAAATCTCGGGGCGAGGCCGCCTCCCTAACCCCCCCCCCCACCAACTTGTTATGATCCTGGACGAGGTATCCCAAATTGTTATGCTCCCGGGAAAGGAGGGATGAGCTGGCTCCCTTTCTTTCTTCAACCCGCTCAGTTGGTTGCAATAAGTTTAATTTAACAAGGACCCCTTCTCTCATGGATACCTTTTCCAAGTCTAAATGTATTTATATTTTAAAAGGAGACTTTCTTGAGTCAAAGAAAGAGTGAGTTTATTAGTTACTAAAACACAAGAAAAAATAATAAAAATGCAACACACGTACACACTGATTAGAAATGGAGATTGAGTCCACAAAAAGGAGTTTAGAAATATATACGAATCATTCTTTGGCTGGTATGTGAGGAGTAGACGATGAAACATTGAGACCATTAGGTTGGATGATTCTAGTAGAGCTGAATTTAGGCAGTTGAGCAATTGGTTTGGAGATCCTTGGTTCAGCAGGTTAGCTGATAGGAGTTATTCTGTTTCCTTTTTGACTGTGGCTTTGCTGTTTTGTGACTTGCTTCCAGAAATCAGAGGTAGAGGACTTTTTTACCAACAAACACAAGGATGCATAATTGATGTTCTTCAGCTGCGATCTTCATAGTACACCCTTGCATATCAGACCTAGAACACCCAAATTAGCACACAGAATTAGGGCTGCAGTTAGCTTTTTAACCCCCTTTCTTGTGTATTCCTGGAAGGGAAAAAACAAATATGTCTTTCATCCAGATCTACTTTCTTTTCAACTAACATCATGTCCACAGTCTGGGATATAACTCACAGGAGATGGTTCCTGCTGAGATGGTAATCAGCCTTCATTATCTCTGCAGCCACAGGAGATTACAGTTCAAATTTTGTGTTGCATCTTTTTCATTTGAAGTATCTCTGTTTGAAATAGGCCTTGACACCTTTTTAGGTGTGACATTCCGTTCTCTGGATTAGTTGGTCAAGTGTAATCCCACATAGGAATTTTCCAGTAAGTGGTCACTTTACAGTCTCAGCAAGTTTTTGCTTGTATATGATTGTTGTTGATTTTCTTCTTATTTATTTTTTGGGGTGTTTGGGGAGGGGTTATTTTCTCTTTCCTCTTTCTTCTTCTTGCTCCTACTTCTCTTTTCCTTTCTTTTTCTTTCTCTTCCAAATGTAAGTGTATTGAACTATTGCTGTACAGTAAGCTTTTTCTTTGTACAGTTACTCATTATGACTGTCATTAAATTAAAAAAAAATTAAGTATAGAAAAGAAACACATGTCATACTTAAAAGTTCAATATGCCCATAAGTTATTTGGGGCTATGATCTGTGGTCATGACAGACTTCAAAAGTACTAATACACAGACTGGCTGCCTCTGTAACCTGTGCATGTGCAAACCCTAGTCCAACTCCAATCCTGCCCCCTTGAAAATAGGAAATGTCATGTTCAGCAGCAGGACTTAGAATTCCAGGCCAGTTCTGGGATTTTAGCCACAAAGAAAAGCCTCTCTGTTGCAGCGAAAATCTATGTCTATGGATATGTCTTAGGATATGAACTTCTGAAACTTTGTTACACTTGCCTGATATTTCTGCCTTCACTACATTAAATGGGTTAGCAGGAATTTCAAATGGATGCATCATGTCAGTGCCTACTTGTATTTCACGAGACAGAAGAGAATAAAGTCAGAGGATGAGAAGGTGAGTAATTGTAGAGATCGGTCTAATCTAGTTGGGATGAAGTAGCTTTTCTTGTTCTCAAAAATCTTCAGATGATCTGAATATCCTGGAGAGGCACAGGACCTTCCATTTCAGTTGCACATCTTCTTAAAATATTTGTTGTCCTGACATTTATATATTTATATATACATTACAAATGCCTTTGTAATATGCAATGATTATTGACGTGTTGGACAAGACTGGAACCCTGAATACTGTCTCCATCTGGAGACGTGTTGGCCTGGAGGCAATGCTAAGCATCACTGGCATTGCTCCAATATCTTAACCTCATCCTTAACATTTGGAAAAGATTTTCTCACTGAAGCAGGTGACATTTCTGCTTTACTTTCCATATATTTCCTTATCGTTCTGCTGACTGCCAAAAAAAGTCATGTTTGTGTGATATGTTCTGAAGTAAGAGCATGTGACCATGCAGCCATTAGAGATGGCTATCTTGAGCATGAGCCCCCCAGCAACATTTCAACAGTTCACAACAGATGGTCACAATAGTTCTTGGCAAGCGTGCATGACATAGAGGATTTTTTAAAAATGTGTTGAAGACCGAAGCATAAAATTTCCATTACAGTAGGACTTCAAGTTGTGGGATCAATTTAGAAATCGGGAACCTTCCAAACTAATTTAAAAAAACTCTATGTGGTTAACAACAACAGATAACACTACATGGTTCATTCAAGTATTACTTCCGATCATTTAGAATAAAGATCCCAAAGATGTAAAACAGTTACAAAGACATTTTGGATTTATGATGAATTAATGTATTACACAGAAAGTCGTAACTGCGCATAAAGAACCATAGAAAAGTTGCGGAGCAGAAAGAAGCCATGAGGCCATGAGGCCTATATATATATATATATATATATATATATATACACACACACACATATATATATATATATTATGTATATATATATATATATATATATATACATATATATACATATATAAATATCAGGACAACAATATTTTAAGAAGATGTGTAACTGAAATAGAAGGTCCTGTGCCTCTCCAGCATATTCAGATCATCTGAAGATTTTTGAGAACAGGAGAAGCTACTTCATCCCAACTAGATTAGTCTGACCTCTACAATTACCCACCTTCTCACCATATGACTTTATTCTCTTCTCTCTCTTGAAATACAAGTAGGCACTGACAAGATGCATCCATTTGAAATTCCTGCTAACCCATTTAATGTAGTGAAGGCAGAAATAACAGGCAAGTGTAACAAAGTTTCAGAAGTTCATATCCTAAGACATAGGCCTAGATTTTCGCTATAACAGAGAGGCTTTCCTTTGTAGCTAAAATCCCAGAACTGGCCTGGAATTCTAAGTCCTGCTGCTGAACATGGCATTTCCTATTTTCAAGGGGGCAGGACTGGAGTTGGACTAGGATTTGCACATGCACAGGTTACAGAGGCAGCCAGCCATTTAAATCATCACTGAAGTGAGGTTTTGGTAGGTCAGAGTGTGAAATCTGGAGAATTCGGTTTAGACATGGTAAGAACCAGTCTGAACTTGGTGGATTCATTTGGATGGCCAGGGCACCACTTTGGAGAAGTAAAGTACCCCTTTGGATAGGTCCCGTGACACTTTTGGGAGAGGCAGGGCAGTTTTTGGAATTGTTAAAAGTAAATATAATTGTGCATAAAAGATGTATAAACATACTGGAACAGACAAAACTGTCAAGGAACTGTCAAAGAACTGTCAAAGTGTCAAAGAATTGTCAAAGCTCTCAAAGCTGCCAAAGAACTGTCAAACAATGCTAGGTGAGTTGGCATGAAGAGAGTAAGGGCCGGTGAGTGGGAGGCATGAGTTGGCACAAAGTTGGCATAGGGGCTATAAAGGTCAAGGGAATGTAGTGTGCATAGGGGGTATGAGGGATCATGGGGTTGAGTAGAGAGGCATGAGTTGGCATTGGTGATATGAGGGGTCATGCGGATAGGTAGGGGACATGGGTTGGCATGGAGAGCATGAGGGGCCATGATGATGGCTGGGGGGCATGAGGTGGCATAGGTTGACATGGATAGGGCATAGGGAGTGTGTGGGAGTTGGGGTGAAAATCCCAATTGCAGGCAGCCATTTTTACAGGTTGAGTTCACAGAATTCTCCTGTCTCTGAACACTTGACGCAGGAATGAAAATCTGGGCCATGGTTTTAGAGTGCTGGTTATGCTGCTCATTTTAATGACCTTGTTCCCTGTCTATCATTATTAGGCAAAAACACTCAGTCTGGCTTTTCTTATTTCTGACTTCATATTTTTGGTTTCTATTGTCTGGCATTTAAACTTTTCATTATGGTGAAGAATTTTCCTAGCATCAGCTATGGTTCAGTTGGTAGCGCTCTCGCCTCTGTCACAAGGTTCTAGGTTCAAATGAATATAAATAACTTGGGTGAAGGGACCAAAGGAATGGTTGCTAAATTTGCTGATGAGACAAAGACAGGTAGGAGAGTAAATTGTGAAGAGGGCATAAGGAGGCTACAAAGTGACACAGATAGGTTAAGTGAGCGGACAAAGATCTGGTAAATGGAGTATAATGTGGGCAAATGTGAAATTGTTCATTTTGGCAGGAAGTATAAGAAAGAAGCTTATTATCTAAATGGTGAGTGTTTGCAGAGCTCTGAGGTTCAGAGGGATTTGGGTGTCCTAATGCATGAATCACAAAAGGTTAGTATGCAGATCCAGCAGGTAATTAGGAAAGCTAATAGAATGTTATCATTTATTATGAGGGGAATTGATTACAAAAGTAGGGAGGTTATGCTTCAGTTGTACAGGGCATTGGTGAGACCACATCTGGAGTATTATGTCCAGTACCAGTCTCCTTATTTAAGGAAAGGTGGAAATGTATTAGGAGCAGTTCAGAAATAGTTTACTAGACTAATACCAAGTATGGGTGGGCTATCTTATGAGGAAAGGCTGGACCGGTTAGGCTTGTATCCACTGGAATTTAGAAGAGTAATAGGTGACTTAATTGAACTCTTTAAGATCCTGTGGGGTGGATATGGAGAAGATGTTTCCTCTTGTGGTAGAATCTAGAACTAGGGGGTCACTGTTTAAAAATAAGGGGTCGCTCATTTAAGACAGAGATGAGGAGAATTCTTTTCTCTGAGAGGGCTGTGAGTCTTTGGAACTGTCTTCCTCAAAAGGCAGTGGAAGCTGAGTCTTTTTAAGGTACTTTTAAAGTAGAGGTAGATAGATTCTTGATTAACGAGGGGGTGAAAGGTTATAGGAGGTAGGCAGAAATGTGGGGTTGAGGTTACATTCAGATCAGCCATGATCTTATTGAATAGCAGAGCAAGCTCGAGGGGCCGAGTGGCCAATTCCTGCTCCTAATTCATATGTTTGTATGTATGTTCAAGTTCTACTCCAGGGTTTAAGAACAAAAATTAAGACTGATGTTAGAACATCTGATGGAATACAGCATTGAGGAAGGAACTGTCTTCAGATGAGATGTCAAACCAAGGCATCTCTCAGATTTATGGAAAAAGTATGGCACCACTTTGAAGAAGGGGAGTTAGCCTCTATGTCCTGGCCGATATTTATCCTGCAATGAACATCACACAAAAACAAATTATCTGGTTATTATCATATTGCTGTTCGTAGGAGCTTGCTGTCCGCAAATTAGCTGCTGCATTTCCTAACACTGCAACATTGACAACAATTCAAATAAAATATTTCATTGGCTGTAAAATGCTTTGAGTTGTCTGATGGTCATGAAAAGTGCTAGATAAATGCAAGTCTCCCTTTTCCTCTTCCATTGAAATTCTGATCATGGAGTTCCCAAACCCATTACCTCCTGGGCCTGGTAAGCAGCAGGTATACAAACATATCAAGACACCGAACAACGGAAGCATATAACATTATAAAGGGGGATGACAAAGGTGAAGAAGGAAAAATTACTTGCATTTATCTAGCACTTATCACAAACATCAAACATCTCAAAGTGCTTTACAGCCAATGATGTACTTGTTTTGAAAGTGTAGTCACTGTGGTAATGTAGGAAATTTGCACACAGCAAGTTCCTATAAACAACAATGTGATAATGAGTAGTTAATTTGTTTTTGTGTGATGTGTGTGTGCATATGAAACATCTGCCCACAAAATTACTTGACTCTTTTTCCTGATCAGATCGCAGTAACACTATTCTCATTAACATAGCTTGAGGTAAGTATTTGTCCTCATCCAAGGGACGATAATCTGGCAGCCTATCCATTGTAGAACCAACCTATCTTTCATGTCCTCCTGTTGTGCGGAGGATGTTTACATCTGCAAGAAACTCCAGTTTCAATAGAAGTTCTACAATGAAATTATTAGCTTATTTTGTCCTTCACATTCTCTTTTGTTCCAGATTTACAGTAGCTGGGTGTTTTATTTTGCTGCTTTTTAACAGATCTGAAAGGCTGGGCATGCGCACTTATCTGCGACACAAAAGAAAGGTGGGGAGAGCTTTGAAAGTGAAATTTCTCAGCTCAGAAATTTCCCAACATTTCTGGTTGTCAGAGGTGGACAAGTTGCATGAAGAGGGTGGAGGAAGAGAGTGGGAAGGTATCTCAGCAGATGGCCATATCTACCTGGGTCTCCAGGGAGTAATTCTCCTATCTCAATCTCTGTGCGAAGCAGTGTGTGCAATGTTTCTATTTCACTAAGGAAGTGCTTACTGAGAGCTGCTAGCTGCTGCAGGCAAACCTGCACCCCCAGAGCACTGCATTGGCAATGGCTGTAAAAGTGATTGTGACATTCAGCTTCTTTGTTTTGGTCTCCTTCCAGGCTAGAGAAGACGAGAGCTACAACAGCAGTTTGCCATCCACCATTGCATAAAGGAAGTCATCTTTATACAAAGAGAGATAATACAGTTCATTCTCTCTTAGCAAAAATAGGCAAGCAGAGCGAGCAAGCAGCTTTGTGAGGATACTGTGTTTCCCACATGTAGCTTTGCGGGTGCCATATGTAAATTTGGAGATGACCCACAATCACAAAGGCTCCACCCCTCAATGGTGTGCAATAATACTCAGAACGTCATTCACATCAATATCCTGACAGCAATCATGATGCCTTGATTCAGCACAAAGCACTGTCCAATCAGCATTGGAGCCAACCTGGAGACCTGGGAAGGGTGGCTACTGGGCAACAAGGGCTATCCATTGACCATATAGCTCATGATTCCGCTAAGTAGCCCATGTACATGTGGGAAGCATGCATCTAATGAGAGCCAGGCTGCCAATGAAATGTCAATGAACAGAACATTGAGGTGCTTAAGCAATGGCCCCAGTACTTGGACCACTAGGAGACCCCTGTAGTACTTGACAAAGCATGTATTATGATTAACCGTGGTCTGCTGCATCCTGCACAACTTTGCCATCAAGAGAGCGCAGCCCTTGCTGCTAGGTATCTGGCAAGCAGCTGTGGAGGAGGTGAATGAGGAAGGGAGAAGGCAACCAACACATCCCCTTTCCAGCTGGGCTGTTTGTGATCAACTCTTCTTGACTGTGGTACCAGTGAACACAACGCCAATTCCTCATTCAACAACAGTCCCACACATATCTTCCCTCTGTTAATGCTCATCGCTGGCAGATAAAGTTCAATACGGAGAATTGTCTGGTGATATGTTTTGGTAGGAAGAACATGCAGAGACAGTTTAAAATAAGGGTACTACTCTAAAGGGGGTGCATGAGCAGAGGGGCCTGGTATATATGTGCATAAGTCATTAAAGATAGCAGGACAGGTTGAGAGCGCGGTTAGTAAAGCATACAGTATCCCTGGGAAACGTATCTTAGAAAGGATGTGAAGGCATTGGAGAGATTGCAGAAGAGACCAATGAGAATGGTTCCAGGGGTGAGGAACTTCAGTTATGAAGTAGATTGGAGAGGTTAGGACTGTTTTCCTTGGAGAGAAGAAAGCTGAGGGGAGGTTTGATAGAGGAATTCAAAATCATGAGGTGTCTGGATAGAATAGATAAGGAGAAACTGTTCCCACATGTGAAAGGAATGAGAATGAGTGGAAACAGATTTAAAATAATTGGCAAAAGAAGCAAAAGCAACATGAGGAAAAACTTTTTCACACAGTGAGTGGTTGGAGTCTGGAATGCACTGCCTGAGAGTGTGGTTAGGGCAGGTTCAATCAAAGCATTCAAAAGGGAATTAGATGATTATTTGAAAAGAAGGAATCAGCAAGGTTATGGGGAGAAGGCAGGAGAATGGCACTCGGTGAAATGCTCATTCAGAGAGCCAATGCAGATACAATGAGCAGAATGGCCTCCTCCTGCGCTGTAACAATTCTGTGTTTCTGTGATTCTCTGTATGCCAGTAATGCTTGTCTTTTGTGGCCTTTGCCTGTTCAATGTGGTGCTACCCTAGTGGGTTCTTTATGACTGGCAAAAGGATGGTGACTTTCACTGGGCGAGATTACAGATGGCCTTGGAGGATGGCCTAGCTCAGCTCTGTCCCAAAAGGTCCAGCTTTAGAATGGCACCAACTTGACATGGGCAGCATCCATTTGGGCTGGCTGGCTGACAGGCAACAATAAGCGTGGAGTGGCAGAGGTGGGGGGGACAAATGCTGTCACCATGGAAATAACGGACAGATTGCTGGAATGCTATGAAAGCCTACAAGCTGCTTTGTCCACTGATATCCACAGCCAAGATGTCAGCTGTTGGAGCATGCGTGGTAGCAAGTGGAACTTGTATCACTTTAGTCTGAGATCCACTGCAACACCTGGGCATTAGGTGTCTTGCAATGGAAGCTGAGACATTGACCATCAGGCACTACATTGTGGATAGAGTCTGCTGATGGAGTTGGTCACTACTTGCGCACTGGAAAAGATGCGCTCAAGCTCTGTGCAAAGCCCTGTGCAAATTTGGTGCCAGACTGTTCACTGGCCCTTGCATCCAGGGCTTTCTGCGGCCCGCCAATGCACCAGGCGTTTCATCGTGCATGCATCAGCCTTCTTCTATGGGCCACCCCATCAAAGTCCTCAACTAAGTCCTCTGCAACAGGAACTCACCCTCCATTGAGCTGCTACCTGCTCTACCCTTTCCCCACTGCCCTGGTTGCAGGCCATTCGTTACCAATGTTACACCATGTGCAGATCCTGCCTCTAATATATTTGCTAAAGTATATACAGTGTCAGTATCTGAGCTGGTGGCTCTGAGTGTGACAGCGAGTTACGATGTTTCTTCATTGTCAGCCTCTTCTTCTTCCCCCCCACTCTCCCCCGCCCCCTCTTGCTCCTGCTTCACTGCCTGGCCAGGTTGCAGTTCTTGGGTATCTGAAAGGTGAAAGACACAAGAGTGAGGTTGTGGTGCGAGGATAGCAGGAAGCAAGAACTGCATGCTTAGACCATCTGCAGCCTGTAAATCAGAAAAAGAGCATGGAATGAAGGGGAAATGGGATGTGCGAAGGAGGATCAGGCATGCAAACTGCCATCTTTGATCTTTTCAGCGCTGCCACTGAAGATCATAGCAAACACCGCCTCTTCCTTCAAGGTGAGTGCACATTCATGACTGCCATCATTGGTTAGGTCTTGCTGCCTCTGGTTATTCACCACCTTGTCCTGTGAGAGAGGGAGAAGTGGCTGCTGGGCGACCAAGGGACTGAATATTCAAGGGTGTTTGACATGAAGGAAGGATAGGCAAAAATGAAAAGAAGGTGGGGCTGGTGCAATAATAAAGGATGAGGTCAGTACATGAGTGAAATTTTAGATTAGAAGATTAAGATGTAAAATCAGTTTGGGTGGAGCTAAGAAACATCAAGGGGCAGCAAACATTGGTAGGAGTTGTTTCTAGATCACCAAACAGTAATGGTAATGTATGGCGCAATATAAATCAGGGAATTAGAGATGCCTGTAAAAAGAATAATGCAGTAATCATGGGGGCACTCAATCTACATATAGACTGGGTAAACCTAATTAGTACTAATGTTGTGGAGGACAAATTCCTGGAATGTATACAAGATGGTTTTCTAGAACTGTGTATTGAATTCCCAACTAGAGAATGGATTATTTTAGGTCTACTATTGTGCAAAGAGAAAGGGCTAATTAATAATCTCATTGTAAAGGAGCCTTTATGGAAGAGTGACCATAATATGATGGAATTTTACATTAAGTTTAAACGTGATGCAGATCAATCCGAAACTAGGGTCTTAAATCTAAACAAAGGAAACTACGAAGGTATGAGGGGGAATATTGGCTGTGGTAGGCTGAGAAACTAGGTTAAAAAGTATTACGGTAGACAGGCAGTGGTTAGTATTTAAAGAATTAATAGATGGTTTATATTGGTATTTTGAAACAGTTTATCCATCCTTTGAAGCACAAAAACCCAACAAGAAAAGTGAACCAACCGTGGCTAACAAGAAAAGTTAAATATTGTATTAGATCAAAGGCAGAGGCTTATAAAGTTGCCCAAAAAAAATAGTCAACCTGAGGATTGGGAGCATTTTAGAATTTAGCAAAGGAGACCGAAGAAGCTGAAAGAAAAAAGGAAAATAGAATATGAATGTAAGTTAGCAAGAAACATAAAAATGGACTGTAAAAGCTTCTATAGGCATGTAAAAAGGAAAAGATTAGTAAAGACAAATGTGGGCCCACTACAGGCAGAGAAAGGAGAATTTATGATGGGGAATAGGGAAATGGCTTTCCTGATCCTGGGCAAAATGCACAAAGTTCTGTGCCTTCGTGAAGATGGTGTCCATGATCTCCTGGACAAACTTGTGCATTGAGGCTTGTGAGATCTCACACAAGTCCCCTGTGAAGCCCTGGAAGGAACCACTGGCATAAAAATTGAGCGCCACAGTCACTTTCATGGCCATTGGTACTGGATGCCCACCATGTGCCCGTGGCACCAAATCCTGATACAGGTGGCATATGTGACCGACTATGTACTAAAATTGGCAACACTGGTTCTCAATTGTCTGCAAGAATGACAGGCACCGCCTAAAGACCCTGAGCCTTGCAAGGCACCTATTAGCAAAGGCTCTCTGTGGATCTTCAGTTGCATGTGCAGCAGGACCTGCCGCCCCTTCATCTTGAGAGAAGTGCTCCTTCCTTAGCCCAGCCAGGTGCCTCTGCTGCTTTCTCCTTCTTCTTCTCTGGTCTCTGTAAGCCATGAGACATACCCTGCTAAATCACCAGGCTCCATGATCCTGATGTTCTCCTCTTGCATGATCAAAGAGAGAGAAGTGTGGGTTAGCATGGGTGTACTAAGAACCTCTCTTGGTTAAGTCTCAAGACCCCTTCACACATGTAGGAGGGTGCTGGCCACCACTTGGATGGCCAATGTGTAGTCCGCTTGTTGGCTGTCCGAAACCCCACCCACCTCCTCCCCACTCCACTTGACCGATTGGTGGCAGCTTTGGCCACTGGACTGCATGCTGTGCTCTCATCTCAGGCACAGGCATTCTCCTACCCACACTGCAAGGCTGCACTGTTAGCTTGAACCATAATGGATACTGGTCCAAATATTAATAGAGACATTGCAAGGGGCTGTGAGCACCTCCACCAATGACTGCGCCACAGCCACCTTTCGCAAGGGGATTGTACAACTCGCCCAGAAGGAAAAAACAGTAAAAACTGGGAAATATGCTGGTCCAAACTGGTTTTGTATACCTTACCATGACACACCAGTAAAACAGGGAAATAAGAGTACTGCTCAGAATTGTTTTTTCCTTCTGGGTGCTCTACTGCTCCCTAAAATTCACATCTATTTGCAGTCAGCTCCTGAGGGGTGAAAAGTTCTGGAGTATTTGGCGGCACTTTCATGCTTTTGCTTTGCTTGAGTGGGCAGAAAAGCTTCAGAGGCCTGACTCCCACCATATCTATGGAGCTGTAACTGCAGAGGAATGTTCACTTTTGACAAGCTTTTCCAAGTGCGTGGCCACTTCCCTCACCATCCACCCCCCCCAACCCCCTGCCCCACCCTCCTGGCATGGGCTTGAGTATTTCCTTCAGTCTGTCTGTGTTGCTTTGCCCCCCACGACTTCCCTCCCTCCCATACCCCTCCCTGCATATGCATGAGTATTTCCTTCAGTCTGTCCTGTCTTGTCTGAAAGCCAGTGGGAAAAAGTGGGAAAAAGACTTGCCTGTGCGCACCACCACCAACACCCCCCCCCACCCCCACCAACCTGGTGAATGCACAGCACCTTTCCCTTGTTGTCCTACGGGCGATGCGTGCACTCACCTCTGAGTTCCCTTCGAAGTTCAGGTTGCCAGGTGCACGCCTTTTAGGGGCAGTCGTGAAGTACTGCGTTCCGAAGTCACGCTGGCGTGGGTGGTGAATTTGACGTAGGGGGGATGGTTCTGGGAGCAGGGCTTATAATCAAATGGGAATGTATTAAAATGACATTCCTGACGTGCAGTGGTGCGAAATGCAGCCCGCCATCGACAGGTGCAGCAGACCATCGCAAACTGGTTTCACGGCCGTGTGAAACTGATTTTTGGCCTCCTCGCCATATTGCAGCACCCCCCCCACCACCCCACCAACCAACCTCCCCCCCGCCACCCCACCTGCCATGATGCCTAACACCAGTGGGGCTGGAAAACTCCGGCCACTGTCTCAGAATAAAGTGTAGGCCATTTAGGACTGAGATGAAGAGAAATTTCTTCACTCAGAGGGTGGTGAATCTTTGAAATTCTCTACCCCAGCGGGCTCTGGAGGCTCAGTCATTGAGTTTATTCAAGACAGAGATCGATAGATTGATAGATATTAAAGGCATCAAGAGATGGTGCAGAAAAGTGGCATTGAGGTGAAAGATCAGCCATGATTTAGTTGAAAGGTGGACCAGGCTCGAGGGGCCAAATGGCCTAACTCTGCTCCTATTTCCCATGTTCCAATGTGTCAGATAGTGTAGTGCTACATATTTGGCAGTTGGGTAATGGTTGAATATTGTGTGCAAGCCTTGAGATGTGGATGTGGAGCTTGTAGCAGTGCTAAGTGTGTGAGGATGAGGTGGAGCATTTGGATGTCAGACGTGAAGCCGGCTTAATGGAACTGATTGGTATATCCCCACTGAGAATGTGCTGAATGTAGCAGTGCTTGGGGCTAGTAGTGCAATTCATAGGAAATGGGAATTAGAGATGAATTCAGTGAACTTGACGACTTGTGTGAGGTCATTAAGTTACTTGCTGCATGCATCCCGGACCTCAGTGTTACACTGCTGGCATTGACCTCAATGGTTATCTGTTCCCAAATGTTTGTCTGGAGGGCCTTTTAGTCCCCTGTAGATAGAGCACCTCTCTCCACCAGCCGGTGCTGGAGAACCTTGGAGCAAGATGTCTGACCTGTTTCACTATTTTTCAATATTCTTCCTGCTCAGACATCCCCAGCCGCTTCCAGCACCAGTTCCAGTCAAAATGCACCTTCCCTTCAAAGGGTGCAAGCTGGCTTTTTAAGTAGTGCAGACTAACTAAATGGCGCTAAACTCTCACGATTTTTGGAAATTTTGGGAGAAAAGTGTTAAAAGGGAGACCTCTTATTTTTAAACTATGGGCAGGATTTTCTGACCCTGACTTCCGCTGGGATCGTCCAGTCCCACCGAAAGTTAATGGAATCTCCCATTGTGGGTCCTGCCATGACAGGACCAGAAAATCTCGGCCTATGCCCCCTATTTTCAGTCTCCCTCATAACTGGAAACATTCTCCAAGTATCCACCCTATCAAATCACCTCAGGTTCTTATATGTTTCAATAAAATCACCTCTCATTCTTCTAGACTCCAATAGTTATAGGCCTAACCTGCTCAACCTTTCTTCATAAGACAATCCCTTCATGCCAGAAATGAACCTTGCTGTGAAGTTTGCATTCTGCCTGCATCAGAAGGAAGTGGCACAAGTAAAATCCCGCAGCACGATCCCGACAGCTGTTTTTGGGTCTTGTCAAAATTCACAGCTGGTGTCTAGGTTTAGCTCCCACTTTCATGATGCATCTGCCTAAGCAACACCAGAGGCCTGGAAAATTAGAGAGGGTAGCTCAGCAGGGCAATGTGACCTGAATGCTGCAAGAAAAGGACGATCGAATCAGTGTTGAATCATAAATGTGGATTAGGTAATGTTGAAACATACAAATTCTCACACAGCAGGGAAGCAAAGGTTTAAGAAGCAGACATTAGAACAGATGCATTGGGATTAAGGTCTGCTCAACCCAAGAATCACAAGTTCAAGAGCTGGACTTTGCTTCGAATTCTCCAGCGAACTTGTAGGGCATCTCTGACAGTGTACTGTTAAGCACATGTGTAATTATTGTCAAGATTAGTCTTCTTTTATTCTTTAATATGAGATGTGGGCATTGCTGACAAGGCGAGCATTTGTTGCCCCTCCCTAGCAGCCCTTGAACTGAGTACCATGTGAAGCCATTTCAGAGGGCAGTTAAGAGTCAACCATATTGGCTGTGGATCTGGAGTCACATGTAGGCCAGACCAGGTAACGATGGCAGATTTCCATCCCTAAAGGGTGTTGATGGGCCAGATGGGTTATTATGACAATTAATGATAGTTTCATGGTCACCATTACTGAGGCTAACTTGAATTTTCAGATTTTATTAAATTAATTTAAATTCTACCAGTTGTCATGATGGGATTTGAACCCATATCTCCAGCCTGGCCCCCTAGATTACTGGTCTAGTGACACTATCATTACACCACCAAGCACCACCCCACTCCACACACCCCTACCTGCCTCTTCCCACCCACCCCCACCACCCACCATGCTTCATTCCTGTGAGAGTTAAGGAAACTGATATGTACAGAGTCCGACTCCAGCATCACCTCAGAATAGAAACGGAGATGATGGGAGTTGGGTGCAAAAGATTTGATGCCCAGTACTGTAATGAGATGACAAATTGGGGTGTTTATTGTCATGGTAATAGTTGGCTGTGGTAGTGGACTCCAGTGTTAGATACTCTATGGTACTCTGTACTAGATATGGGGTCACCTGAATTGGGAGTTGAAGGTCAGATGTGCTATGTTGGAGCCTGTCTTGAGAGAATTCAGTTAGTGTAGATATGTGTTCATGTTAGGAAAATGTGTTATCAATAAAGTTAGCTCAGCTACAACTCTGCATCATTGAAGCAAAAGACAAGACATGGGGCAGAACTTTCCCACTGGTGTGTGGGGGTGGGCCTGGATGCACGCGCACAAAATGAAGCACAGTGATGTCAGATGAGCGTCCTGACATCACCACCGTGGTATTTCGTTGGGTGGGAGCGCGTTGATCTTCGATGCACGCCCGCCATTAACTAACTGGCCATTTAAGGCCCTTGAGGAGACAATCAATGGCAATTTTTTGGCGCCCGTGTAATCTTCGGGTCGGCGCACAGGCACAATGGGCAGGCAAGTAGGAGACATTTGTATAAATCTCATCCACGGGCAGGATAAGAGGGGTCAGTGGGGTCGCGAGTGTGCTCTGTCAAATATTGATGTTTCAAAGTTACTGATACTAGCCTGTTTGATCTGCAATACTTCAAAACGCATACCAGCTGCTTGCTCTGGGCTCACAACCTTCAGGTTAGCACTCTGCAGTGAAGAATCTTTTTTGGGCCTGCGCGTTTCAGGAAGCCTTCCCTTAGCCAAGGAATGGGAGCTGAATTATCCACTGGAGGCATCTCCTCTGAGGAGGAATGGAGGGCTGGAAGGGGGAGGAGGCCAGGAGTGCACATTCAGCCTCCAGGGGAGCCATCTTTAGGAGGTCAGGCACAGGCACAAGGGGTGCAGGGCCGAGAGGTAGTCCAAGGCAGAAGGGGCTGCAGAAGACGCCACTATCCTGCTGCCAGGGTATACAGGCGGCGAAGCAGCTACCTTAATATGTCTGGCGTGTCGAGGGAGGATCCATCTCTCAAAGGAGACAGTTAACTATTTCTGTCAGATGATTGAGCCTGAGATCCCTGTTAACTGTGTGGGTGGACACCCCATGCCAGTGGCTCTGAAGGTCACAGCTGCCCTCAACTTCAATGCCTCTGGCCCCTTCCAGGACTGGGTGATCTTTGCGGTGTCTCCCAATCAGCTGTCCACAATTGTGTCAAGCAGATTACAGATGCTCTGTTCAGCCGTGCATTGACCTTCATCGACTTCTGTTGGGACCAGGCCAACCAGACACAGTGAGCCAGAGGCTTCGCAGCCATTGCTGGCTTCCCCCATGTCCAGGGTGCAATAGACTGTACACATGTGGCCAGCAAGGCGCCAGCAGGTGACCCCGGTGCCTTCATCAACAGGAAGGGCTTCCACTCCATGAACGTGCAGATTCTACAAGTCTGCGCAAGGTTCCCAGGCAGCTCCCATGACACCTATATCCTCAGACACTCCCAGGTGCCGTGGCTCTTCAGTGCTCCAGCCCGGCTGGATGGGTGGCTGCTGGGTGACAAGGGCTATCCCCTCAGAAGGTGGCTCATGACTCCTCTCCGCCATCCAAGAACAGAAGCTGAGCAGCAAGGGCTGTGGTGGAGAGAGCCATCGGTCTTCTCAAGATGTGCTTCTGATGCCTGGACTGCTCAGGAAGCGCACTCCAGTACCCCCCAGATCATGTGTCGGTGATAGTGGTTGCATGCTGTGCTCTCCACAATCTTGCCCTGGAAAGGGGGACACTGTGGATGATGAAGACGTCGACGCAGTGGCTGCAGCTGCACACGATGAGTCCAGCAGTGAGTCCCAGGATGAGCACGCACAGGGAAATGCTGAGGGGGTAGACGCTGACCTGGGCATACTGCAGGGAGGCAGGGACACCCGGGAGGCTTTAATCCAATGAACCTTCAGCTAACAAACCACATATGGACCTCTAGGTCAAGCCTGGGCTGTAGAATCCATACTCGATACCTAAGTGCAAAATCCGCCTGGTTAGAAACATTAACTAAAGGCCTTGCTAATAAAGCTGAATGTCCCACAAAACACCCATTACATTATTGGAAACCATCCACCTGCAGAAGAAAAGAAGCACCCTTAGCCATGGTAACATGTCTGAATTTACTATTTCAACCAAAGAAAGTTAAGGAAACAAAATGACAAAGGTGTTCAATATCACAACAATTCATAAAGACCTCATCTCGGGCCAACACAAAAGCACCAGTGAGAAACCCGTTCTGTGCCTAAGGTGCCTCATGTTTATGTTTTCGGGTGCTACATCTTGGTGCTGACCCCTCGCTGGGAGTGGCATCTGAGACAGCCTGCTGACTCTGCTGTCCTGTTGGCCCCGATGACCTTGGAGGTCGTCCTCTGGCCCGTGGAGCCTGTGCTGGCCCTGCCTGGGAGGGAGCTGCCAGTTCCACAGCTGGCATCTCCCCAGTTGTCGCAGTCTCACTGGATGCAACCGTCACTGGCAGAGGGGCGGAGGAGCTGCCACCCTCATCTGGAGCGCCCTGAGAGGAGCCCATAGAGATTACAGGCAGATGCTGCGCAGACGTGAGGTCGCTTCGGACCTCCCTGCTCACCATGTGTGGATGGGCACCGAGCTGAGAAACTTGATGCCCAGACCATCTCCCACACTGGCACTGACCAGCTGAGTTCAATGCTGATGTGAGGGCTTGCTGGTCCGAGTGCATCCCCAGGAAGCCCTGATGTGTCTCCTGGAGGAGCCTCTCCACAAGAGTCGCCACTGTCTCCATGGAGGATGCATGGCACTCAGACATGAGGCTCATTCTTTGGCGATAGTCTGCGTAGACTCCTCCACCACAGACAGCAAGCCAAGCCAAGCATAGCCTCATGTACCTCCCCCAGATGATCCTGCACACCCGGTCACATTTCCTGTGTTTGCTGCATCGTGGATGATGCCAGAGGCACATTATCAGGCACCGACTGAGCATGTGCCTGGTCCCCTGCAGTCCTCCGACTGCTGGCGCCATGGGCATTCTCTGTCTCTGCCAGCTCTCTCAGGGACTGTGAAGAGCCATCACCACTGTGCCCCGGGACACTAGCCGATGTTCTAATTCCCAGTATCTGCGCTGGTGCCTGCCTGGCAGAGATGGTGTGAAGCTAGTGAGACTTCAGGGCCCTCAAGTGTGAGAGGGGGCCTCTGCTCCTCCTCCCGGCCCTGCTCCGTTGATGCTGAAAGAAAGAACAAGGACATTGGATCAGTCAACGTGGAGACAATGTCAATGTGCATCCCTGTCCCCTGGATCATTATGCGCTCACCCTTCCATAAGCAACGGTCAAGCCATGTTGCAAACATCAATCACTTAATATTCAGCACTGCCATGGCTGTTGGGAGAACAATGGTGACCTCAGTGCTGGGCTTAACATACCTACCCGTGACACCCCAGTCCCACCGACACCGGTGGACCTGGGCGCATGGCACCTCTCCAGATCTAGGGCCTCCTGCTCGAAACGGCTGAGAATCACTAACTGTGCCATCCCTCCGCCGGTCCTCACCCGCTCAGTGGCATTATGTGCATTCTTCTCCTGAAAAGGAGAGAAGAGCATTGATTAGTGCTACTTGTACCTGGACTCTCTTCATGGATGGCCCACCCCAACCAGAGTGGGACATTGCAGGGCTCCAGATCCTCCTCACCCCACTGCTGCCGAACACTCACACAAAGATGCTAGGCCTGTTTCCCACTCGCTACAACCACTTTGGTCAAATACTGCTTACATCACATTTGGCACCACATGGTCTAACCTCCCAAGGCAAGGAGGCGCAAGCATGTGGAATGCAGAGGACAGCAGATCGATCGGTGCCACGCCACCTTGAAGCTCCCCACCCAGCATGTCATCACCCTGACTTTGACATGTCCTGGAGTTCCAGCACTGCGCCTGGGTGCAGCTCCTCCAGGTTGTTCCCAAAACTGTCATGTGGGTCTCAGTGTACCACATGCTGCGGGGCAGAACCCATCTCTTCACCACTCTCTCAGGGTGACCTCGGCATGGACAATATCTACTGGCCCACCCAGCGAAGGACATAGGCCGTCAATGATTCAATGCAGTCACTACACTCAGACTTGTTGGGGAAGGGGGTTGGTGGGGGGGGGGTGTGGGGATGGGGTGGGGGCACCAAGGGTAAGCCGACCTGCTGGGTTAAGTGACCAATGCCAATACGGTACTCACCCTTCCTGAGTGCAATAGGTTGCTAAAGCGCTTGCAACACTGGATCCAGGTGCATCGCACCACACCGTGGGAGCTCACCACCTCCGCCACCTCCTCCCTTCCTGGGGTACCAGGACCTCCCGCTGTGCTGCCACCTCCCTGAGGAGGGCAGCAAGGCAATGATCAGAAAAACAAGGGGCACAGTTGCCCCCCTGCCCTACCCTCCTGCCTGGCCTACTCATCAGCAGCGCTTTGGGGAGCCATTTCACTGGCCATGATTCACAGCCTTTGAAAAGCTGCAGCAGCTTTTTAAAACAGGCCGCTGGGTCGCCAATGGACCCGGCAGTCATTGTAGTTCTGCCACTGCCCTCCCACTCCCACTGTCCTTGGGAGCCGTGATTCATGCTGGGTGGGCCTTAATTAGCCCACCCTCGTAAAATGGCAGCGAGGACCCAATTGCGGGTGGTGATCAGTTTCGCGCCCACCTGTGCCCGCTCTCACTCTGCACCCTCCCTGCCAACCAGAAACTTCTGCCCATGGTGTCAGAAGTAAACTAAACACACAATGGAGGTTCTGAAACCACTGACAGAGCTCAGTTTGGAGGGAAGTCTCACCGAAAACTGGAGGAAGTTCCAGCAGCGATTCGGGCCATAACTCACAGTGATGGGCAGTAATAAAAAAGACCCTCAGGTACATTCTTCCATCTTTCTTCACATAGCAGGGAAAGAAGGCCTCGAAGTCTATAACACATTCTCACTTGAAAGAGATGAGAAACAAAATGACTTGAATGAAATAATGGAAAAATTCGAAGCCTACTGCAGGCCTAAGAAAAACATCACGCATAAAAGATACCAATTTTTTATGTGCACACAAGGCAGTGACAACATTAGTCAGTGCATAACTGAGCTGAGAAAATGAGCTAAATCGTGTGAATTTGGCGAGCTTGAAGAATCACTCATCCAAGATAGAGTAATTTACGGGATCGCAAATGACTCCCTGAGAGAACGGCTTTTGAGAGAAGTTGACCTCACGCTGGAGAAAGCAATAAATAATCTGCAGAGTGCCAGAGACAACAAAATGCCAGATTAAACAGGTGACAAAAGATGATAAGCTGCACACGGCCAAACAGTTAGATGCAGTTAAACAGAAACTGCCCCAGGAAAGAACAAATAGACAGTCTGAATGTAAAAAGAACAAAACTGCTATTAAAGCATGTTAAACACAGCTGATGTAGAATAGAGCATTTACCACGTAGTTGTCCAGCCTATGGAAAGCAGTGTAAGAACTGTGATAAACTAAATCACTCCGCTAAGATGTGTAAATCGAAGAAAGTGCACACGATTGACACAGACTCTGAAACTGAATGTTTTGTTGGTGCAGTAACAACAAATCCCAAAGGAGACAAATGGAAGGTCGACTTAAAAGGTGCCAACATGATGGTGAATTTCAAGCTTGACACCGGTGCACAACCAAATGTCATTCCCATAAGCATCTATTGTAAAATAAGCAAAGGAAAAACAGCTAACTAAAACAAAAGTGAAGCTGTCTACTTACATAGGTGAAAAAATTGCAGTAGAAGGCAAGTGCCCACTTAAAGTGAACTACAAAAAACAGTCTCAAGCACTTCCATTCATTGTGGTGAAAACTGATGAAAGACCCATTCTTGAAATTAAAGCTTATGAAAATCTGAAGCTAGTCAAGAGAATAGTGACTATTACCACTGATGACATCCTGAGCGAATATAAAGATGTGTTCCAGGGGATTGGCTGCCTAAAAGGAGAACACACCATCAAGACTGATGAAACTGTGACACCCAAAATATATCCACCCAGGAAAATGCCAGGAGTGCTGTGAGAGCGACTGAGAGCAGAGTTGGACAGAATGGAGAAACTTCACATCAAGAAAATTGAAGAACCGGCAAAGTGGGTAAATCCAATTGTAATTGTAGAAAATCAGATGGGAATCTACAAATCTGTCTGGATCCTAGAGACCTAAACCAGGCAGTGCAAACAGAGCATTACCAGCAGCCCACAGTAGAAGAGCTCATGTATAAGCTAGCTGCTGCTAAATACTATTCAGTCTTGGATGTGAGTTCAGGCTTCTGGTAGGTCAAGCTGGATGAACACAGCTTCTATCTCTGTACCTTCAACACACCATAAGGGCGATACAGATTTTTACACTTACTTTTTGGCATTAATTCAGTTCCAGAGGTGTTCCACAGAACAGTGAAGCAGCTGTTTGAAGGGTTAGAGGGCATGGAAACCTATATCGATGATGTGCTGGTCTGGGGAGCCTCACAAGAAGAGCACAACCACAGACAGAGGCAGATGCTGGCCAGACCAGAGCTAGAGAAAGGAACTTCAAGTTGAAGAAGGAAAAGTGCAAAATAGGTCTTCATGAAATCAAATACTTGGGACATGTGCTAATAAGTGAGGGACTGAAGCCAGGCCTGAGTAAAATCGAAGCAGTCGTGAACATGCCACCCCCGGATTGTAAGAAAGACTTGGAGAGGTTTTTGGGAATGGTGACATATCTTGGGAAATTCATTCTGAATATGTCAGACCTGACAGTATCTCTCAGAGAACTTCTACAAAATGATATGGAATGGCACTGGGCACAAGGTCACCAGGAAGCTTTGACCAGTCTGAAGAGAACACTGACCCAGGCACCAGTGTTAAAGTATTACAATGTCAGTCAGCCAGTCAAGATCTCAGTGGATGCTTCAAGGACTGGCCTGGGAGTTGGCCTCTTGCAAAATGAGGCACCAGTGGCATTCGCTTCAAAGGCAATGACAAACACAGCAGCAGTATGCCCAAATAGAGAAAGAAATGCTAACAATTGTGTTTGGTCTAGAACGCTTCCACCAGTTTGTTTATGGCAAAGGCATAGAGGTGGAGTCTGATCAGAAACCTCTGAAGGCTATATTTAAAAAGCCCCTGAACTGTGCACTATCAAGAATCCAAAGATTACTAATGTGTCTGCAAGAGGTCAGAGTTAAATACAAACCAGGCAAGGAAATGTACATCATAGACATTCTGTCACGTGCATACCTACATATCACGGAGGAAGAAAATAAAGAAACAGAAGCACAGGTTCACATGCTAACAAAGAACATACCTGTGGCTGTAACCAAACTGGATGAGATCAGGGAAGTGACCAAGAATGACACCACCTTGAGAAAGCTGCAGCAGATTGTGCAAACTGGCTGGCCCACACATCGGAGCGGAATGCCTTCTGCTGTGCAAGAGTACTGTAACTTCCATGAGGAACTTCATGTAGCAGAAGAAATACTTTTTAAGGGAAAAAGATCATAATTCTTGCATCACTGAGGAAAGAAATGTTGCAGGGCTTACATGAAAGTCACCTCGGCATAGAAAAATGCAGGAGAAGAGCTTGAGATGCAATGTATTGACCTGGAATGGGAGCACAAATCGGGGAAATGGTGAATGCATGTGCAGTAAGTCACAACGAGAACGAACCACTTCAACCACACAATGTTCCAGGGAGGCCCCAGCAGAAAATTGGAGTGGACTTGTTCACATTTGAAAACAGTGAGTACCTACTAGCAGTAGATTATTACTCAAAGTTTTTTGAGTCTGTGCTGCTGAGAAATAATTTGCACAGGAGTGGGAGTTTTGCCACATTACATCAAATCCCAAATATCCACAATCCAACGGAATGGTGGAACGTACCATGCAGACCATAAAACGCTTGTTGAAGAAGGCAAAGGTAGACGGAAGATACCCCCTACCTGGCCCTGCTAGATTTCAGGAATACTCCATTAGAGAACATTGCATCATCTTCAGCACAGTCCTGATAGGGAGAAGACTAAGAGCTAAGCTTCCAACTGTGCCCCAACTGTTATTTCCACAGCCAGTGAGCTACCATGTGCAGGACCTGCTCAAATTGAGACAGCAGAAGCAGAAACAATAATTTGATCAACCTCTGCCTGACCTGAACATGGGAGAGGCAGTGAGGATTCAGCATGAAGGGATCTGCTCTTGACACAGGAGAACCAAGGCCTTAAATAGTGCAGACTCCAAATGGACAACAGTACAAGAGAAACCGGACATTCTTACGGAAAACATATAAAATGCAACCCTGCTCTGAACCAGAAAGTGTAGCTGAAGATCAAAAGCCAGAACGCACCAGTGAAGCAAAAGATAGCCAGATAAAGCCTGAGAGTTCTGAAAACTATCCAAGGAGTGATAGTGACACAGAGCTGGAGCATGCCCCTTGTCCTTCAAAATTAGCTCTGTCACCATTCAGAACATGTGGAAGAATTGTGAAAAAAAAAGATGAGAACAAGACAAAACGGACTGACCAATATGAGTGAGAAAGAATAGATGAGACTTTATGTCCTTGAGTTGTATAAAAGTTTATTTTTAAAAAAGGGAAGTGTCATGATAATAGTTGATTGTGATAGTGGACTCCAGTATTAGATACTATATGGTACTTTGTACGAGACAGGGAGTCGTCTGATCTGGGGGTTGAAGATCAGGTAGCACATGTTGGAACCTGTCTTGATAGCATTCAGTTAGTGCAGATATGTGTTCATGTTAGGAACATGTGTTACCAATAAAGTTAGCTCAGCTACAAAGTCGACGGCTTGTGTGCCTCATTCAAACAAAAAACAAGACACTTATTGTACAGTTCCTCTATCATAACATTAGCATTAGGAGATTATAAGGCTTATTCTCCAGTTGTTGGCAGTTTTTATGCTAATATTAATTTAGTTCCAACTGGAAAATTGAAAACATGACATTAAACATCTGTCTGTTATTAATGGCAACTTGAATTTTTCACTATTGTTTTTTTCAGTGTTAAACAGCAATTGAATGGCACTGCAAGCTTGATGGGGTGTGTGGCCTACTCACGCTCCTACTTCTTTTCCCCTTGTGAAATAAAATCACTTGAGATAATTTGAGAGGAGATCCAATCAACTGAAGTAATGTTTCATCTATGAATGCTTTTATAAAGTAATGGCACATGGACAATAAGCCATGTTGTAACCAGGATTTAACATCACCACATGAGGAAAATGAGCATCGTGCATCTATAAATGGATGATACAGTATTTGGCTCCCAAAGACTTGCCTGAAGGGAATGTCAATGTGGTAGCAGACCAATAGAGGAGGTAAGGGAGAAGAGTCTGAATCAACTTTACAACAGGAAGAGATTTTCCGGCAACAACAGCTGCAGAAGCAGTCAAACACTTCAGGATCATCAGAGCAGGTGCAAGGTTGACTTTTGGGGACCATGGTTGTTCATTGAAAACAGGGCAAATAACTCTCAAATGCTATCTTCAAAACCAGGCATTCACGGCTACAGATTCCATCACTGAGTGTATCTTTGGCCTCCAAAAGGGATGAACTGATGCATAATATTAGCATTATAAATGTGTTTAAAGAAATGCACAACCATGTGTATATGATCTGGAATGTACTGCCTGAAAGGGTAGTGGAAACAGATTCAACAATAATTTAGAAAGAGAATTGGATAATATTTCAACAGCAAAAATTTCCAGGGCTATGGGGAAAGAGCAGGAGAGTGGGACTAATTGGACAACTCTTTCAAAGAGCCAGCACAGGTACTCAGGGCTGTGTGGCCTCCTTCTGTGCAGTCTCATGCCATGGGAGTCAATGCTTTAAATTCGTTCAAAACAAATAAGGTAAATTTCTTCTTAGAATGGATTTGAAGGTTTTTTATGGGTTTAGAAGCCAATGGTTCCTGAGGTCCTCATTCATAATGAATATTGTGTTCTTTCTCGTTCGGTTCATTCTACATCTTAATTCTTTTACAGGGACTGTGTTCCACATGAAGTCTTTAACAATGGATGCAAGAAAAATAACTATGGACAGTCTGAGTTTGCAGTGCAGTGGAATCTGTGTTTTCAAAGCTTGTTTTTATTGAAACAGATTGTAACTGAAAATAGGAACATAGGAACATGGGAGCAGAAGTAGGCCTTTTAGCCCATCAAGCCTGCTCCGCCATTCAATAAGATGATGCCTGACCAACACCCTCAATGGCACTTTCCTGTGTTATCCCCATATCCCTTGATGTCATTAGTATCCAAAAATCTATCGGGGCCTGAACTTCCACAAAGTGGCAATCAGTGTTGGATTGCCACTCAGGCTAGGTGAGATCCGGGTAGTGTAGCATGTTTCCGGGGCCTAGCATCAAGTGCATCTCTGTTGAAGGGAAGGAAGCCACACCCTCTTTTTTAAGGCACTAGCTGTCGTAAAGCAGGTAAGTTTAAAGTTCCAATAAAGTTTAAAGGTCCTTTGCAGGACAGGGAGAAGGTAAGTGTATAAGATTTGGGGAGGTGGGGAGGAGGGGATCAGGGGGAGGTGAGGTGGGGGTTGTTGGGGGGTGTTGAGCCTCTGGGGAGCTGGGGCCTTTTGGGTGGTTGTGGGGGTAGGGCCTCGGTGGGGGGGGTGGGGTGGTGAGAGGGTCAGGCCTGGGAGCTGGAGGGTTGGGGGACATGCCTTCGGGGGATGTTGGGCTGCGGGAAGGGTTGGGAGTTTGGACTTCGGGTGATGTTAGTAGAGGTGGCGGGAATCGGGCATTGGCAGGGCTTTTGGGCCTTGGGGGTTGGAATTGGGCCATGGGGTTTGGGGAAGTCGGGCCTCAAGGGCGCAGAAGCCACGGGGAGGACCTGTAAGAAATTGGGGTCTTGAATAAAGAGATATTTGCTGCATAGCACCCCTTAAAAAGCTTTTGAAAAAGGCAACAATTTTTAAACAGCCTCTGGAAACAGGCGAGGTCACTTAGTTCAGACTGCCATGTTGACATTCATAAGTTGTTAAAATGGTGTCCTGTTTATCTCCTTATCTATGGAAGTGTTTAGGAAAGGGCTAAGTTATGACCCTCAGCAGATGTAAACTAAAAAGCTGACCTCGAGCAGGATGACAAACAGGGGAGGAAGTAACCACCCTGACATTTGGAGTACCTGTCTTGTATCCATTGGTCAGAATAGTTAGCTAGATGGCTGACACTGGGTAAACTAACAGCCTCCAAAAAGAGGCATATATATATATATATATATATTTATATGTGTGTGTGTGTGTGTGTGTGTGTGTTATATTGCTGGTGTCATGGTGAGTTGGCAATGCTCATTGGCAGCTGGTTTCAATCTGATGGACAAGGAGGAAGAGGAAGATCAGGGGAAGTGTTCCCTACCCCATCACAAGCTACTGAGGCAATGGCGTAGTGATATTGTTGCTGGACTAATGACCTAGAGATAATGCTGGGGGGACCTGGGCTTGAATCCCACCAAGGCAGATGGTGAAATTTAAACTGAATAAAAATCTGGAATTAAAAGTCTAATGACAACCATGGAACCATTGTTGATTGTTGTAAAAACCCAGAAGGAAATCTGCTGTCCTTACCTGGTCTGGCCTACATGTGAATCCAAACCCACAGCAAGCCATTCAGTTCTCAACGGGCAATAAATGTTGGCCTAGTCAGTGATGCCCACATCCCATGAATGAATATTTAAAAAAAGCACTCTGTGCCAACTGTTCAACTGACACAGGTCAAGAATGACCCAAACCTCCCTGTCGCTTGCCATTTTAACACTCCACCCTGCTCTCTTGCCCACATGTCTGTTCTTGGCTTGTTGCATTGTTCCAGTGAAGCCCAACGCAAACTGGAGGAACAACACCTCATCTTCCGACTAGGCACTTTACAGCCTTCTGGACTGAATATTGAATTCAACAACTTTAGGTCTTGAACTCCCTCCTCCATCCCCACCCCCTTTCTGTTTCTTCCCCCCTTCCTTTTGTTTTTTCCAATAAATTATATGGATTTTTCTTTTCCCACCTATTTCCATTATTTTTAAATATTTTTAAATCTTTTATGCTCCCCCCACCCCCACTAGATCTATACCTTGAGTGCCCTACCATCTATTCTTAATTAGCACATTCGTTTAGATAATATCACCAACTTCAACATCTATGTGTTCTTTTGTTCTATTGTCTGCGACATCCTTTGATGATCTGCTTCTATCACTGCTTGTTTGTCCCTACAACCACACCACCCCCCTCCACTTCTCCGCCCCCCCCCCCCTCCCCCACCCTCCACACTCACACACACACCTTAAACCAGCTTATATGTCACCCCTTCCTTGGATTCACCTAGTTCTGTTGAAGGGTCATGAGAACTCGAAACGTCAACTCTTTTCTTCTCCGCCAATGCTGCCAGAACTGCTGAGTTTTTCCAGGTAATTGTGTTTTTGTTTCTTTTCATATACCTTTTCTCTCTACTTAGTGCGTCATATCAAAACTGTTGCTTCTTAATACACTATCTTAAAATTACTTACAAATAGTCAACTGCCTATCTTAGATTTCTGTGGCCCTGAATCCCAGAATCTTACAGGCCTCAGGGGGTGGGGGGGTCAGGCCTCAGGAAGGGGGATGTTGGGCATCTGGTGGGAGTGGGTCGGGTCAAACCCCAGGGAGCTGTCAGGCCTTGGGATGGGGTTAGGTAGGGTTGGAACTCGGGAGAGGTGGGTCAAGTCCGGTCGGGCCTTGGTGGGGAGGGTCAGGTTTGGGTCAGTCCTCGGGGGAGTGGGGAGTGAGGGCATGGCCTGGAAGTGGGGAAGACTCCCCATGGGGTTGGGGGGAATCCCGTGGGTTGAGTTGTTCCTGTTGGGGGAGTGTAGTCCCTTAGGGGTGTGGGGGGCATTAGTCTGGGAGGTGAGGGAGTCCCTTGGGGGGGTGGGGTAAGTCCCCTGGGTGTTCGGGAATGCGGTGGGGGCCTTTTGGGAGAGTCAGTCTGGGTGTGTGTAGTAGTTACCAAGATGTTAGAAGAGGTTTTAATCCTTCTAACTTTTCCTGGGTGGCTATTGATGTAAACCAGTCGGAACCATCTGAAGTTTATGATTTAAATTGCATTTTTGGATGGTTCCTTGTGCAGGGCAATTGCCCGGGAAAAGTTTGCAATTGCCATGCAAATCTTACTTGGGAATTTCCGAAGGGGGTTCTCCCAGACATCTTTGGGGTAATCCCCAATATGATGCTCTGAGCTCGGAAGTTACAGCCCTCAATTTCTGCCTTGAACATTCTCAATGATTGAGCTGCCACAGCCCTCTGGGATAGAGAATTCTAAAGATTCACCATCCTCCTCATTTCAGTCTTAGATAATCTGCCCCTTATTCTGAGACTGTGGGCTCTGGCTCTAACCTCACCAGCCAGGGGAAACATCTCATTGCTCAGAGGAGAATCGAACAGAAAGTGAAAACTGAGAAAGGAAGCGGAGAAAGGAAACTGACCCTCCCACTTCCTAAGGAAACAAAATTTGAAACTGAGATTTTGTAACCAAAACTTCAGGGCAGGCTGAAACTGGTTGAGGCTATATAAAGGAATGCAGAGCCATCCAAGCTCGATATTTAAAGTTGATGAGTCCAGAGGTGCAGTACATGCAAGCTGAAGAAGACAGAGTCCAGACCCAGATTCTGAAAAGAAGTTGTGGCTCCTGTTTCTGTTACTAGAAGGGAACATTACTGGGCCTACACCATCCAGACTGAGTTGAGGAGATTCTGCAGATGTGTACCATTTGTGGTGAACACCATGCCTGTGGAACTCAGATTGTTTGTACAGTGCTGTCAGCTGGGGATCAGACTACGTCCTACAAGGAGGGTTGATTTTCTTCATAAGGAAGACAAGAGTTTTGAAGGACTTTGTGTCCGAGTTTAATGACATATATGCTGTGTGGACTGCTAAGCCAATTTGTAAGATGTGCCTTAGTTGTATATACTATCTAACATATGATTTAGTTTATAAGTAAATCACAAATTGTCTTAATTCACACGAAGCTTAAGTTGATTCTGGATGTTTGAGTATAGGAGGTTATCCTAGATAGCATTTCGGCAGGTCTTTGTTTGACTCTTATATAGTAAAAATTCTTTTGGTTTAAACCGTGGGATATGGTGGCTTCATTTCTTTAGCAATGAACTGGGATTTTGGATTTCATTTTTTTAAAAAAGTTACTGGTCTCTACTAAGATTGTAACAGAAGTAACTCTGATGGAAAACCCCGGTCAGTTGTCTGAAACACATTATTTGTTCAAGAACAAAGACAACATCTGGTTCTGCTTTTCATATTTTGTTAATGGCAGAAAGCTCCTAATGTTCATGTTGTTGAAAACTTAAGTGAGAATGATAATGTGAATTTTATGTCATGATATTTCATCTCAAATATACTGAAGCCATTGCATCATGACTCCATAGAGATTCAGAGACCAGGTGGGAATTGCGAAATATGGAGGAGGTGTTTATTCTTAGTCTATAATATTCAACAGCACATTTGGGTAAATCATGCTGTTTTTAGAAGGAGAAAAAAAGTTGCTGGAGCCAAGCTTTGTTTTAACTTTTTAAATAAACGTTCTTTTTATGGGCATATATTGAGATGAATGATGAACTGTTGAGTTGGATATGTGGCAGAGATTTTTTATTTCATTGAAGTGTGATTGAGTAGAAATGTTTTGGTGGAATATAAAATTAAAAGTGCGGATGAAAGATTTTGTACGATGGGATTGGTGAACAATGAATATAAATGTCAGATAGGAGAGAAGCAACCAGACTGAAAAAAACAATTGATCAGCAAGGAATGATTGAAAACAGCCATTTCTGACATTGTACCGGAGATTTCATTGGCCTTCTGGTTGGGTTATGGTGCGACACTGGTAGTGACGAGGTAAATGCTGCAGTGGTTGAGAATAGAACCTCCACAGAATATAGCATCAGTAGGATCATCTCTCAAAAACACTGAGGCTTTGGGGTCCAAATTCCAAGGTACATTCATGGACACCGTCAGTTCTCTTCTGTAAAAGAGTTTGAGACCTTACAGATACCCACTAGCCTAACACTACTATTACTGCTACCATTATTACAATTTTAACCCTAACCCTAATCCATCAGGCAAACAGAGAATCAAAGAGTCAACAATCACCTTACATTAACCAGACATCTCTCTAGCCAGTAGCCATTCTGACCTATTGCAAAAATTGCTAGGTATCAAAATATATTGACCCCACAAAATGCTGGTTCTGAGGTGAAGGCATAGTTGGACTGTGGGGTATCAAAGAATTATGTAGTGCCCTGGAAATAGAGAACACAGACAAACTGAGGATAATTAGTCTTACTGCTTTTGAGTGGTACTCGTGCAGGTATAATCATTCAACATAATACTACTTCTGTTATATGTTTTTATCTATATGTAACATCCAGATGCGACATAGAATTTATATCATGCAGCAAACTTCAGAAATTGTTTATAGTGTGAAATAAGTGTCTACTGTGTAAGTATTTATCTTAAGAAAAACTGCATTACAATGGTCACTGCAGTCATAGTACACAGCATACAGGAAACAGGTCCAAGTCTGGCACTGACCAAACTGAACAGCCAGAACTGGACAATATGGCTCTTAACAGTGTCTCAGCAATGGCAATGTTACCATTTTAATCTAATACACATTTTTAGAGAATACATTCATTAGTAAGCTGTAATTAAAAATGGGTGATTTCATCCTAGGCTTTCGTACACAGGATATCCTCTTCAGGATGTCTTGATTCATGGATTGCTTGAGAAATGATTCTTTCATTATATCTGTAACAAAAGCAGGAGCATCTCAGCTCAGCTCTGCTCATCATCCTTGTGATTCTAACTGCATCAGTTTAGCACTGACCTGCAATAAAATAATTGATTGCTTTTGTTAGTGAATTGAAAATATGTTGATTATACATATGTGCCTTGTCATGTCAGTATATTAAAGGATTTTTGTATAAAACAAAATAATTATTTGTACTAGTTGACTGGATGCATGGATGCTGCAGTCTATTTTTAAGTAACTAGAATGAAATCATGATTATCACCTATTCAAAAGGCATTTTAAATTACAAGGCCAGAAATTTTATTTACCTAAATGCTCTGTATTTCCAGGAAATAACATGGAAATGCACTAAGTTGCTTTATTATCCCAAAGTAGAGAGAAAAAAGGGAAACTTTAGTCCACATTGGCAAGGTTTCACAGCGTAGAGGAAGCCATACTAGCCATGCAGGAGAAAGAAATGCTTTGGTCAAAGTGCAGCAAAATTGAATCACTTCTTAAAAATTTAAAAGCACTTGCCATGGTGCCTCCACCACTACCATAAACACCAACATCTTTTTTTGTAACATGTCTGTGAATTCTCTTCACATACAAATTTCTGCTTACACTTATAATGAATCCCATTTCTTTTGTCCCACTATATTTTATTCTATAAGGTGTGCTACAGGCTAAAGGTAACAATTCATTTCCATTTATGTAATCTTCAAATTTGGACATGTGCATGTGCATTGTAAACCAGAGAAGCATCTCTTGCACAAATAGAATTATAGATGTTTACAGCATTGAAGGAAGCCATTTAGTGATATTATCTATGCTGGCTCTTTGATGAAGCAATGAAAACGAACCTGACTCTCTTTATAATAAAAGCAAAAAATGCTGCAAATAATCAATAGGTCTGACAGCACCTTTGGGGAGAAAAAGAGTTAACATTTCAGGGCAGTGACCTGTCATCAGAACCCTACTCTCCCTATGGCCTGTAGCTTCCTCTGTTTCAAATGTTACTCTACTCTTTCCTTAAAATATGCAATGGTCTCTATCTTAACTGTTCCCTATTGTAAAGTATTCCATACACTATTAAACACAAAATGCCAATGGCCCTTTTTATGGTTTTACCTACATGTATTAAGCCTTATAAGGAATCCTGTACTTACACCCTCCCTTTTTCAGAATTTTTCCATTGATTACTTACTCCCAGTCTTTGTTTTTCCTCCCAAAATGCAATACCTCAAATTTATAAAGCTTCCCAGATGTATGACTGAGATGCGCAGTCCTGACGCGCAGACCTATGCTGGAATTGCCCGGGAAGTTTCAACTTTTGATAAGAAATTCCCCTGCTTCCCAGGACCCTCCACTAATGTCTCTGACTTGGAGCTAGAGCTGGAGACTTCGGACAGTTCTGTGGTACTTTCCTGGATAGTTATCCAGGAAATGTTAGATTAAAACCTAGTCTAACACCAATATATCTATAGAACTGACCCCTAAATCACTCACACTGACCTTCCCGCCGACTATCCTCCTGACCCAACCCAACTACTCCCCTGACCATCTGAATAACCCTCCAGACCATCTGACTACCTCCAACCACTCCCCCACTACTATCCCACAGACCACCCCTAACCCCTTTCCGATACACCTCTCAACCCAGCTACCTCCTGACCCACCCGATGCACACCAACTACCACTCAGAATCAAAAAGCACCTCACCACCTGCCACCTCACCCACTACTCGCTATCCATTCACCTGCCCCACCCACCTTCACATTTACCTACTTACCTTACCCACCTACCCACCCTACCCATTCACTCATTCATCTACCCACCCATTCACTACTATTCAAACTGGATCATTAAACTTACCAAATGGCACCTAGTGGCATAAAAAGAGAGCATGTCCTGTCTTCCTCCTGACTCTACTCTGCTGCGATGGAGCTCTCCAAGGGGCACTTACTGTGCCCTGCATTTTTCAAAAAGCCAGGCTCGGAAGGGCCTGGAAGAAATGCGGAGCAGTGTCGAGTCAGGGAAATATCCGAGCAGGAAGGTGATCCACTAATGATTGCCACTCCTCGGAAGATCCATGCCAATAAATTGCATCTGCCAACTGTCTGCCCATTCTGCTAACCTGTCTATATCCTTCTGAAATCTTTAGTAGCCTGAGGTTATGCCCCTTTATTTTTGAAAATATGATTTAGAAACTTTAAACTGACTGAAAATTTTACGATTTGAACCAAGACAGAGAAAACTTTTTAAAAAGGCAAGGCCATAGTCCAAGGTGAAGGTGAGAAACAAACAAATCACCCTCACGGGAGTGTGAAGAGAGAGATGTTTCCTATAATACAGTCACCCATCAAAACTCGTAACTGCCCAATGAAGAGATATCAAAAATGTGAAGTACTGGATATTGAAACAATGCTGCCACAGACAAACACGCCCAAAATCTCTTAGAAATTCATAACGGATGAGGTATCTCAGGTTCAGTGGTTAATAAATTTGCTCTTTCTTTGACTCAAGAAAACCTTGTTTGATTGGCTCCTCATTCCTGACAGCTTAAATACTTAAATATATTTTGTCGGGGAGGGTTTAAACTAGAATGGCAGGCGTATGGGAGCCTAAGCAGGGAGACAGAGGGGGTGGGAAACAAGGATAGAAACAAAAGACAGAAAAGAAAGAAGCAATAGTGAAAGGCAGAAAAAACAAGGGTGAAAAACAAATAGGGTCACAGTGCAAAATAATGCTAAGTTGACTAACAAGGTTAAAAAGGCAAATCTAAAGGCATTGTATCTTAATGCTCGGAGCATTCGCAATAAGGTAGATGAATTAACAGAGCAAATAGGTATAAACAGTTATGATATAGTTGCAATTATGGAGACATGGCTGCAGGGTGACCAAGGATGGGAACTGAACATCCAGGGGTATTCAGTATTTAGGAAGGACAGACAAATAGGGAAAGGAAGTGGGGTAGCATTGTTAGTAAAGGAGGAAATCAATGCAAAAGTGAGGAAGGATATTGGCTCAGAATATCATGATGTGGAATCTGTTTGGGTGGAGATAGTAAACACCAAGGGGCAGGAAACATTGGTGGGGGTTGTCTATAGGCCCCCAAACAGTAATGAAGATGTAAGGGAAGGCATTAAGCGGGAAATTAGAGATGCATGTAATAAGAGTACAACTGTACTCATGGGTGATTTTAATCTATATATAGATTGGACAAACCAAATTAGCAATAATAGTGTGGAGGAGGATTTCCTGGAATGTGTACGTGATGGTTTTTTTAGACCGATACGTTGAGGAACCAAATAGGGAGCAGGCTATCCTAGACTGGGTATTATGCAATGAGAAAGGGTTAATTAAAAATCTTGTTGAATGGGGTCCCTTGGGGAAGAGCGACCATAAAATGATAGAATTGTTCATTAGGATGGAGAGTGAAGAAGTTGAATACGAAACTAGGATCCTGAATCTAAATAAAGGGAACTACGAGGGTATGAGGCACGAGTTGGCAATGATGGACTGGGGAACCTTACTGAGAGGGTTGACAGTGGATAGGCAATGGCTAATGTTTAAGGAAGGTATGCATTAATTACAAAAATTATTCACTCCTGTCTGGCACAAAAATAAAACAGGAAAGGTGGCCCAACTATGGCTTACAAAAGGAAGTAGGGATAGTATTAGATCCAAAAAGGAGACATATAAGGTTGCCAATAAAAGCAGCAAACCTGAGGATTAGGAACAGTTTAGAATTCAGCAAAAGTGGACAAAAAGATTAATCAAGAAGGGGAAAATGGAGTACGAGGGTAAACTTGCAATGAACATAAAAACTGACTATAAAAGCTGCTATAAATATGTGAGGAGAAAAAGATTAGCGAAGGCGAATGTAGGTACCCTACAGTCTTAAATGGGGGAAATTATAATGGGGAACAAAGAAATGGCAGAAGAATTGAACACTCTTTTGGTTCTGTATTCACAAAAGAAGACACAAACAATTTCCCAAAAATGTTAAGGAACCAAGGGTCTAGTGAGAAGGAGGAAATTGAAGAAAATCAGTTATAGTAAAAAAAAGGTATGAGAGGCATTAATGGGGTTAAAGGATGAAAAATCCCTAGGGCCTTATAATCTACATCCCAGAGTACTAAAGGAAGTGGCCCTGGAAATATTGGATGCAGTGGTGGTCACTTTCTAAAATTCTGTCGACTTTGGAGCAGTTCCTCCAGATTGGACGGTGTCAAATGTAACTCCACTATTTAAAAAAGGGAGAGAAAAAAACCAGTGAATTACAGACCAGTTAACCTAACATCAGTAGTGGGGAAAACGCTAGAGTCATTTATAAAAGGTGTGATAACAAAACATTTGGAAAGCATTAATGGGATTCGACAAAGTCAGCATGGGTTTATGAGAGGGGAATCATGCTTAATTAATCTAATGGAGTTTTTTTGAAGATGTAACTAGTAGAATAGATAAGAGAGTGGATGTGGTGTATTTGGATTTTAAGAAGGTTTTGATAAGGCCCCACACAGGAGGCTAGTAGGCAAAATTAAAGTATGGGATTGGGGGTAATATACTGGCATGGATTGTGAATTGGTTGACAGACTGGAAACGGAGAGTGGGAATAAATGGGTCTTTTTCTGGGTGGCAGGCGGTGACTAGTGGTGTACCGCAGGAGGCAGTGCTTGTGCCCCAGCTATTCACGATATATATAAATGATTTGAATGAGGGAACCAAATGCAATATTTCCAAGTTTGCTGATGACACAAAACTGGGCGGGATTGTGAGTTGTGAGGAGGATGCAAGGAGGCTTCAGGGCGATTTAGACAAGTTGTGTGTGTTGGCAAACACATGACAGATGCAGTATAACGTGGATAAATGTGAAGTTATATGCTTCGGTGTGAAAAGCAAAAAGGCAGAGTATTATTTAAGTGGTGATATATTGGGAAATGTGGATGTACAAAGGGATCTGGCTGTCTTTGTACACCAGTCAATGAAAGTAAACAGGCAGGTGCAGCAAGCAATTAGGAAGGTAAATGGTATGTTGGCTTCATTGCAAGAGGATTTGAGTTCAGAAGTAGGGATGTCCTACTGCAGTTATACAAGGCCTTGGTGAGACCACACCTAGGGCAGAATTTTCTGTCTGTTGGGCGGGCGGGCCCGACCCGATCTCTGGCGGGTGGGCAACCGATCCCCGCCGAGAAGCAGACCCAGCTGCCATTTTACATGGGTGGGCCAATTAAGGCCCGCCCAGCGTGACATCTGGTGGGAAGCGCTATGCACTTCCTGTGTTGGCCGGGGTGGGGGGTGATTCCCCAAAAGTGAGAATGCGCTCTTTCGCGCATGTGTACGATAAAGCGTACATCTTCTTGAGGCTAAGTGCGGCCTCAGGGAGGTCGCTGACACTTTTAAAAAGATTAAAAATAGAAAAAAAAACCTCCCTAATATGATAATGTCACATGAGATGGGACATGTTCATAATTAACATGATAACTTTATTAAAAATTTTAAAACCCTGCATGAAACCTCATCCTGCCGGTGGATGAGGTTTCATGTTTTCTCTATTTGCCGCCGGGGCTCCTGGCCGACTCACCAACCTTAAGGTTGGACGGGCAGGTCCTTTAATTGTATAAATGATCCTCTCAATGGCCTCAATTGACCATTGACAGGTCGGTAGGCGCGCAGCTGATTTTGCTGCACCCCCGCCTTCCTGAAAAGTTAAATGGGCCGGATGATGTCGGAGGTTCCGCACAACGTCATCCCGGGTCATTTTACGCATCGGCGAGTGGGCCCCGCCCCCTGCTTGCCAACGGCAAAATTCTGCCCCTGGAGTATTGCATGCAGTTTTGGTCTCCCTACCTAAAAAAGGACATATTTGCCATAGAGGGAGTGCAACAAAGGTTCACTATATTAAAACCGGGGATGGCAGGGCTGTCATATGAGGAGAGATTGGTTCGACTGGGCCTGTATTCATTAGAGTTTAGAAGGATAAGAGGGGATCTGATTGAAACATATAAAATTCTAACAGGGCTAGACTGACTGGATGCAGGAAGGATGTTCTCCCTGGTTGGGGAGTCTAGAACCAGAGGCCACAGTCTCAGGGTACGGGGCAGGCCATTTAGGGCTGAGATGAGGAAAAATTTCTTCACTCAGAGGGTGATCAACCTATGGAATTCTCTACCACAGAAGGCTGTGAAGGCCTGGTCACTGAGTATATTCAAGAAAGAAATTGATAAATTTTTGGATACTAGGGGTATGGAGAGAAAGCAGGAATATGGTGTTGAGATAGAGGATCAGCCACGATCATATTGAATGGCGGAGCAGGCTCGAAGGGCCAAATGGCCTACTTTTGCTCCTATTTTCCATGTTTCTATTCTGATTTGAAAAAGACATATCATCGTGAAAAAGAAACTTAAACCTTTGTTACCAACCAAAGAGGTTGAACAGAGGGGAGCCAGTTCACCCCTTCTCACCTGGTCATATTACCCCACCATTTGTAATTCCATGATTTTTGACTGATCAGCTCATTTCAAAGTTGTGTTCCCTCCTCCCAATTTCAAATCATGTTCACATCAAATGTGTATACAGCACCAAACCCTGCATTATACAATTTCTAACCCGCTTTTCAATCTAAGTAACATGTATTAACCCTAATGCATTCTTCCTTTTTCACCAATGAACTTTCTATCCATGCTGCTATATTCCTCATACTATGAGCCATTTTACTTTGTCAGGCACCTTGTCAAATGAATTCTTAAAACTCATGTATGTGTTCGCAGTATGTCTTTCATCTGCACAGCCCTTTCTTGTAAAGTCACCTCGTTATTGAAGTTAAAGTATTAAATTTGGCAAACATGACATTTTTTTAACAAATTTATCCCTCTACCTTTACATGTTCACTAATTTGACCTTAAATTATGAATTCTAACCAGTTCCCCATGTTTGATGTTAGGCTAACAGGAGTATTGTATAATATGGGTAATTATACTCTGTTTTTGCTGAAATTTCAATAATTCTATAAAAGGATACAGAAAAGATAGAACAAATGGATACAGAGTAGTGTGTTCCTGTTGAATATTTAGTACTGGCTCAGGTCTATTGGGCTGAATGGCTGCTTTCTGGACTGGGGTTACTATTGTTCTAATTTAATACTTTGATATCAAGTTATTCCTTATGTAACAAGTATTTCGTTTTTCAGCAGTGTGGTAGCACAATGTGTGCCATCAATATGGCTTCTGCCAGTCATTTTGATCTATTTATCTCAGCTGGCTGTGCAGACTTCAGAATTGATGCTGTAAATAGGAAGAGGGTAAATCACTATAGACTACCTGTTAGCAAAAATGAAAGTGCAATAAACTAGAGGTAATCCTGTGTATGTATGTTGGCTGTGTAGGTTGGCAAGTTGATGGAAGTTATGATTCAGAAAGTAGTGATAAAGGGATTGTTCTCTGATTGGCAGGACCTGTCAAGTCCTCAAGATTTGAAGGGCAGATAAAGAGAATCTATTGCCTTTGATGGGAAAGTACAGAGTAAGACCCATGGCACAGTCACAAAAACATCCATAAGGTGCACTTACAGTCGTTAATAAAATTATTTTAGTAAAAGAAATAGAAACTATGGGCCGAACTTTCCATGCCCACTGGCATCGGGCATGTTTGGTGGTGTGAGCGGACAGTGTGGCAAGAAAGCCAAAAATCATTTTCACAATGTCGTCAAACAAGTTTGCGATCATCCGCCCATCCCATCAATGGCAGGCCGCGTTTCCCACCATCGGACGTCGGGAACCTCATTGTAATATATCTGCATATCATTATAAGACCTGCCCGCCGGAATCGTCCCCCGACTGCTCAATTGTCTGAGTGTTTCACAATGGCATATATAAGGTGTGCACTTGGCAGGCTGCACTTTGAGAGGAACTCGGAGGCTAGTGCACATTATTGTTGCACAGCGCTCGTGAGGATCGCCTGTTGGACTTTAAGTTTGAGGCGCATTGGGGGGATAGGGGCAAGGGCTGCCCTACGGTTGAAGTAAGTTGGGGGGGCAAGGGCTCCCCTGCGGTTGAAGGTAGTGCATAAGCACATGTGGGGTGGGGTGTTGGGGGGGAGGGAAGCAGCCATGCCTAAGGGAAACCTTGTATAAAGTGACCATTCCTCTGCAGCTGAGACAGTTCAGGTGCAGCCACATTGACATGTGTGGAATTGGGCCTCTGGCTTATCTGCCCACTCAAGAAATGCAGAGGCATGAGGTTGCCACCAAGTGCTACAGATCTTTTCATCCCTTAGGCACAAACGGCAAAATAATGAGCGTTTTAGTGGACTGCAGAACAGCTGGACGACTGGGCACATTATGCAACCTCCTTGCTAAAGCTGATCATGGAGCAGTCACTCATGGAGGTGCTTAAAGCCCCCCCTCACATCGCACTGTCTGATCCGCAGTAGTTGGAGGTATCAGTGATGGAGTTCAGCCCATGCAGCAGTGCAGGAGCGACAACCTGCGCCAATGTCCCCATGGCGGCCGCCATCCTACCAGTGTTGACCTCAGTGCATTGGCACGTCGGCACTAACACCTCAGCCTGGAGACTGACGGACTCCTCCATCGTACCTTACAATCTGAGGAGTGCAATGGATATCCCTTCCTGATGTTCCCGAGCTTGCATTTGCAGCTCCAGCAACTGAGGTATGACAGAGTCCAGAGGCTCGTCATCTGACTTGGACTCAGCCAACCTCTGGCCTCCAGCAGTCCTCCAAGTGCCAGAGACCGGGGAAGTCCCTGCCGCCACCTGCTGTGGATCAGACAGTGTGATGTGCTCACCAGGTTGTGATCCCAAGGCTACTCTAAAGCTAGGTCCCACCAAGGTGTGTGTCTCTGCACTGGTGGAGGGTGTGGGTGGGTGCTGTGATGGGACTTCAAGGAGAGTGCCTTCAGGTTCCTCTTCAGAGGTTTCTTTGGGGCTTGATTGGAGACCCTGGGTCATGGACTCTGTTGGCTGTTGTGCCTATGAAAGTAGGAGAGAGAATTAGTGCATGGCAGTGGCCTGTGAAACAGGGCACAGCACCCACAGCATGGTTGTCTGATGGATGTTGCACTACTGGATCCTCACTTGGTAGCTCACCACCAACCTCACTGTCAGCACAGGAACAGTCCAGATCTCCGCCAGCCAGCTAGATGGCTCCAGTTTCAAAGTCCGATAGGACCTTGATTTCAGGCATTACTCCACCAGCCTGCAACCTCTCCCTTTTGTGGTGTGCCAGCTTGTCCTGCATAAATAGAATTGGAGAGAGTATAAGCAGGATGCCTGCCAGGCCAGATGATAAGTATGCCTGGCATGTTATGGGTGGTGAGTGGTCCCATGGACGGGATGAGGACAATGAAGGTGTGTATGAGAGAGTGAATGGTGATGTCCTTTGAAAGGCAGTGAGTGAGGGTCCTGTGGATGTGCGATGTGTTTGTGAGTATGAGAGTGAGAATTAAGAGTGATGAGAAGAGTGACTTACCCTGGCAGAATGGAGAAGGTGGCTGTCCTGTTATGCAGGACATTGGCACTGACCGCCTATGCCACCTTCTCCCAAGCTGGATTGGTGATGTTGCTGCCCACCCTGTGGCCAGAGCAAGGGTAAAGGACATCACATTGAGCTTCCACTGCATCCAAAAGGCACTCAAGGGACACGTCATTAAACCTGGGGGCTACAGTGTTCTTGCCTTTTGGGGCCATGTCTTCCATGCTGTAGTCTTAGGCTTGAAGCACTGAGAGGTGTGCATGCTACGGCGCTTTAGCTATGGTGCCGGCCGTGAGGAAGTGCCGAGGTGATGGCATGGCCGGCGAATGAGAACCCGCCTGCCATCGAAACAGCGTACTTCCCGGGAATGCATAATTAAAGCTGTGGGATTGGGACGACACAGCATGAGAAGTCACCATTGCGCCAGTGGCTAAAACGTTGTTTTTCCTGCCCGCTACTGCACTTGGTACAAATCTGGGACGGCTCCACCCTATGTTTAAATGTTTACATTGTAAACAGAATAAAAATTGCAACTCGCTGAAAATAATGCTGCCATGTCTATGTTACACTAAGTCACATTCATTTATCAGCCATGCCCTTGCCAACCTTCAGTGGATCCGTGTTCCCTAGCATATCAATATTCAAGATCCTTGCCCTCATCTCCAAATCTCTCATGTCCAAGGTCCATCTTAGTTCTGCAATCTCCTTCTGGCAATACTGCTACTGTGTCGCTGTACTTTCAATACTGTCCTACCTTCTGTCATCCCCCTTCATATGTCCTCCATTCACAGAGTTTTCAGCCCAAAAAGCCTCACACTCTGAAAGTTCTCACTAAATCTCTTCACTTTGTTATCTCTTTTCCTTGCTTCAAAAACATGACTTCTTTGGTTTGCTTTCAGTCACAAGTCCTGATCCTTCTCCTATCAGTGCTTGGTGTCTGGTTATTTTTGCCTATGTGAAAGACATCACATAGGGTATCTTGGGACATCACCTGAACTTAAAGGCACTACATAACAATAAGTTACTGCTGATGTTATCCATTAACTTTATAGAAGTGCTCTAATGGCTAATTTTTCTCATTTGAGTAAATGGAACATGTGCTTCCTCTGATTAATGCAGAAGAAAAATGGTGTAGGCATCCATTAAGCTGAATCTTTACCCTTTTATGTTACCCAGATCTTTCTTGGGTGTTTCCAGCTCATTTTTCTACAGGTTGCTGGGTTTCCATTGGAAAAAGTGCCCAGAAGAAAGTGGCACTCAGTAAACTTAGATTCCTCAGGCCACAGCACCATGGAGGGCAGCCAATAAGTTCAAGACAGATCCACAAAGGTATTTTTCCTTTGGACCTGTGGGCAAGGAAGCACCTGCTACCTAAAGCTGGAGGCCATTTAAATTCACAACTTCTGGGTTACCAAAGTATCAAACGCCTTGCATAATAAAAGTATGAACCTGTTTCCTTTTTAAATGCAGAGGAAATCATTCCATTGTTGGAGCAGGGTTGAAGAAATCCCTGATCTGACTCTTACTCTCCTATAATTCTTACTCTGGAAGCACCTGACAGTGCCAGTGGGCAACAAAATTGGAAAATGTTCTGTGCTGCAACATTGGCATTCCTCAGCTTAAAAGGGGCAAATAAAAAGTCACCAAAAAATACATGAAAAATTTGAGAAATTTGAATTGATATTTTGAAGGCTCTATTTTGAGACACAAAGTCTGATGTTCTTGGTCAGTGTTGTCTGCAAGTATTATGCAATCAAAATTGTAATAAATCAGTTAATGTGGGTCTGACTTTGCGTAAAGTCTGGACAGCAAAACGACTAAAGGTTCTGAAGGCATGTGTCTCTATCCATAAATATCACATCATCACTCACTCTTAATAATGGATCATGACCACATGCCCCAGGTCTTTTTGCTACATGAGCAGCACAGTCATTTCTCCATGTGTCCAACATTTGATATATAAAAAAGTCCCACCCACTCATTTATCACTTGTGCAGAGAACAAAGAACTGCCTATAAAAGACTCAGATGCCAAATTAACAGCATATTCACCGAATACCTGTACAATCAGCCTCCAGTTAATTAAATGAATAATTCAGAGAAAGACAAAGATAAAGTCTGACTTTGAAATTAGTGTGACAAGCTCAATGGATAACCCATCATCCGGATCTTCGGTTAATTTTGTTCCCCAGTGCAGCTTCAAGCCAAAATGAAGTTTTGCAGTTTACAGGAAAAGGATGACATTTTTAATATGTGATAATGTTCTTTTGTAAATCTACCACACAGTTATTCCCCCAGCTAAATGTTCATGCATTTGCTAATATGGTCATAAATGCCACCAGTATTAATCTCAGACATAAATGTTTCAATATCCGCTCATAAAATTTGTCCATTAGGGGCGTCAGCAATATATTAGACACAGACTTAAAATGAATCCCTGGAGAACAATATGGTAAATTGCACCCTCTTTAAGCATTGCTCATTTTTCTTTCAAAAATGTTACTGTAATTATAGATGTCTATTTCATAACTGTCCACCTTCTAAATCATCGTATTTCCAATGTACTCCCTGAGGCAGTATCTTTTTCAGTCTCAAAAGCCATTCCTCTGAAGCCTTCATTTCTCTTATACAGAAACTACCTTGGGACTGAATTTCTCCTGACCACTTGAAAAGATTCCCAGCAGCAATAATGCTTAATATAAAATATAGAGAGAATAATTCACAATCACAGAGGCCTCTATTTTCCTTGAAGATTTTCCTTGAAGATACACTTTTTTACAATTAATTTCTGGGATGTGAGCACCATAGTATGGGCCAGCATTTATCGCCCATCCTTAATTGCCGTTGAGAAGGTGATGGTGAGCTGCCTTCTTGAACCGCTGCAGTCCACATGGTGTAGGTACACCCACAGTGCAGTTAGGAAGGGAGTTCCAGGATTTTGACCCAGCGACAATGAAGGAACGGCAAAGTATTTCCAAGTCATGATGGTGAGTGACTTGGAGGGGGGCTTCCAGGTCATAGTGTTCCCATGTATTTGCTGCCCTTGTTCTTCTAGATAGTAGTGGTCATGGGTTTAGAAGGCGCTGTCTAAGCAGCCTTGGTGAGTTCCTGCTGTGCACCTTGTAGTTAGTACACACTGCCACTGTGTGTTGGTGGTGGAGGGAGTGACTGTTTGTGAATGGAGTGCCAATCAAAGTGGACTGCTTTGTCCTGGATGGTGTCAAGTTTCTTGAGCGTTGTGGGAGCTGCACTCGTCCAGGCAAGTGGTGAGTATTCCATCACAATCCTGACTTATGCCTTATAGATGTGACAAACCTCCTGATCTGTCAATCACATTCTTACCAAACCACTGGTCACCTAACTTCCCGTTCTTGCTCCCTTGTTAGCTGACACTATGCGCAGTTTCATCTACTCAGGTTATGTCCCCATCCTTTTTAAATCTCTTGTCATCACCCTGGTCCTCAAACTTCCATACTTGACCCTTCTATCCTGGCAAACTATTGTTCCATCTCCAAGCGCCCTTTCCTTTCTCAAGTCTTTGTATATCCTAAACCTGTGCCCATTTTTCCCAGCAGCTGACAGGAACAGCCCCGAGAGGTAGGGAGATTGGGGGGAGGGGGGAGGGGAGGTGTGGTGTGGCAAGGGGGCAGGGAAGCGTAGTCTTCTAATGCATTGATGGGATCTCTTCCTTAACCTTGTCCAACTGCTTTCTTCCACTTCAAAACAAAAAAAGATATTTCCACTCAACTGGGCAGCAACTTTCTGTTCTTTATGCCAATTAGGCAATGATTTTGTTTCTAAGGGGCAGTGTAGAACTGAGCAAATTGTTAGGGATTCCATGATGATACCCACCCATTGTTATTTATATGCAAATTGGGGGGGGTGTAGGGGGGGCTCAGGGCAGCCATTTTTAGGGACAGGATTGCAACAGAATTGCCTCATTTTCCTTAACTACACAATAGAAGTGCCTGAAAATGAATGATAATACCAAGACCAACTTGTATTTTTATAGTGCCTTTAATATAGTAAAACATCCCATGGCATTACACAGGGGTATTATCAAACAAAAGCTGACACTAAGGAGCTGTTAGAACAGGCTGCTAAAAGCTTGATCACAGAGATAGGTTTTAAGGAGCCTAGAACATTTGACAAAGTTTTACTGTGGTAAATCATATATTTGTGACTAAGTTTTTTGACAGATTGATTCTTTTCTAAACAGAAAGGACTCACAGGAACAATAGTAGCTTCTCGAAACTGTTCTTCCATTCAATTAACTCCTGGCTGATGTCTATCTGAACTCCATTTACTCACCTTTATTCTATATCTGTTTACATCTTTATTAAACAATAATCTATCAAATTCAGACTTGAAAATTCGAATAGGTCCAGCATCCATAGCCTTTTGGAGAGTATGTTTCAGAGTACTATTATTCTTTGTTTAAAAAGCTTACACAACCTGTCCTCATTAATTGATGTGTTATCATTCTAGTGAAGCTGCTGTACCTCCACTAAAGCAAAAAACTGTTTCCGATGAGCTTGAACAAAAGGTTACTGATCTGAAACTTTTAACTCTGTTTCTTCCTCACAGATGTTGCCAGACCTGGTGAGTATTTCCAACATTTTCTGGTTTTATACCTTTTTTGAGGTTTGCTGCCCTTGCAGATCAAGTCTGACCAAAACCCCGTGCAACTGAAGCATCACCTCACCATTTATAAAGTCCAGCCCCTTTGAGAAAAGGGTCAGTATTCCATTCACTTTTTTGTTTGCTTTTTCCACCCATCCACTAGTTTTAGTAATTGTTTCCCCAGACAGCTCTTCCATAACTCTTAGTCCCTCATCAATAAAAAAGTAGTTCTATTTGCCTTTCTAAGATCCAAAGTGAATAACCTCACACTTCCCTACATTACACTCCATCTGCCATAGGTTTGCCCACTCACTTATTCTTTTTATGTCACCATGTAACTTTCTGCTCATGGTGTCTGCCTGAGCATCATCTAAAAACTTGCACATTCGTCGTCCAGTTATTAATATATATAGTGAAAAGCTGAGGATTCAGAACAGATCCCTGCAGGGCAGCACTTGTCTCCACTACTACTGCCACAATGACAATGACAACAACTTGCATTTATGTTTTTTTAATTCTTTCACAGGATGTGAGCATCACTGGCTAGGCCTACAATTGTTGACCATCCCTAGTTGCTGTTGAGAAAGTGGTGGTGAGCTGCCTTCTTGAACCGCTGTAGTCCATGTGGTGTAGATACACCCACAATGCTGTTAAGGAGGGAGTTCCAGAATTTTGACCCAGCGACAGTGAAGGAACAGTGATGTAATTCCAAGTCAGGATGGTGAGTGGCTTGGAGGGGAACTTCCAAGTGGTGGTGTTCCCATCTATCTGCTGCCCTTGTCCTTCTAGGTGGTAGAGATTGCGGGTTTGGAAGGTACTGTTGAAAGAGCCTTGGTGAGTTGCTGCAGTGCATCTTGTAGATGGTACACACTGCGGCTACTGTGTGCCGGTGGTGGAGGGAGTGAATGTTTGTGGATGGGGTGCCAATCAAGTGGGCTGCTTTGTCCTAGATGGTGTCAAGATTCTTGAGTGTTTTTGCAGCCATACTCATCCAGTCAAGTGGAGAGTATTCCATCACACTCCTGGCTTGTGCGTTGTAGATGATAGACAGGCTTGGGGAGTCAGGAGGTGAGTTGCTCGTTGCAGAATTCCCAGCCTCTGACCTGCTCTTGTAAAGCCTCAGTATTTATATATCTAGTCTAGTTCAGTTTCTGGTCAATGGTAACCCCCAGGATATTGATAGTGGGGGATTCAGTGATGGTAATGCCATTGAATGTCAAGGTGAGATGGTTAGATTCTCTCTTGTTGACATGGCACTTGTGTGGCGTGAATGTTACTTGCCACTTCTCAGCCCAAAACTGAATATTGTCCAGGCCTGGCTACATATGGACATGGACTGCTTCAGTATTTGTGGAGTTGTGTTGAACAATGTGAAATCATCAGCAGATCTAGAGGAGTGGCAAACCTCTATTAAAACACACTCTTCAAGTCTCAATTGCTGAACAGGCAAATGGATGAGGCATATGTTCACACCAACAGCTGTGAAGATGCATGAAGACTACAGTGGGATTGATACTTTGCAGTGGTCGTGGCTTGCCATGTCATTGGGCAAAGATTGCCAACTCACCAAGGCTGTAGTTACACACAGTACACTGGCTTCTTCACGTTAAAAGGTGACACATGTAGTCTCTGCTATGGATACCAAAATGCCCTACAGCGATGAACGAGTGGTGTCGGAGACAGTGCTGGGAACCTTGAGGTCTCTAGTCACAAATCTGCACATAGCTGGTGAATGTCTGAGCCCTTGGATTTAGGGCAGAAGTATCTCCCTGGTAGTAGCATCTCCATGACAGCAGTCCCATTTAGGGTCACCTCTGCTTACCTCACTTGACGGAGGAACTTGAAAAGATATCCCAAACAGAGACAATCCCAAACTGTCCTGACCAGGAACTGACCACTTTGTGGGATCACCACCCTTGGGGTCAACAACACACACAAGCAAAAGAATGCATTAATTTCAGTACCTGAAATGTGTGCACCTTATGAACAATCAAAACAATGAATGCCTCAAAAGGAGAACCATCATTGTTTCATGAAAATTTGCAAGATATAACATCGATGTTGCTGCTTTCAATGAAACCCAGCTCCCTGTGGAAGGCCAGCTGAAAGGAGGAGGAGGGCAATACACTTTCTTCAGGAAAGGTAAACCAGAGGACAATCATTGTATCCATGGCGTGGGTTCAACATCAAAAACAGATTCGCAGATCTTCCAATTGGGGTATTAACAAAGGGCTCATGACTCTGCGCCTTCATTTTGGTGGCAATCAATAGGCCACAATCAGCAGTGCTTATGTTCCCATACTCGAATCTACTGACCAATCCAAAGAGCATTTTGATGCAGATCTGGATTCTGTACTGGCAGCCATCCCAAACAAGACAAACTGATTCTAATACCAGAGTTGGACACAACCAGACTGCCTGGAAGGGCATCATCGAGAAAGAAGGAATGGGGAAATCAAATGCCAATGGCTTCCTCCTCTTCACCAAGTGCATTGAATATGGCCTTACCGTCGCAAATATCTTTTGTCAGAAAGATAAGTACAAGTCAACATGGAAACATCCCCGATCCAAGCTTTGGTACCTGCTGGACTACACCATTGTATATCCTTCCTAACCCACATTCAGACAATTACCTGCGCCATTCGGGATGCAAACAACTGCTGGACAGGTCACAGGTTTGTACAATCTACCATGAGCATACGCCTGGCACCCAAAGATCCTCAAATGAATTCAGAAGAAGATTTATCACCCACATTCTCCAGGAGATAAAAACAAGACAACAATTCCAGGTGCAACCTTCTTCCTGTCTTGCCCTCTCAGACTCCAATGATGCCTGTGTGGAAAGGCTTTGGGACAAGATCAAATCTGTGACTCAAGAGACATTCACCTAGACCATTAAATTGGAATCTCACAGGCACCAAGACTAGTTTGATGAGAATGAAAAAGAAATATGCAAAGTTCTTGATCAGAAATTCCAGGGCTTCATCGCATCACAGCAGAAACAAGAAGCATTTTTTTTTATTATTTGTTCTGGACCAGCATTTATTGACTCTCCCTAATTAGCCCTGAGAAGGCGAACTGCCGCATTAAGTGTGGTGTAGGTACACCCACAGTGCTGTTAGGAAGGAAATATGTACTACTCAAATCCAAAGCCCAGAGAATGATGTGTGCCATCAAGAAGAAACGGTGTGTAGAGAAAGCCAATGAAATCCAACATTACACAGACCTGCACAGCTTCTTCTTGGCCACCATGTCCATCTATGGACCAAAATAAATGGTCCGCCCCCTCCTCCAAGCTGAAGACTTCTCAGAGACATTACAGCTATCCGAGGCCATTGAAAGGAGCACCTCTGGAACCTTCTCAATTGGGAGTCAACACTATCAACAATCAAAGCGAACCCTTAACAGCCTGAGGGGTCAAATTTTGGTATTCTGCCAACACTTGCTGAGATCTAACAGATGAAGAATAGGTGTGTGGTCCGGACAACATTCCTGCAGAGATCTATAAAGCTGGTGGTCAGGAACGCTCAATCAAACTCTCAGGTCTTTCACAATAATCTAGGAAGAAGAAGTACTACCTCCCGAATTCCACAATGTCATAAGTGTTTCCCTTTTCAAGGAGGGTGATAAATCAGTTTGTGGGAGCTATAGAGGCATTTGCCTTTTGTCAACTGTGGGGAAGATTCTCACACAAATCCTCCTGAACAGTCTCCTAAGCATCAGCAGAGACATACTTCCGGAGACCTAGCGTGGTTTCTGGACATCAAGGGGAACCATAGATATGACCTTTGTCACTCAACAAACCCAAGACAAGTGTCTGGGACAATGTAAAGAGCTCTACATGACCTTTATTGATCTGTCAAAGTCCTTTGGAATGTCCTTCGACTCTTGCATGACAGTATGACAGCAACAATCTTTTGCAATGGATTGGATCCCTTTCATATCCGGATGAGTGTCAAGCAATGTTGTGTGACTGCACCAACTCTTTTCACTATCTATCTCAGCCTGGTCATGGAAATCATTCATGACCAACTTCCAGAAGGGATCATGATTGAATTTAACTCGACAGTAAGCTTTACAACTGAAACAGGCTGGGAGGCAAGACTAAGGGAACCCTCTAGCAAATCCATGACATACAATAAGCCGATGACTGTGCAGTTGTGGCCCACACTGCAAGCAAAATTCAGACCACTCTCAATCTCTTCAACACTGCATACAACAGGATTGGTCTCTCATTCAACATCAGCAAGACCAAAATCCTTCACAAACCCTTACCCCTGGGTAAGCACCTACGTCTCCACCATTGTTATTGATGGGGAGGCTTTAGAAGTCACTGAGACTTTTTATATCTCGGCAGCTGTCTTTCTCAAAAGGTCACCATTGAAGTGGAGATCCAGCACAGAATCAGCTGTGCCATTGCAGCTTACCAAAAATTGTGAAATTGGGTCTTCAACAACAGAGATCTCTATTGGAGTACAAAGACTTTAGTCTACAATGTTGTTGGCTTCACCACCCTTCTATATGGCAGTGAGACTTGGATCACCTATCAAAGACACCTCTTTGAGAATTTCCACCAGCATTGCCTCCACAGGATACTCAAAGCGGAGTGGGAAGACAGGCGAATAAACTCCAGCATCTTCATCAAAGCCAATTCTTTGGGCATCACAACCAGGATCATGCGAAATCAACTCGCTGGTCTGGACAATGCATCTGCAGGCCAAATAATCAGCTTGCGAAGCGGATCCTCTATTCCCAACTTAAGAACATAGAAGATAAGAACAAAAGATATAAGAACAAGAGTAGACCATTCGGCCCCTCAAGCCTGCTCCACTTTTCAATAAGATCATGGCTGAGCTTCTTGTGTTTCGATTTCCACATTCCCATCTAACCCCAATAACCCCTGATTCCCTTGACTAACAAGAATCTATCTACCTCCGCCTTAAAAATATTCAATGACCCCACCTCCAACACCTTCTGAGGTAGTGCATTTCAAAGTCAAACAACCCACTGAGAGAAAAGATTTCTCCTCATCTCTGTCCTAAAAGGATGACCCCTAATTTTAAAACAGTGCCCCCTAGTTCCGGACTCACCCACTAGAGGAAATGTCCAACTTGTCAATACTGTTCAGGATCTTGTATGCTTCAATCAAATCACCCCTCACCCTTCTAAACTCCAGTGGAAACAAGACCAGTCTGTCCAACCTTTCCTCATAAGACAATCCACTCATTCCAGGTATCAATCTAGTAAACCTCCTTTGAATCACCTCCAACGAATGGCACCCAAGGATGGTATTCAAACTTAAGGAGGACAAAGAAACGGTTTTAAGGGCACTCTGAAAGCTGCATTGAAAAGGCGACAAATTGACATCGCGTGCAAGGGTGGAAATTACTACTAACCACATCCAACAAGCCCCAAGACAGTGGCAAACTGGCCACATAAACTCTGCTGCAGGAAAACAACGAAAATGGAAGGTGAGAAATCAGAACCCTGGCTGGGACTTTCCATTCTGGGCCTAAGGCCCATGCCAGGGGCGGGGACTGGGAGTGTTTCCTACCGTGGAGCCCAGCGGGAAGTTGCGCCGAATTGCACGATGCCGGACTCATCAATTATGCAGTCAGGAATTTTCTGGCGTAATGCGCACCAGACCAGCCAGTTTCCCTTTTTATCCTTGAGCAACACTAGAAGAAAATATTGATTATCTTCCATTGTTACTGAGAGCACAAGTCTTCCCTCAGTTAACGGAGCTAACCATCTTTGAGGAGCAGGCCTTTTAACTGTCGGGAAGGTGCTCAGGTCTAGGGGGAAGGTGAAAGGTGAGATCAGTAGACTGCTCAAGGCGCACAGACCCAAGCATTCATCACAGGCAGCCCTGCAACTTTAAATTACATCTAGTAGGTTCTTAACTAAAGGAAGAAATAGTCAAGGAACGTCACTTGTGGAGCTGTCTTCAAGAAGGACACTAGCATTTATTTGATGGTCCTCCCATTGAATCCAGATGATGTAGAATAGGTATTGCTCTTGGAGTTTCTCTAGTGCTCTTAAGTGTCGCTGGTACACAGTCTAGATCTCACTGCAGTTCAGGAGTGTGGTGAAGACAAATGCTCTGTACAATAGGACTTTTGTTTTGTAGAGGTCTTTTCTGTCAAACACTCACTGCCTAGTTTATAAAAGGCTGAGCTGGTGCAGCTGATCTGTTGTTGGATCTCCTCATCAACGGTGGCCTTTTGAGAGGGATAGTTGCCAAGGTATGAGAAGTGCTCAATAGTTTCCAGAGTCTCTCCTTCAACATATAGCGGAGGTGGAATATTTGGCTGACAAGGTGTGGGTTGATATAAGAGTTTTATTTTGGCAGCATTGAAGGACAGGCCGAGGTTCTTGTGTGCAGAATTGAAGAGATCGAGAGTGACTTGCAAATCTGGTGCAGTGGGCAATGACAGTGCAGTCATCTGCAAACTGTAGATCATGTATGCCAATGGTGGTTAGTCTAGTTTTGACACGGAGGCAACTGAGGATAAAGGGTTTTCCAAATAGGTGGTAATTAATACTCACACCAGAAGGCAGTTGATCTTTGATGAGGTGATTAGTCACTGTCAGGTAGATTGTAAATAGTGGATTAGAAATCATCAGGTAGATTATAATCGTCAAATAAATGTTATCAAACAAACTTGCTCGACACTGGTCTGGATTTTGAAGGGGACTGTTTCAGATAGCCCCCTCAAGACAGTTGTAGTCATACCATCATGAAGCAATTGTAGGATTGTGATGGAGTTTCTTGGACTTCCAGATCTTTGGGTTGACTGAATCTCTTGATCTATTTATTTCGTTTTTTATTCATTCACGGGATGTGGGCTTCGCCAGTTGGGCCAGTTTTATAGCCCATCCATAGTTGCCCTTGAGAAGGTGATGGTACACCCACAGTGCTGTTAGGAAGGGAGTTCCAGGATTTTGACCCAGTGACACTGAAGGAATAGTTATATATTTCTAAGTCAGGATAGTGATCGACTTGGTGGGGAACTTCCAGGCGGTGGTATTCCCATCTATCTGCTGCCCTTGTCCTTCTAGGTGGTAGTGGTCGTGGGTTTGGAAGGTGCTGTCTAAGGAGCCTTGGTGAATTCCTGCAGTGCATCTTGTAGATGGTACACACTACTGCTACTGTGCGTCAGTGGTGGAGGGAGTGAGTGTTTGTGGATGTGGTGCCAATCAAGTGGGCTGCTTTGTCCTGGACAGTGTCAAGCTTCTTGAGTGTTGTGGGAGCAGCACTCATCCAGGCAAGTGGAGAGTATTCCATCACAGTCCTGACTTGTACCTTGTAGATGGTGGACAGGCTTTGGGGAGTCATTAGGTGAGTTACCCACTGCAGGATTCCTAGCTTCTGACCTGCCCTTGTAGCCACAATATTTATAAGGCTAGTCCAGTTCATCTTCTGGTCAATGGTAACCCCCAGGATGTTGATAGTGCAGGATTTAGTGATGGTAATTCCATTGAGGTCAAGGGGCGATTGTTAGATTCTCTCTTGTTGGAAATGACCATTACCTGTCAGGACGCTATCAATGTATATAATATTTTGGAAAATATTTTTCTTTTAAAATAGAGGATTAGTCTGCGGGTATGTCTTAATTGGATTAAAGCCAGCTAGTCTGGATGTTTTGATATATACTGGTTTTGATATGTAAGAGAGATAATGTGCATTTCTATTTTTTGAATAGAGCATTCAAGAAGTGGGGTGAAAACTTGACGCCTATCTGACAGCTACCAAGCAATATGTTTATATTACTAATAAAATTAGTACAATGAATGGGAAATTTGTTACAAATTATGATAGTAGTAATTTGTAGCCAGGTATATATATATTTTTAACCTGTGAAAATTAAAAAATGTTTCAGTTAGTTTAATATAAAACCTCAAGAACTAATGGTCTGCTTCCTGAATTTAGAGTCGCATCTCAAACATAACACTTAAAATTATAGGTTATGACAGTTGTTTAATGCCTCCCTCTGGGATTTTTAAATAACTCCGCCTAACCAACTGCATCAGTCATAACATTGCCTGACAGTTGTGTGGCTCGAATGTTACTTGCCACTTATCAGCCCAAGCCTGGATATTGTCCAGGTCTTGCTGCATTTGGATATGTACTGCTTCAGCACCTGAGGAGTCGCGAAAGATGCTGAACATTGTGCAATCATCAGTGAACATCCCGACTTCTGACCTTATGATGGAAGGAAGGTGATTGATGAAGCTGCTGAAGATGGTTGGGCCGAGGACACTAGCTTGGGGAAATCCTGCAGTGATGTCCTGGAGCTGAGATGACTAACCTCCAACAACCACAACCATTTTCCTTTCTGCTAGCTATGACTCTAATCAATGGAGTGTTTTTCCCCTGATTCCCATTGACTCTTGTTTTGCTAGGGCTCCTTGATGCCACACTCAGTCAAATGCGGCCTTGATGTCAAGGGCAGTCATTCTCACCTCACCTCAGGAGTTCAGATCTTTTGTCCATGTTTAAGCCAAGGCTGTAATGAGGTCAGGAGCTGCATGGCTTCAAACTGGGCATCAGTGAGCAGGTTATTGGTATGCAAGTGCCGCTTGATAGCACTGTTGATGACCCCTTCCATTACTTCACTGATGATCGAGGGTAGACTGATGGGGTGGTAATTGGCCAGGTTGAATCTGTCCTGCTTCTTGTGTGCAGGATATAACTGAGCAATTTTCCATATAGCCAGATAGATGCCAGTATTGCAGCTGTACTGGAACAGCTTGGCTAAGAGCGCGGCAAGTTCGGGAGCGCAAGTCTTCAGTGCTATTGCCAGAATATTGTCAGGGCCCATAGCCTTTGCAGTATCCAATGCCTTCAGCCTTCGTTTATTGATGGCAAATGTTTGAATCAGATCGATGAATGCAATGAAAAGTTCCTGGTGTTATTCTTGACATTTCTCATGAATTTGTCTGGCAACATAGACCCCACCAGTGCTTCTTCTGGAAGGTCCAAAGTCATACTGTGTCTCTGCAAGGATTTCATCAGCCACAGGAAGTAGGCGATTCAGGAGAATGTGTGTCAGAATTTTCCCTGCTATGAAGAGGAGGAAAATAACTCAATAGTTTCTGCCACATGATTGTCTCCCTCTTGAAGCTCCCATTGTGGCTGGTGAAAGGCTGCTGACTTTCAGTGGGGGAGACTGCAGATGGCCTTGGAGGAAGACTGCAAGCTGCTCTGGGTCTGGAAGGCCCAGCTACAAACCGCACAATCTCAACTTGGGCAGCAGCAGCCTGGGCTGTGGCAGAAAAACAACAGCAAAGGCGCTAGTGGAATGACAAGACTGGGATTATGAATGCTTAATTACTTAACATTGAGTTCAACAACTGCAGACCATGAACTCTCTCCTCCATTCCCACCCCTTTTCTTAATCCCCATTTTTCAATATTCATTTTCACTTTTTATCCACTTAGTTTTATTTTTATTTATTTTCATTTTTATTTACTGTTTTATCCCCACCTTTTATCCTATTTTCAATCTTTTTACCCGCCACTGTCCCCCCACCCCACCCCCACAAGGACCATCTGTCACTTGTTCATGTTGTTCTTTCCAGAGTGCTTACCCTTGTCCTGCTATTATCACATTCTGCTTTCTGACCTTAATACCACCATCAGCACCTCCTTTAGCCAGTACCGCAATTATCAACACGCCTTTGTCTTTTTGTTCATGACATCTTCAGCAATCTTTCCTTTGCCTCCACCTATCACTGGCCTTCTAGCCAGCCTCACCTGCTCCACTCTCCTTAAATAGTATAAATTTCATCAAATTTTTACTTCTCTTTAACTCTGAAGAGTCATACGGACGCGAAACGTTAACTTTATCTTTCTCTCCACAGGTTGTGTTAGACCTGTTGAGTTTTTCCAGCATTTTCTGCTTTTGTTTCAGATTTCCAGAATCTGCAGTATTTTTCAGATTTCTAGTTGCGCTGCAGTGGAAACTGAAACATTCGCCATCAAAGGCTGCATCAAGATTGGGTCCACAATTATGCTAAACCAAAACAAAAACAGAATTACCTGGAAAAACTCAGCAGGTCTGGCAGCATCGGCGGAGAAGAAAAGAGTTGGCGTTTCAAGTCCTCATGACCCTTCGACAGAACTTGAGTTCGAGTCCAAGAAAGAGTTGAAATATAAGCTGATTTAAGGTGTGTGTGTGGGGGGTGGAGAGAGAGAGAGAGAGAGAGAGAAGAGGAGTGGGGGTGTGGTTGTAGGGACAAACAAGCAGTGATAGAAGCAGATCATCAAAAGCTGTCAACCACAATAGAACAAAAGAACACATAGGTGTTAAAGTTAAAGTTGGTGATATTATCTAAACGAATGTGCTAATTAAGAATGGATGGTAGGGCACTCAAGGTATAGCTCTAGTGGGGGTGGGTAGAGCATAAAAGATTTAAAAAAAAATTTAAAAATAATGGAAATAGGTGGGAAAAGGAAAATCTATATAAATTATTGGAAAAAAAAGGAAGGGGGAAACAGAAAGGGGGTGGGGATGGGGGAGGGAGCTCATGACCTAAAGTTGTTGAATTCAATATTCAGTCCGGAAGGCTATAAAGTGCCTAGTCGGAAGATGAGGTGTTGTTCCTCCAGTTTGCGTTGGGCTTCACTGGAACAATGTAGCAAGCCAAGGACAGACATGTGGGCAAGAGAGCAGGGTGGAGTGTTAAAATGGCAAGCGACAGGGAGGTTTGGGCCATTCTTGCGGACAGACCGCAGGTGTTCTGCAAAGTGGTCGCCCAGTTTACGTTTGGTCTCTCCAATGTAGAGGAGACCGCATTGGGAGCAACGAATGCAGTAGACTAAGTTGGGGGAAATGCAAGTGAAATGCTGCTTCACTTGAAAGGAGTGTTTGGGTCCTTGGACGGTGAGGAGAGAGGAAGTGAAGGGGCAGGTGTTACATCTTTTGCGTGGGCATGGGGTTGTGCCATAGGAGGGGGTTGAGGAGTAGGGGGTGATGGAGGAGTGGACCAGGGTGTCCCGGAGGGAGCGATCCCTATGGAATGCCGCCAGGGGCGGTGAAGGGAAGATGTGTTTGGTGGTGGTATCATGCTGGAGTTGGCGGAAATGGCGGAGGATGGTCCTTTGAATGCGGAGGCTGGTGGGGTGATAAGTGAGGACAAGGGGGACCCTATCATGTTTCTGGGAGGGAGGAGAAGGCATGAGGGCGGATGCGCGGGAGATGGGCCGGACACGGTTGAGGACCCTGTCAACTACCGTGGGTGGAAAACCTTGGTTAAGGAAGAAGGAAGACATGTCAGAGGAACTGTTTTTGAAGGTAGCATCATCAGAACAGATGCGACGGAGGCGAAGGAACTAAGAGAATGGGATGAAGTCCTTACAGGAAGCGGGGTGTGAGGAGCTGTAGTCGAGGTAGCTGTGGGAGTCGATAGGCTTGTAATAGATATTGGTAGACAGTCTATCACCAGAAATTGAGACAGAGAGGTCAAGGAAGGGAAGGGAAGTGTCAGAGATGGACCATGTGAAAATGATGGAGGGGTGGAGATTGGAAGCAAAATTAATACATTTTTCCAAGTCCCGATGAGAGCATGAAGCAGCACCGAAGTAATCATCAATGTACCGGAGAAAGAGTTGTGGGAGGGGGCCGGAGTAGGACTGGAACAAGGTATGTTCCGCATACCCCATAAAGAGACAGGCATAGCTGGGGCCCATGTGGGTACCCATAGCCACACCTTTTATTTGGAGGAAGTGAGAGGAGTTAAAGGAGAAATTGTTCAGTGTGAGAACAAGTTCAGCCAGACAGAGGAGAGTAGTGGTGTTGGGGATTGTTCGGGCCTCTGTTCGAGGAAGAAGCTAAGGGCCCTCAGACCATCCTGGTGGGGGATGGAGGTGTAGAGGGATTGGACGTCCATGGTGAAGAGGAAGCGGTTGGGGCCAGGGAATTGGAAATTGTTGATGTGACGTAAGGTGTCAGAGGCATCACGGATGTAGGTGGGAAGGGACTGGACAAGGGGAGAGAGAAGGGAGTCAAGAATTAGAGAAATGAGTTCTGTTGGGTAGGAACAGGCTGACACGATCGGTCTACTGGAACAGTTCTGTTTGTGGATTTTGGGTAAGAGGTAGAAGCGGGCCGTCCGAGGTTGGGCGACTATCAGGTTGGAAGCTGTGGGAGGAAGATCTCCAGAGGAGATGAGGTCAGTGACAGTCCTGGAAACAATGGCTTGATATTCAGTGGTGGGGTCATGGTCCAGGGAGAGGTAGGAGGAAGTGTCTGCGAGTTGACGCTCAGCCTCCGCGAGTTAGAGGTCAGTGCGTCAGACAACAACAGCACCACCCTTGTCAGCGGGTTTGATGACAATGTTGGGGTTGGACCTGAGAGAACGGAGTGCAGTAAGTTCAGAGAGAGACAGGTTAGAATGGGTGAGAGGAGCAGAGAAATTGAGACAACTAATGTCATGCCGAATAATTGTTGTAATTCATGCATACCTTCCTTAAACATTAGCCATTGCCTATCCACTGTCAACCCTCTCAGTAAGGTTCCCCAATCCATCATTGCCAACTTGTGCCTCATACCCTCGTAGTTCCCTTTATTTAGATTCAGGATCCTAGTTTTGGATTCAACTTCCTCACTCTCCATCCTAATGAACAATTCTATCATTTTGTGCTCGCTCTTCCCCAAGGGACCCCACACAACAAGATTGTTAATTAATCCTTTGTCATTGCACAATACCCAGTCTAGGATAGCCTGCTCTCTAGGTGGTTCCTCAATGTATTTGTCTAAAAAACCATCACATACACACTCCAGGAAATCCTCCTCCACATTATTATTGCTAGTTTGGTTTGTCCAATCTATATGTAGATTAAAGCCACCCATGATTACAGTTACTCTTATTGCATGTGTCTCTAATTTCTTTCTTAATGCCTTCCCTTACATTACTGTTTGGGGACCTAAAGACAACACCCACCAATGTTTTCTGCCCCTTAGCTTCTCTTATCTCCACCCAAACAGATTCCACATCATGATATTCCGGGCTAATATCCTTCCTCACGATTGCATTGATTTCCTCCTTTACTAACAACGCTACCTCTATTTGTCTGTCGTTCCTAAATACTGAATAGCCCCGGATGTTCAGTTCCCATCCTTGGTCAACCTGCAGCCATGCCTCTGTAATTGCAACTATATCATACACATTTTTGCACCGTTAATTCATCTACCTTATTGCAAATGCTCCGCACATTAAGATACAATGCTTTTAGATGTGTCTTTTTAACCATGTTAGTCACCTTAGCTTCATTTTGCACTAAGGCCACATTTGCTTTTCGCCCTTGTTTTTTCTGCCTTCCACTTTTGCTTCTTCCTGTTCTGTCTTTTGTTTCTATCCTTGTTTCCCCCTCCTCTGTCACTCTGCTTAGGTTCCCATCCCCCTGCCATTCTAGTTTAAACCCTCCCCAACCAAACTTACAAACACATCCCTGAGGACATTGGTCCTGGTCCCGCCCAGATACAACCCATCCAGTTTGTACTGGTCCCACCTTCCCCAGAACCGGTCCCAATGTTCCAGGAATCTGAATCCCTTCACCCAACACCGTTTCTTCAGCCACATATTAGAAACATAGTAAACTTAGAAACATAGAAACATCGGTATTCATCTGATATATCCTGTTATTTCTACTCTTGCTAGCCCATGACATCCTGAGATTACTACCTTTGAGGTCCTACTTTTTAATTTATGTCCTAGCTCCCTATATTTAGCTTGTAGGACCTCATACCTTTTTGTTACCTATGTCATTGGTACCAATATGTAACATGACCACTGGCTGTTCACCCTCCCCCTTCAGAATGCCCTGCAGCCTCTCCGAGACATCCTTGACCCTGGCACCTGGGAGGCAACATATCATCTTGGGGTCTCTTTTGCGGCCGCAGAAACACCTGCCTATTCCCCTTACTATTGAATCCCCTATCACTGCAGCCCTGCCATGCTTCTTCCTCCCTTCTTGTGCAGCAGAGCCACCCATGGTGCCATGGACTTGGCTCCTGCTGTTTTCCCCGAGAAGTTGTCTACCTCAACAGTATCCAATATGGGTTAGAGAGGGGGACGGTCATAGGGCATTCTTGCACTACCTGCCTTCCTCTACTCTGCCTGGTGGTCACCCATCCCCTTTCTGCCTGTTCAGTCTTTACCTGCAGTGTGACCACCTCACTGAACGCGCTGTCCACGATAATCTCAGCATCGCGGATGTTCCACAGTGAATCCACCCGCAGCTCCTGCTCTGAAATGCAGTTAGCCAGTAGCTGCATCTGTACATACTTCCTGCACACATGCTCACCAGGGACACTGGAAGTGTCCATGACTTCCCACATAGTGCAGGAGGAGCATGTCAAACATGTGAGCTCTGCTGCCATGACTTCCCTTTAAGCACATTAGGTACTTCCTTTAGAGAATACTAATTATGCTAGGGGCCTTATTGCACTCCAAACACTCCCACTATAGTCCAAAGTCCTCACCTTATTTCATCTAAGCTAATGGACTACAGCAGTTTAATTAGTAGAAAAAGTAGAAGTACTCACCTAACCCTACATCCCAATCAGCAGTCTCCCTACATCACATCACTTTTTGAATCATGATGTCATTTTGAACTCTACCGCCTGATGGTCCTGAGGGTATGCCTCTCCTCTATGGTCTTGGCCTCTGTTTCTCATGCCCTTATATACCGCTCTCGCTGGCCTCTCCTCTCTGGTCCTAGCCTCTATTTATTGTGCCCTTTTATACTACTCTCATTGGCCTCTCCTCTCCTGTCAGCCCCAAATCTCCCCAGAACTCTCGCTCTGTCCTCGCGCTGCTTTCAGACCTGAGTCCAGCTCCCACTCTTTTTGAATCTCCAATGGTTTCAGTCCCTCCACTGCCCATGGCTTCAGCAATGGCTATCCCAAGAATGATCAGCACAGTCTCCTCCATGGGGCTGGCAACCCATCCACCACCTTAAACATTCACTTCCTCCACCACCGACACACAGCGGCAGCAGTATGTACTATCAACAAGATGCACTGCAACAACTCACCAAGGCTCCTTCAACAGCACTGACCAAAGCCAGGACCTCTACCTCCTGGAAAAATAAGGGCAGCAGATAGATGGGAACACTACCACCTGTAAGTTCACCTCCAAGTCACTCACCATCCTGACTTGGAAATATATCGCCGTTCCTTCACTGTCATTGGGTCAAAATCCTGTATCCCCCTCCCTTTCAGCACTGTGGGTGTACCTGCACCACATGGACTACAGTAGTTCAAGAGGACGGCTCACCACCACCTTCTCAAGGGCAATCAGGGATGGGCAATAAATGCTAGTCCAGTCAGAGATGCCCACATTCCATGAACAAATAAATTTTTAAAAAGGCAATGCAGTGCAATCTTTTTGGGTGATGTGGTTATTATGGTTGAATAGCTGGCAGTGCAAACTATGAGATGTGGGTGAGAGGCTGACAGCAGCATTGAGACTGTGAGGTTGATGTGATTGTGAGATATGAGTACTGATTAATAGAGATTTTTAGTAGGTGAGCGATAGTGTGGTGAATTGAGCAGTGCCTAAGTCTAGTGGTGGAGTGAATAGGATATGCCATTTGAAGATGGATTCACAGACCCTATTCATGTGTGATCATTGGACTTGTTATGACACTGCATTTAGTTTGGCATGGCTTGACTCCTGGCAGTGACCTCCACAGCTATCTACTCCACTCTCTTGTGAGCATGTGTCTATAGGGCCTCCTGAAGCCTGCAGATATAAGATAGCTCTCCTCCTTTCCATCTCCTCCACCAAGGCCTCCATCGCAGTGTCTGAAGCCTTCTAAGTTGTGCCATTATTCAATGTTCCACAGGTCAGAGTACCTTCTGGCTGCTAGCCCCGGTTCCAGCCTCAGTGCATCTCCCCTTTAAGAAATGGGAGGTGATGGTATAGTATTATTGTCACTGGACTAGTAATCCAGAGACCCAGGGTAATGCTCTGGGGACTGGGGTTTGAATCCCGCCACAGCAGGTGGTGGAATTTGAATTCAATAAAAATCTGGAATGAAAAGTCTAATGATGGCCATGAAACCATTGTTGATTGTTGTAAAGAGCCATCTGGTTCACTAATGCCCTTTAGGGAACGAAATCTGTTGTCCTTACCTAGTGTGGCATCCACGTGACTCCAGACCCACAGCAATGCGGTTAACTCTTACATGCCCTCTGAAATGGCCTAGCAAGCCACTCAGTTCTAACAAACAGCTACAAAGACATAAAAAAGGAGTGAAACTGGACAGACCACCTGACATCGACCTAGGCACTAGAAATGACAATGGCAATCGCAGCCCTGTCAACCCTGCAAAGTCCTCCATACTAACTTCTGGGGTGAGTGCCATAATTGGGAGAGCTGTCTCACAGACTAGTCGAGCAACAGCCTGACATAGTCATCCTCACGGAATCATACCTTACAGATAATGTCCCAGACACCACTGTCACCATTCCTGGGTATGTCCTGCCCCACCGGCTGGACAGGCCCAGCAGAGGTGGCGGCACAGTGGTATATAGTCAGGAGGGAGTTGCCCTGGGAGTCCTCAACATCAACTCTGGACCCAATGAAGTCTCATGGTATCAGGTCAAACATGGGAAAGGAAACCTCCTAATGATTACCACGTACCTCCCTCCCTCAGCTGTTGAATCAGGGCTCCTCCATGTTGAACACCACTTGGAGGAAGCACTGAGGGTGACAATGGTGCAGAATGTATTCTATTAGGGGACTTCAATGTCCATCACCAAGAGTGGCTCGGTAGCACCACTACTGACTGAGCTGGTCAAGTCCTAAATGACATGGCTGCTAGACTGGGTCTGTGGTAGGTGGTGAGGGAACCAACAAGAGGGAAAAACATACTTGACCTCATCCTCACTAACCTGCCTGTCGCAGATGCATCTGCCATTGACAGTATCGGTAGGAGTGACCATCGCACAGTCCTTGGGGAGACAAAGTCCCACCTTCACATTGAGGATACCCTCCATCTCATTGTGTGGCACTACCGCTGTGCTAAATGGGATAGATTTCGAACAGATCTAGGAGCTCAAGACTGGGCACCATGAGGTGCTGAGGGCCATCAGAAACAGCAGAATTGTACTCAACCACAATCTGTAGCCTCATGGCCTGGCATATCCCCCACTCTACCATTACCATCAAGCCAGGGGATCAACCCTGGTTCAATGAAGAGTGCAGGAAAGCATGCCAGGAACAGCACCAGGCATACCTTAAAATGATGTGTCAACTTGGTGAAGCTATACACAGGACTACTTGCGTGCCAAACAGCATAAGCAGCAAGTGATATACAGGGCTAAGCAATCCCACACCCAATGGTTCAGATCCAAGCTCTGCAGTCCTGCCACATCCAGTCATGATTGGTGGTAGACAATTAAACTGGAGAAGGAGGCTCCACAAATATCCCATTCCTCAATGTTGGTGGAACCCAGCATATGGGTGCAAAAGAAAAGACATTTGCTACAATCTTCAGCCATTAGTGTTGAGTAGATGATCCATCTCGGCCTCTTCCGGAGGCCCCCAGCATCATAAATGCCAATCTTTAGCCAATTCGATTCACTCCATGTGATATCAAGAAACAACTGAGGTTCTGGATGCTGCAAAGGGCTATGGGCCCTGACAATATGCCAGCAATAGGACTGAAGACTTGTGCTCCAGAACTTGCCATGCCCCTAGACTATCTATTCCAGTACAGCTACAACACTGGCATCTTCCCAGCGGTGAAAATTGCCCAGGTATGTCCTGTACACAGAAAGCAGGACAAATCCAACCCAGCCAATTACCACCTCATCAGTCTACTCTCGATCATCAGTAAAGTAATGGAAGGGATCATCAACAGTGCTATCAAGAGGCACTCGCTTAGCAATAACCTGCTCGTTGACACTCAGTTTGGGTTCTGTCAGGGCCACTCAGCTCCTGACCTCATTACAGCCTTGGCTCAAACATGGACAAAAGAGCTGAATTCCTGAGGTGAGGTGAGATTGACTGCTCTTGACATCAAGGCCGCATTTGACCGAGTGTGGCATCAAGGAGCCCTAGCAAAAATAGAGTCAATGGGAATCAGGAGGAAAACTCTCCACTGGTTGGAGTCCTACCCAGCACAAAGGAAGATGGTTGCGGTTCTTGGAGGTCGGTCATCTCAGCTCCGGGACATCACCGCTGGAGTTCCTCAGGGCAGTGTCCTCAGCCCAACCATCTTCAGCTGCTTCATCAATGACCTTCCTTCCATCGTAAGGACAGAAGTGGGGATCTTCACTGATGATTGCATAATGTTCAGCACCATTCGTGACTCCTTAGATGCTGAAGCTGTCCATGTCCAAATGCAGCAAGACCTGAACAATATCCAGGCTTGGGCTGATAAGTGGCAAGTAACATTTGCGCTACAGAAGTGTCAGGCAATGACCATCTCCAACAAGAAGGAAACCAACCTTCACCCCTTGATGCTCAATGGTATTATCATTGAATCCCCCACTATCAACACCCTGGGGGTTACCATTGACCAGAAACTGAACTGGACTTGCCATATAAATACTGTGGCTACAAGAGCAGGTCAGAGGCTAGGAATCGTGCAATGGGTAACTCACTTCCTGACTCCCCAAAGCCTGTCCACCATTGACAAGGCACAAGTCAGGAGTGTGATAGAATACTCTCCACTTGCCTGGATGAGTGCAGCTCCCACAACACTCAAGAAGTTTGACACCGACCAGGACAAAGCAGCCCACTTGATTGGTACACACCCACAAACATTCACTCCCTTCACCACCGACGCACAGTAGCAGCAGTGTGTACATCAACATGATGCACTGCAGGGGTTCACCAAGGTTCCTTCACCAGCATCTTCCAAACTCACGATCACTACCATCTAGAAGGACAAGGACAGCAGATAGATGGCACCTGGAAGATCCCCTCCAAGTCACTCACTATCCTGACTTGGAAATATATCGCCGTTCTTTCACTGTGGCTGGGTCAAAATCCTGAAGCTCCCTTCCTAACAGCACAGTGGGTGTACCTACACCACAGGGACTGCAGCGGTTCAAGAAGGCAACACACCACCACCTTCTCAAGGGCAACTATGGATGGACAATAAATGTTGGCCCATCCAGCGAAGCCCACATCTTGTGAATGAATAAAAAAGAGGTGCTGTCCAGCATTAAGTGGTGTTGTCATTCATGATACAGGTTTCCTCGCTGAAGCATTCAGCTAATCAACAGTGGATGCTGAAATCATTTAAAAGAGCCAGCAGCATGACGCTGGTGTGCTGTCTGCATCACTGGGTTAATCCAAATCACGGTTACAGCAGTCCTTTCTGGGGAGCTATCAGATTTAGCCCCCATATTACTCTCTTTGCTATCAAAAGACTTATTCAATGACATCATCAGTTAACTCTCAGTCAAAGCTATAATCAACAGTAACTCTGTGGATCGTATACACCCAGGCAATCTGGCCTACAGCGCCCAGTCTACTTGGTCCTAGTTGCTTACTTCTTACACACGAGGTTGGAGGAACAGAGAAGGCTTTACTTCTCATTGGTGGATAAATTCTAAATCAGAACAGCAAAATCTGTTTCTACCTGCAACTTGGGATACATGAAAGTTATTGGAACCATAGATTTAAAGTTTTTACATGGCCTGTGGGAGTCTGTATTATGCATCCTCTGCCATACATTCACCTCAACAGTGCATCATCACCCATCCCAATGCTGATCCTTAAAAATAAAATTTATTATAAACAAGTTTGGCTCCAAAAAATATTTTTTCTCCTTCCAGAAGCAACAGGATTTACCCAAATAAGTCTTTGGATATCTCAGACTCAGAATAAACACCCCATCCCCATGCTTCACAATAAACATTCTCACCTGAGGTTTTAACAACATGAACTTCTGGAACTTTCTGGTCGTTAATAATGTATGAAAAGCAGAACCAGCCGCTGTCCAGATCCATGAAACTGCATTGTCGTTGTGGCAGCTGATCAGGGTGTTCCAGTAAAGTTACTTCAAACTCACACTCATCGCATGAAGCTTTCTTGGGTCCTTTGTTAAAAGCTTTACACAGAACACAGTCCCTGTAAAAGAGTTGAGGTGCAGATTAGACCAAACCAGAAAGAACACAAGAGGGAATTTTCTGTCTGTACGCTCCTGGTCGGGAAGCTGGGATCATAAAGTCAGAAATGACCCCTTTACTGTCAAAGCACTGCCTTTTGGGGGGGTGGTGAGGGGAGCGTTTGTGAATCAGGTATATTTTAGGATTTTAAAATGGCACGTGCATGAATTAGATGTTAATGGTGTTCAGGTGAGTTTTCAGATATTATACAGGTTATTCACGTTTATCACAGAAATGGAGCTAAAGAACCATGGGTTCTTAATCCGAAAAGCCTTCTAAACCATCCTAAGCAGATAATTATCTAGTTTTTTTTTGAAGCAGTTAACCATTTACATTTATTGAGGAAACAGATAAGACACCACATCAGTTGCCTGAATACCTACTTATGGATTGTACAAACACCAGGACAAGTTGGACACAGTTCACAAGTTGGTCCTATGAACCTAGTGCCTGTGCACCTGCACCGACCACATTCACATATTCCTCTACTATTACAAATCTGTCCATTAGTTGATTCACATGGTGCCACATCCAACGAACAATCACAGGCATTACCAGTAAAATTGGGCAAGCACTCACACATTCCACAACGGCAAAAGCCATTTCCTGCAAAAAAAGAGTCAAAAAGATTAGCTCACACATCTGTTCTGTTTTGTTAAAATGTGCTCCAAACTTTATTTCCAGCTCTCTTTTTTTAAAGTACTGTGGCCACCTGCATTGGGTTTGTTCAGGACACTGAGATCCAGGGCAATGTCTGTGGAGTCCTCGGTGTAAAGCCTACATGTAGCAGATCAGTGTAATGACTCCCCTGCCCATGGTATCCATTAACTTTAAGTGTCCACTGAAGCCCATAAATTTCAGAAGTTTACGAACCCAGGATGAATTTAGAAGGGTGGGGGAAGGTCGGGGGGTGGGGGGGTGGGGGAAGGTCGGGGGGTGGGGGGGACGGGGGGGAGGTGGGAGGGTCTATTGTTTACCACCCCCCTTACAAAAGATGCTTTCAAACTGACTGATGTAAAAGGCGGTCAACCTGCAGCGATCTCACGCTGCCAGAGGCCTAAATGAGCATAGAGTGCAACTTCCACCCCTCAGTGGGAGCAAGTCCCGCCCTCAAGAGCTGCCGGCCAATCTGATTGGCCAGCAGCTCTAGAATTCTCAGAAGTAGTGGAACTCAGTAGTCCCTGGGAAGAATGGATCCTGGACTAAGGTAAATCCTGGGCCTGCAGGGTGGCTGAGGGGTGGTTAAGGAGTGGAGCACAGGCTTTGGAGGAAAGGCTGTGAGGAACGAAATGGGGAGGTGGCGTCGTGGGTTGTTTTGTGGGGGGGGGGTGGAGATGCCTCCGATCCTGCGTGGATCATGAGCGGCAGCGCTGAGCGTTACCTGTGTGGGCGGGGGGGGAAAGCGGGCCTGGCGCACGAAAGAGGTTTCCTGAAAAATGTAAAGGCCGTTTGGCCTTTTTGTTTGCCCGCCAACCGTAAGGTTGGAAAAAAGGAAATTAAAAAGGAAATTAGGAGAGCAAAAAGGGAGCATGAAAAAACATTGGCAGGTTAAATAAAGGAAAATCCAAAGTTATTTTACAAGTACATTAAGAGTAAGAGGATAACTAGGGAAAGAGTAGGGCCCATTAAGGACCAAAGTGGTAATTTGTGTGTGGAGCCGGAAGACATATGTAGGGTTCTAAATGAATACTTTGTGTTGATGTTCACAAGTGAGAGGGATGATACGGGTATAGAAATCAGGCAGAAGGACTGTGATATAATTAAAGAAATTAGTATAGAAAGGGAGGAGGTTCTAAGTGCTCTGGCAGGCTTAAAAGAAGATAAATCTCCAGGCCTGGATGAAATCTGTCCCAGGCTGTTGAGTGAGGCAAGGGAGGAGATAGCAGAGGAACTGGCAATAATTTTTAATACTTCTCTGGCTACAGGAGAGGTGCCAGAGGACTTGAGGACAGCCAATGTGGTACCGTTATTCAAGAAGGGAGGAGGGGATAACTACAGGCCAGTCAGTCTAACCTCAACTTTGAGGGACAGAATTAATCTACACTTGGAGAGGCAGGGAGTAATCAAGGACAGTCAGTATGGTTTTGTTAAGGGGAGGTCATGTCTGATCAACTTGATTGAATTTTTCGAAGAGGTGACCAGGTGTATAGATGACAGCAATGCATTTGATGTAGTCTACTTGGACTTCAGCAAGGCTTTTGATAAAGTCCCACACAGGAGACTGATAATGAAGGTAAGAGCCCATGGGATCCAAGGCAATTTGGCAAATTGAATCCAGAATTGGCTGAGTGGCAGGAAGCAGAGGGTGATGGTGGAGAGGTGTTTTTATGATTGGATGCCTGTGTCCAGTGGGAGCTCCACAGGGATCTGTGTTGGGTCCCTTGCTGTTTGTGGCATATATAAACGATTTAGACTTGAATGTAGGAGGGTTGATCAATAAGTTCGCGGATGACACAAAAGTTGGTGGGGTGGTAAATAGTGAGGAGGATAGCCTTAGATTACAGGACGATATAAATGGGCTGGTCAGATGGGCTGATCAGTGGCAAATGGAATTTAATCCAGATAAGTGTGAGGTGATGCACTTGGGCAGGACAAACAAGGCACAGGAATACACGATGAATGGTAGAACCCTGGGAAGCACTGAGGATCAGCGAGATCTTGGTATGCATGTCCACCAGTCCCTTAAGGTAGAGGGACAGGTAGATAAGATGGTTAAGAAAGCATATGGGATACTTGCCTTTATTAGCCGAGGCATAGAATATAAGAGCAGGGAGGTTATGCTGGAACTGTATAAAATGCTGGTTAGGCCACAGCTAGAGTATTGTGTGCAGTTCTGGAATCCGCATTATAGGAAACATGTGATTGCACTAGAGAGAGTGCAGAGGAGATTTACCAGGAGGTTGCCTGGGCTGGGGAGTTTTAGTTATGAGGAGAGATTGGATAGACTGGGGTTATTTTCCCTCGAGCAGAGGAGATTGAGTGGGGACATAATTGAGGTGCATAAAATAATGAGGGGCATAGATAGGGTAGACAGGAAGGAACTTTTCCCCTTGGTGGAGGGATCAATAACCAGGGGCCATAGATTTAAGGTAAGGGGCAGGAGGTTTAGAGGGGATGTGAGGAAGAATTTTTTCACGCGGAGGGTGGTGGGAATCTGGAACTCACTGCCTGAAAGGATGGTAGAGGCAGAAGCCCTCATAACATTTAAGAAGTATTTGGACGTGCATTTGTGATGCCATGGCATACAAGGCTATGGGCCTAGTGCTGGAAAATGGGATTAGAATAGTTAGGTACTTGTTTGACCGGCACAGACTCGATGGGCCGAATGGCCTTTTTCCGTGCTGTAGACCTCTATGACTCTATCCTTCATACCCAGCGATGTTTTGCATCTTTCACAACAAACATCTGTGATAAATTAGAAATAAGTGCAAATTCTGATGACCAGGAATCAGCATATTGAAAAGTAAATTTTGGCAGGTTGTTCATCATGCTGTAAACTTGCCTCCACAAATCAATCCATTAGATCGGTCACAATTGAAGTTATCACATTCACAATATTTTCCAGAGATGATTTCATTGGGATTTTCCCTTTTTTTGCAGATACATTCCCCACAGATACAATAGCCATTGTTGCTACAGATTGGAGATGCATTATCTTTTCGACATGAAGCATCCATATCCTCACTAAATACTTCATCAGTGCTGCATTCACAAAATTGGCCAATATATCCTGCATTGCATCTGAAAATTAAGCAGTTAAAATAAATAACAATAAACCAGAAACTTACTTTCTTCTTTAAAAACAAGCACCCTTGGTGTCAAGGAACAGTGCTTCAACTTTTGACTGGGCACTTTACAGCTTTCTGGAATCATCGTTGAGTTCAACAATTTAAATCATAACCTGCGTTTTTTTGCAGGTTCACTTTTTTTCTCTTATTTCTTTCTTAATCCTTTTACTTTGCATTCAGACAACTGCTATCCTGCTATTCACACCTCATTGTGGCACATCTTTTGTTTCTTTGCTTGCCCAGCTATCACAAGTCTTCCCTTCTGTTCTTCTTCCCACCCTTCCCCTTTTCACCTGCTCAACCCCTATTGTTATGATCCCAGCTGATGTTACTACCAGACAAGCCAGATCTCAGGGTGGAACCCTGCTTGATAGATCCTAACTTTTATTTTTTGTTTGATATCCGAACAGAGTCACAGGAGTCAGCTGTTGAACTTTTAACAAAAGAATAAAACATTTATTAAACCAGAAAAAATGAACTATATTACAATACTCCTTCCCCCACAACAGATATATACAGATTTGTAAGGATAACACAAGTTACAAAAGCTATCTTATACTCGAATGTTCACAGTAAGTGCACAGTCCATGTAAACCAATAGGTAACCTGTGGTCAGACACACCACACTCTGAAACCAAGTGACAGATGCCACCCCAAACAGATGCTATGGATCTCTCATCAACTCCCCCCAGATGCTTGTCACACCGTGAGCCAACTGATCTCACTGGACTCCGTCTTTCACACAAGGGTTTCCAATTTCCACTCGCCAAGAACTCACTTTGGAATCTTCTTCCAAACCGGTGCTTTCTCTCAGAAATCTTCCACAAGGGTCCGCCTCCAGGGTTTCTAACTCTCCTTCCAATGTTCCTCGCCCCTGGATCACCACGTGCTTTCTTCCACTCAATTTCTCTCATTTACTGAGGCTGGGATTTTCCCTGCCCACTGGTGTTAGGCATGTTCGGCAGCATGAGCGGACTAGATAGTGAGAAGGCCAAAACTTAATTTCACAACGTTGTGAAACCAGTTTGCGATCGTCCACTCAGCCCGTCGATGGCAGGTCGCAATCCCCACCATCGGACATTGGGAACATCAATGTAATACATCAGTATATCATTATAAGGCCAGCCCGACGGACTGTTTCCCCCGCCCCTCCCCCCTCGCTGGATTGTCCGCCCAAGTCGATGGGAAAACATGCTGGTGCAGAACACATCTTGACAACTGTGATGTGCTGAAGTCGGGACTTACCCACCAGGGCCTGCTCATATCGCGGATATCCAAGGAGCAGAAGATGCTGGAGCCTGACAGCAATGCGATCCTGGAGGAACATCCATGGCATGTTGGGTGGATTCTCAAGGACGTGGCTTTGCTGCAAAGCAGCTCACGGAAGTTGGAAAGTCACCGTTGATGCTCACAACGAATGATGGTTGAGGAGGTGGAGAGGAAGATCTAGGGAGACGAAGAGGTGTCAGGTGAGGGGTAAGGTTGGGAGTGGGGGAATGAAGGTGTCGGGGGGTGAGGTTGGGATGGAGGGGAAATAAAGGTGTCGGGGGTGAGGGCGAGGGGGAAGGAGCATGGGGGAGGAGGGGGTTATGGGGGGAGAGGATGGCAACTGGGGAGGTAGGTGTAAGGGGGGGTGGAAGGTATAAGGCAAGGAGTTCAGGGGGGGAAGGAATGCAGAGAAGGGGAGGGCATCCAGGAGGAGGAAGGAGTGTGGAGAGTGGAGGGAGTCCAGGGGGAGGAAGGAGTGTGGAGAAGGGAGGAAGAAGTAAAGTGGAGGAGGAGTCAGGAGGAGGGAAGAAGTAAAACTGGAGGAAGAAGTGAGGGTGTCTGAGGGGGTCAGGAAGGGGGAGGGAGTAAGGCTGAAGGAAGAAGTGAGGCTGGAGGAAGGAGTTGGGAGGGTGTAAGGACTAAGGGTGGTGCAAGAAGTAAGGATGTCTGAAGGAGTCAGGAAGGGGAGGGACTAAGTGGGGAGGAGTCTAGGAGGAATAAGGGGTGGAGGTTGAAGGGAGCGGATCTGGGGGGTGGGGGATGGTGGGGGGAGGGGGGGTGGGGGGGAGGTGGGGGAGGGATTCTTGGAGGGGAAGGTGTCCAGAGTGGGGGGGGAGGGGGGGATGTCCAGGTGAATGTGCAAGAGAGGGGTCTGATAGGTCCATTACTGCCTCCTGGGGAGCGAACTGAGGATGGGCATGAAATGAGAGAATGACCGAAGTGGTCGGGTGAGTGTTTGACGGTAGCGGTAGGAGGGATAGTGAGGGTGCTTGTTGGGGACTCAGAGGCAGACACGGAACCTGGGGTGGATAGGAGGAGATCAGGGAGGTGAAAATGGATAGAGGTGGGACTTTCAGGAAGGAAGGGAACGTATGCATTCACCTGGACATCCCCGAAAGAAAAGGGTTGTGGCTGGTAGGTCATGGAGGAGAGGTGGAAGTTAATGCCCTTGGGGGAAGGAAATGGGTCACTGGGGGAGGGGAAAAGATGGGGGAGTGCATGAAAAACTGAATCAAGACCATACTGTCCAAATCGAAAGTGAAATGACAGTGGTGATGGGCGCGATCAGGTGCTGCATGGGAGTGTGATCATTGGCTGGGCAAAGATACAGGTCAACTCAGATGGACAACTAAAAGAGAACCCCAGCAGGCAGCATTGAAAATGCTCAGGACTTGGAGCTGAGTGTGATGGGGGAAAGGTCTGTGTGCCTGGGAACGTGCTTACGTGAGGCTCTGAAAGGCCTTGCCACACACACACACACTCACACACACACACACACACACACACACACTTCTCCCTCCAGAATCACTCATTGGCCAGCTGCTCCCTCTGTGGTGACAGAGGTTGAGTGGCTCACAGGTAAAGGGAACTCAGAAGTTCCTGAGTGGATGATCCAGGGATGTCCAGCTGCCACTCCTCCTCTCTTTGAGTGCCCGTGGGCCCGGCCTGACTTCTTGAGGAGCTTCTGGAGGGACGTCGAAGTGCCCAGTTTCCCTCTCATGTTGCCAGTTCAGAACTCACCCATGGCTCCCTCGATGACGTGCAGGTCTAAACGCATCTCCCATGTTCTGCTGGACCAAAGTCTTCCCCATGGAGATCTAAATACGCTTACATGTGTGCACCACTTCATCAGAGAGCAAGCGGATGCACTCCTCCAACTCATGTGCCGCTCTGTTGAGTTCTTCCAACAGCTCTGAGTGATGTTCCCATGCCTTCTGCTAACTCTAGAGACTCGTCATCTGACTCGGTCCTCGCAGGTGCCTGACCCCCCAGCAATCCTCCGAGGGCTGATGAGCTCACATGAACCTGCGTCCTGCTGATGTGGACATGTGTCCGTACGGTGACCACCAGATTGTGAACCTGAGCCTATTCTAGATCTAGGTCCTATTGAGGTGTGTGTCTCTGCGCTGGTGCAGGGTGTGGGTAAGCGCTGTGATGGGTCTTGCAGGCTGCTTATTTCCAGCTCTTCAATGGAGGAGGTGTCCTCTAGGCTGAAGGTGAGGGTGTGGATGGAGCTAAGGGAAAGTCTGGCTGACGATGTCGGTCACTTGGCAGAGCTCCCCATGAACCAAAGCAGAGCTAATTAGTTCATGGCAGCAGAGCCAAAAGCAGGAGAGAGAGCGCTCACAGTTGCATTGAGAGAGGGATGATGTGGTGCAGGATCCTCATGTGGGTGTTCACCACTGACCTCACCATCACCGCAGGCAGGGTCCACGTCCTCACCAGTCAACACAATGGCACGCTCCTCAAAGTGAGTGATGGGCCTAATGTGAGCTACTCCACCCCCAGTCTGGGACCTCTCCCGGCTGATGTGAGAAGGCTTCTCCTGCATAAAAACAGAGGGTATGAGCTTGATGGAAATGTGAGGATGTGTGTGAGATTTAATGGTGTTATTCCTTGAGGTGTGAGATCCCTGTGCATGTGTGATGGGTTTGTGAGTGTGTGAGAGTGATGATAAGAGTGAATTCCTTGGCAGAATGGATGAGACCATTCATCCTGTAGCAGTACTGGGTGGCTGTCCTCTTTTGCAGGGTATTGGCACTGACCACCAATGCCACTGCCTCCCAAGCCAAATTAATGAGGTTGCTGCCCATCCTGTGGCCAGAGCGGGAGTAGAGGACATCACGGTGAGCCTCCACTGTGTCCAAAAGGCGCTCCAGGGACATGCCATTGAACCTGGGAACTGCAGTCTTTTTGTCTTTCAGGGCCATGTCTTTTTTGCAGCAGTCGTGGGCTGGAAGTGCTGAGAGGTGTGCGTGCAGCTGGACTTGGCACCCAGCATGATGAAGCAGAGAGGCAATGGCGCGGTGGGAGAATGAGAGCCCATCTGCTATGGAAATGGTGAGTTTCCCGGGAATATATAATTAATGCAACAGGTTTGGGGTGATACCGTGTGAAAAGCCATCATTGCAGCTGGTGGGTAAAACGTCTTTTTACCCGCCCACTACAGTACCGTGCAAATCTGGGACAATTCCGCCCTCAGCCTTGTCAACAGAACACAATTGCTTCACATACCCATAGTAAAGAGTTACAGACCTTCAGCTGTCTCATTGGATCTTCTGGCTTCTTGCAAGCCAATATTGCTTTAAATCTGCATCCTACAGCCTTCTCCCTTTAAGTTTGCAGCCCTGTCTCTGCTCCTTACTCTTAACTCCACTTATCAGGACCTTTTCCATATTCCTGTTCTTTTCCTTTGACTGGAAGCTCTTCTTGGGACTTGCTTTTTTTCCTTTAGGACCTGCTCCCTTCAGTTCCCTCTCCCAGCAGACTGCGGACAACTTGGTATCTCCCTTGAGATCCAGAACTCACTTGACATTCACTGTCACTTTAACTTTACAGCAACTGATCTAAGTTTCTGAAACTTATTTTCCTCAGCATTCTGCTAGTATGTCAGCTAGAGACAGACTTAAACTGTTCCCTTTATCTTTGAGCATAATGATCAACTGAACTCAAACGGCCTTTGGTTTTTCTCTGTCTCTCTGTAGGCCTTCTGCTACTAGGCAAGGGCACAGTTTCTTCTATATTGTTTTAATTTCCCTAAACCACTACCTCCTTGATAACACAAGCCTCCACTTCAAGGGTCATAAAACTCATTAAAAATGCAGGTATACAAACAGAGCTTAGACTTGCTGTTTCCACTCTAAGATGAAACTAGATTCTAGGTTTCATCTTTTTAACCCACAAATAGAAAGATATAAATTAACTTTAAAGCTAATACTTAAACTTAAAGCTATAGCTTATTCCTAACATCTAAAAATACAAATACAACTTATTTTAAACTATCTCTGGTTCCTAACACTATTACATTTCTAACTTTTCTCAGTTCTCATGAAAGGTCATCAACCTGAAACATTAACTCTGTTCCTCTTTCCATGGATGCTGCCAAATCTGCTGAGAGTTTCCAGCACTTTCTGTTTTTATTTCAGATTTCCAGCATCTGCAGTATTTTGCTTTTGCAACCATGGTCTTGCCTGTCTTCTTTCCTTCCAGAACAGCAGTGGGAAATACTTCAGTGTGAGAAGGGCAGAGAAAGAATGAAAAGAATTCTCATTGAGAATAAAAAGGTTGTGTCAAAGGCCAAACATCCATGGATGAATGGGAAGATTGTACCCAAAGAAACATGTCAACAGTTAAACTAGAAAAGAAATACTAAACAGAAAAGGCTAGGTACACCAATAATATCACAGCTGTACTGTTGTAAACTTGTGCTCAACAGTCTAGCCATGTTGCTAGCTAAGCTATTCCTGCACTATACGGGCGTCTACCTGACAATATGGAAAATATGTTCCGTCTACAAAAAGCAGGACAATTCCCATCCAGTCAATTATCACTGGAATTTAATACAGAGATAGTTGAGGTCATGAATTTTAACAAAACAGACACTATAAGATTGATAGCACAGTTCTGAAGAATGTGCAGGAACAGAGGAACCTGTTGGTTGATGTGAACAGATCTTCATAGGTGGCAGGACACATTAAGAGAATTATTAGCAAAGCCTATCATAAGATCACAAGAAAAAGGAACAGGACTAGGCCATTCGGCCCCTCGAGCCTTCTCTGCCATTCAATAAAATATTGGCTGCTCTGATTATGGCCTTTATTCCACTCTGCTGCTCCCCGCCCCCCCCCCGACCCCCCCCACCCACCACACCCCCCCACCCCCCCCTACTCCCCCGCCATAACATTTCACTCCCTTGATAATCAAAAATCTGTATAACACAGCCTTGAATATATTCAATGATGCAACCTCCACTGCTTCTCTGGGGAAGAGAATTCCAAAGACTAACGACCCTCTGAGAAGAAATTTCTCCTCATTTCGGTCTTAAATGAGGCACCTCTTATTTTTAAACTGTGCCCCCTGGTTCTAGATTCCCCCATGAAGGGAAACATCCTCTCAGCATCTACCCTGTCAGGGTCTTATATGTTTCAATAAGATCTCTCATTCTTCTAAACTCCATTGAGTATCAGCCCAATCTGCTCAAACTTTCCTCATAAGACAACCCGGCACTTCACCCAGGAATCAGACTAATAAAGCTCCTCTGAACTGCTTCCAATGCAAGTATATCCCGCCTTAAGTAAGAGGAACACGTGTATACGTTACTCTAGGTGTGGCCTCACCAATGCACTATTCAGTTGTAGCAAGACTTTGATTATTACATTTATACTCCATCCGCTTTGCAATAAAGGCCAACATTCTATTTGCCTTTCTAATTACTAGCTGTGGCTGCCTGCTAATCTCTTCTGATTCAAGTACAAGGTCACCCAGATCCCTCTGTACTGCAGCATTCTGCAGTCTCTGTCCATTTAAATTATAACCTGCTTTTCTGTTCTTCCTGCCAAAGCAGACAACTTCACATTTTCCCACATTATACTCCATCTGTCAATTTTTTGCCCAATTACTTAACCTATCTATATCCCTCTGCAGACTCTGTGTTCCCCTCAGAACTTGCTTAAACCTACCCATCTGTGTATTATCAGCAAATTTGGCTATAATAGTGGGTCCCTTCATCCAAGTCATTAATATAATTCATAAATAATTGAAGCTCCAGCACTTATCCCTGTGGCACTCCACTAGTTACAATTTGCCAACCTGAAAAATACCCATTTATCCCAAATCTCTGTTTCCTGCTTGTTAGCCAATCCTCTGTCCATGCTACTATATCACTCCCAACATCATGAGCTCTTATCTTGTGCGGTAACCTTATATCTGGCACTTTATCTAATGCCTTTTGGAAATCTAAATACACTGCAGCTGATTTATCGTTTATCCACCCTGCTTGTTTCATTGTCAAAGAACTATAATAAATTTGTAAAACGTAATTTCCCTTTCACAAAACCAAGTTGACTCTCCTTGACTGTATTATGATTCTCTAAATGTCCTGTTACTGCTTCCTTAATAATAGATTCCAGCATTTTCCTAATGACAGATGTTAGTCTAACAGGCATATAGTTTAAAAACAAAAAACTGCGGATGCTGGAAATCTAAAACAAAAACAGAATTACCTGGAAAAACTCAGCAGGTCTGGCAGCATCAGCGGAGAAAAAAAGAGTTGACGTTTCGAGCATATAGTTTCCTGCTTTCTGTCTCCCTCCTTTCTTGAACGGAGGTGTTATATTTGCGGTTTTCCAAAATGCTAAGGAACTTTGGAAGATTACAACCAATGCAGTCACTATCTCTGCAGCCACTTCTTTTAAGACCATGATGCAGGCCATTAGGTCCAGGGGACTTGTCAACTTTTAGTGCCATTAGTTTCCCCAGTGCGTTTTCTCTATGGACATGATATGGGATCTTGGGGTTCATAAGTAGAAGTATTGACTACAAAAGCAGGGAAGTTATTTTGAAAATTTATAAAGCTCTTGTTTGGCTACAACTAGAATATTGCGTCAAGTTCTGGTTACCACACAGGGGTCAGCAATTTAGATGAAAGATTCTCAACTCCAGTGGGCTTGGATATTCAGTTATTGAATATATTCAAGGCTAGGATAGGTAGGTTTCTCGTCACTAAAGGAATCAAGTGACATGGGATCAGGCAGGGAAATGAACTTGAACTTGACGATCAGCATGAGTTCATTGAATGGTGGAGCGGGCTCAAATGCCTATATGGCCTACTCCCACTCATACTTATGTTCTATATCTTGTTATCAATAATGTGTGCACAAATTCTGTATACATTAATGACCTACCTACAGACTCCACACTTGAACACTCCATGGTGACAATATGAGCTATTAGTCATTCCATCTTTACGGCACTCACATTCGCATACAAACTCCAAATCAATTTCAACTTTCTCATCAAAACCCTGTGGCTTGATGTTAATAGTTGTCTTCTGCCCATTATTAGGGCATTTCTTTGCTCTGATACTTATGGCGAAGTTCACCTGGAAAGAATGGAGTGACATTTTAAAAATACTACCTCTTTCAGGTATTACAAGCGAAAATGTTCTTGCTGGCTGATCTGCAAGGTTGAAAAGAATAAAAGTGAAAAGGTGAATGAAGAAATGGTGATTAAATTGCACTAACATTTAGTTTTAGAAGCCCAAAGGCCACAGGAAGAAGGAAAGACTGAGGGAAGTAAGGATTTCCAAAGTTTTCAGGCCCTGGTGAAGAATAAATTAGAATTAAGACTGTGCATTCAATTTGTAATTTCAATGCAGTGAGAATCTAGGGTGATGAAAGAATGCGTACGACAATCTATTCGCAGATTAGGAGAAACGACAGTACTATCACTAAAGCAGCTTTCTTATATTAATATTTAACGCAGCGACATATCATTTTAAAATTAGATTTAAACCAGTCAAATATTTAAATATACAAGAAATTATGGTAGCATCCACGCTAGAACTCCGATATGTAATGAGATGTAAATTTCACCACCTCTTGGCAGGTGGCTGTGATCTTAACTGCTCAGCTTTGATAAGTTGTCATGTATGTTGTGGAGCTATCTGTTCAAACATTATGGGTTACCTAGGAACCAGTCTCAGGGGAAAGTAAGCTGTAAGGGGGGCACCAAGAGGCTGCAAATGGTTGTAGACAGGTTGAGGGAGTGGGCAATAATCTGGCAGATGGAATGTAATGTGCGATGTGTGAAATCAACCACTTTGGCATGAAAAATAGAACTTTGTTTTCCATGGCGAGAGACTGGGAAATGTTGGTATTCAGAGGGACCTGGGTGTCCTCTTACACGCATCACAGAAAGATAACATATTGGAACAGCAAGCAATTAGGAAGACAAATGGTATGTTAGCTTTTATTATAAAGGGATTGGGGTATAAGAGAAAGAAGTCCTACCACAATTATATAGGACTATGGTGAGCCCATACCTAGAGTATTGGGTACTGCTTTGGTCTTCTTACCTAAGGAAGGTTACACTTGCCTTAGAGAGAGAGCAACAAAGGTTTTCAGGATTGCTTCCTGGAATGAGAGGACTGTCTTTTGAGGATCCCCATGTCACTTATCATCCTGGCTTAGAAATATATCGCCCACCACTCCTTCACTGTCGCTGGATCAAAATCCTGGAACTACCTTCCTAACAGCACTGTGGGTGTACCTACACCACACGGACTGCAGTGATTCAAGGAGGCAGCTCACCACCACCTTCTCAAGGGCAACTAGGGATGGGCATTAAATGCTGGCCCAGCCAGCGAAGCACACATCCCCGGAATGTATAACAAAAAGGCTGAGTACACTTGGTCTATATACCCCAGAAATTAGAAGAGTGACAGGCGATCTAACAAACATAACATTTTTAAGGAGCTGGATGGGGTAGATGTTGAGGGGAGGTTTCCCTTGGCTGGGGAGTCCAGGACAAAGGGTCACAGGTTCAGAATAAGGGTCGGCTAAGTAGAAAGACAAAAAGTAACGCCTTGCATTTACATAGCAACTTTCACAAACGCTGGATATTCCCCCCCACCAAAATCACTTTACAGCCAATCAAGTGCTTTTGAAATGTAGGCACTGCTGCAATTTAGGAAATGTAGCAGCCAACTTGCACACAGTAAACTTCCGCAAATAGCAATGTGATAATAACCAGATAATCTGTTTTTGTGATGCTGTTGAATATTGGGGAGTAACTCACCTCCTGACTCCCCAAAGTCTGTCCACCGTCTACATCTACAAGGCACAAGTCAGAATACTCTGAAGATGACTCATTCGGACTCGAAATGTTAACTCTGTATCTCTCTCCACAGATGCTGTCAGACCTGCTGAGTTTTGCCAGAATTTTCTGGGGTTTTTTCAGATACTCTCCACTTGCCAGGATGAGTGCAGCTTCAAAAATATTCAACAAGCTCAACACCATCCAGGACAAAGTATTCCCGCTTGACTGGCACCTCATCCTTAAGCATTTAAACACCTGAAACATTCACCCCCTCACCAGATTGACAGTGGTAGCTGTGTGTACCATCTACTAGAGGCACCACAGCAACTCACCAATGTTCCTTCAACAACACCTTCCAAACCTACAACCTCTACCAGCTAGAAGAGCAAGGGCAGCAGGTGCATGGGAATGTCACCAGCTGCAAGTTCCCCTCAACGTCACTCACCATCTTGACTTGGAATTATTTTGCTGTTCCTTTACTGTCCCTGGGTCAAAATCCTGAAATTCCCTTCCTAACAGTAGTTAAGGACTGCAGTAGTTAAAGAAGGTGGCTCCTTCTCCAGGACAACCAGGGATGGGCAATAAATGTTGGCCTAGCCAGCGATGTCCACATCCCATGAGAGGATACATTTTTGAAAACTCCCCTGCTCTTCTTCAAAATAACGCCAAGGGGTATTTTATGTCCACCTGAGAGGACAGATGTGGCTTCAAGTTAACATCTCATCCAAAAGACGGCTCCTCTGACATTACAGTATATCCACAGTGCTGCACTGGAATGTCAGTGTTGACATTTGTGTTCAGTCCTGGAGTATGACTTGAACTCACAATCTTCTAACTCAGAGTAAGAGTGCAACCAACAGAGTCATAGCTGACTGTTTAAAGCTATTTCAGGCTTAATGAGGGGAAATTTATTTACTCAAAGAGTAGTGAACCTTTGGAATTCTCTACCCAAGAGAGCTGTGGATGCTCAACCACTTAATATATTCAGGGCAAATATCAATAGATTTTGGGGTGCTAAGGGAACTAAAGGATCTGAATTTAGTGTGTCCATGAACTTTTTGAATGTGGAACAAGCTCAAGAGGCCAAATAGCCTACTCTTACTCCTATTTCCCATGTTCTTATATTCATACCAGCATCACAGATACCAGTCGTCAGCCAATTTGTTTCACTCCACAAAATAACAAGAAACCAGCTAAGTGCACTAGATGCAGCAAATACTATGGTCTCCGACAAAATCCTGGCTGTAAGGCTGAATCATTTTCCAGAACTAGCCATTCCTCTGACCTATCTGCTCCAGTGTAGCTGCAAGATTGGCATCTACCCAGCAATGTGGAAAATTATCTAGGTATATTCTGTCCACAAAAAGCAGGATAAATCTAATCCAGCTAATTGCTGCCCCATCGATCTACTCTTGATCATAGGCCAAGTGATAGAAGGTATCATTGACAGCGCTTTCATGGGGCACTTATTCAGCAACAACCTGCTCATCAATGCTCAATTTGGGTTCCTTCAGGATTACTCAGCTCAAGATCTCATTACAGCTTTGATCGAAACATGGACAAAAGAGCTGAACTCCAGAGGTGCAGTGGGAGTGACAGCCCTGGGCATCAAAGTAGCATTTGACAAGTGTGGCATTACAGGGCTCTAATAAAACTGAAGTCAATGTAAATCAGAGGGAAAACACTCAGTGGCTGGAGCCATACCTAGTACAAAGAAAGATGATTGTAGTTTTTGGATGCCAATCATCTCAGCCCAGGACATCACAGCAGGAGTTCCTCAGAACAGTGTCCTAGGCCCAACCAACTTCAGCTACTTCATCAATGGCCTTCCCTGATGATTACACAGTGTTCAGTTCCATTTGCAACTCATCAGATAATGAAGCAGTCTTTACCCTCATCCAGCAAGACCAGACAACAGTCAGGCTTGGGCTGATAATTGGCAAGTAACATTCGCACCACAGAAGTGCCAGGCAATGACCATCTTCAACAAGAAAGAGTTTAACCATCTCTGCTTGACATTCAACAGCATTACCATTGCTGATTCCTCCACCATCAACACCTTGAGGCTACCCTTAGCTATTAACATTTGCATTATTGCCAATGTTTTTTTCCACAAAGGGAATACAAATCATTTGGTCAGGTAACTTTTTTGGAAGGAGTTGAGGAGGGTCTTAGTGTAAGACACTGTAGCAGCTACCACAAAACAAAATGAGCAACAAGTAAATATAATAGTTTAGTTCTAAAATCCCAGCAGAGGTGGGTAGGCTATGGGCACAGCATCCCTGTCACCCCACCCAATTTTTCACTGCCCTCACCTGTCAACCCATTCCCAAGGACGTAAAATTCCGGCTTGGATATGGGGACGATATCTGATAGTAAGGCACGTCTTCACTTGCCAAACGTTGCACCACAAGTGCATAATTTCCACTAGTTGGTTACTGATCTCTTTGAGCAGACTGAAATGCAGGCATACGTTATATTCATTGCAACTTTAGTTTTACACTGATACCTTACCTCATCACCAGTTTGAATATCTAAACACTTCCTGCCATTTTCCCCTGTATGAATAATATTATTTTTACAGTGGGCTGTATAGTGTATTGACACTCCTTCTGGCAATTTGCTGTTCTCCAAGATAACCTCAAAAGCCAAAGCCTGTAAAAAAAATGGAAACATCACCACCACTAGATTTCTAAGTATTGGACCCAGTACAAAAAGTTGAACAGATTTTGATGCACGAGTCACTTTAATGGTCAATGCTTACGTGATAAGCATCAAGGATTAACTTGATTACATTACTGGAATTTGATGTCAGAATTCCCACATCATATTTTGGAATTGAACCTTGGAGCGTCTATTAAAATAGAGAAAACAGGTTGTTATCTTTCCATATTATAATAGGCTGCAGCTTTAATAATAATGGTAAGGTCCTTGAAAACTCTTATTGTGAATAAGCGATAGCAACAGGAATGGCATAAAAATTTGAAACAGTGAAGGTTAGGGGAGTTACTTCTGTTCTCAGTGAAAGATGCAAAAATGATTCATACATAAGATTTTGAATGAATGCTTTCCTTAATTCTCCCCTACATAGTCAAAGTGGTGCTCTTGCCTATTGCCCAGTTCCTATGACCTTTCAGTAGAATCATGACCTTGGCCTAGTTTCCCAAGTTGGCGTTATAATCATGGCAAGATCCAAGTAGCATCTCTGGCAGCAAGTGAGAGATGACCACTGACCATGAAGAAAGTTCAGGTGCCGCTACAGCACAGGGCCACTTGTGCACACCAGAAGAGGTAGAAGGCCTTTTTTGGAGCAGAAGACTAGCCATATAAATACTGTGGCTACAAGACCAGATCAGAGGCTAGGAAGCGTGTGACAAGTAACTCACCTCCTGACTCCTCAAAATCTGTCCATCATTTATAAGGCACATGTCAGGAGTGTGATGGAATACTTTCCACTTGCCTGGATAAGTGCAGCTTCAATAACACTCAAGAAGCCTGACACCATCCCGCTTGATTGACACCTCCATCCACAAACATTCACTCCCTCCACCACTGACAAACAGTGGCAGCAGTGTGCACCATCTACAAGATGCACTGCAGGAATTCACCAAGGCTCCTTCGACAGCACCTTCCAAACCCATGACCGCTACCATCTAGAAGGCCAAGGGTGTCAGACACATGGGAACACACCCACCTGGAAGTTCCCCTCCAAGTCACTCACCATCCTGACTTGGAATTTTATCACTGTTCCTTCACTGTCACTGGGCCAAAATCCTCTAACTCCCTTCCTAACAGCTCTGTGGGTGTACCTACACCACATGAACTACAGCAGTTCAAGAAGGCAGCTCACCACCACCTTCTCAAGGGCAGTTAGGGATGGGGAACAAATGCTTGCCTAGCCAGAGATGCTCACATCCCATGAACAAATAGAAAAAAAGAATTGGTAGGCTTTGCTGTCTAACTTTCCCCACTGTGCAATCACTATGCTGCCAGATTTTTTTTGGGGTGGTGGCGGGGTGGAATTTTATTTTATTTTTTATATTATTTTTTATTTTATTTTTTTTTATTTATTTATTATTATATTATTTTATATTATTTTTTATTTTAATTTATATAATAATATAATTTATATTATATATTATTTTAGAAAGCTAAAATTCAAGCTACAGCATCACAGAAATTGCAACAAAGAATTGGACAGTTCTAGTGGTGCCTCTGGTGGTTTTAGCTCTATAACTGATAGGGCCGCAAAATAGGAGTAGATCTTTTCTCTAAGCCCTTATAAATTTTTCATTTTAAATAGCTATCCAATTCCCTTTTAAATGATGCAAGATCTTTACCTCAATTGCCAATGGTGATAAATATTCCCTTTTTAATAAGCCATGTTGTGAACATGTTTCTTCTCATTCCCATTTCATTCCTCGAGTGATAATACAGACTCCACGGTCACTCATCACAGACCCACCAACTAGTGAGAACAGTCCATCACTGTCAAAACCTTTCATAATTTTGTAATTATTAGATTAAACCACCTAACCTTCTCTGTTTCATTAAAATTTCAAATTTTTACCTTTCCTTCACAACTATTACCTCCACGTCCGATATCAATCTGGTAGATTTTCTCTGTTGCTTGCATGCCTCAAATATCATCCATTTAAAGCTCAGAAACATTTGTCTTTTTACAGTATTTTTTTCCCTGAATCTCACCGGTAAAGGTTTACGTAGCTGCACCTCTAGATCTCTCTGCTCTTCCATTCTGTTAAGAATCTTACCATTGAAGTCCTTCTTTTCACTGTTCTTTTCCCAACATTATGCAATTTGTTTTTCTGCAATCACCTGTATCTATTTTCTAAATGATACTTTCTAAATTCTACTTACTGCTAAATGGTGAAAAGGTGGAAATAGTGGAGATCCAAAGACTTGGGGGTACATAGATCATGTCATGAACAGGTACAGAAAATAATCAAAAAGCCTAATAGAATGCCTTATATCTAGAAGACTAGAATACAGGGTGTAGATGCTATGGATCTGCCTTGCCCATTGTGAACAGCGGCCGGGACACACTGTTTGATATGATCCACCAGTCTTTAGGACGTACAGCCTACATACCTAGCATCACATTGGCACTGAAATTTAACGCCCTGGTTAGACCACACCTGGGGCAGAATTTTCCCGTCGGTGTGCGGGGAAGGGACCCACATGCCGACGCATAAAATGACGTGCGGTAACGTTGGGCGAGCGTCCCAATGTCACCGCGCACCATCGCGATATTTCATTGGGCGGGAACGCGATGATCTCCGATGTGCGCCCACCATTAATTAACGGGCCACTTAAGGCACTTGAGGCGTCAATTTACAGAGCTTTTTCGACGTCCGTGCAATCTTCGGGTTGTCACATGGGCGCATTGGGCAGGTGGGTAGGACACATTTGCATAAACCTCATCCATAGGCAGGATAAGATGGCTCAGTGGGATTGCGAGTGTGCTCTGTCAAATATTTTTCAAGGTTACTGATACTTGCCTGTGTGATCTGCAATACTTCAAAACACATACCAGTCACTTGCTCTGGACTCACAACCTTCAAGTCAGCAATCTGCAGTGAAGAATCTTTTTTGGGCCTGCAGGTTTCAGGAAACCTTCTCTTAGCCTGGGAATGGGAGTTGCACTCTCCATTGGAGGCACCTCCGCTGAGGAGGAAGGGAGGGCTAGAAGGGGGAGGAGGCCACAAGTGCATATTCAGCCTCCAGGGGAGCCACCTTTGGGAGGACAGGCACAGGCACAAAGGGTGCAGGACCAAGAGGTAGTCCAAGGTGGAAGGGGCCGCAGAAGATACCATTATCCTGCTTCCAGTGTATACAGGTGGTGAAGCAGCTACCTTAATATATCTGAGGTGCAGTGCCGAAGGAGGTTCAGTTTCTCAAGGAAGACAGTCAACTATCTCTGTCAGATGATAGGGCCTGAGATCTCCCTAACTGTGTGGGTGGACACCCCATGCCAGCGGCTCTGAATGTCACGGCTGCCCTCAACTTCTATGCCTCTGGCCCCTTCCAGGGGTCAGTGGGTGATCGTTATGGTGTCTCCCAATCAACTGTCCACAATTGTGTCAAGCAGGTAACAGACGCTCTGTTCAGGCATGCATTGACCTTCATCCACTACCGTTGGGACCAGGCAAGCCAGACACAGCGAGCCAGAGGCTTTGCAGCCATTTGTAGTCCAGGGTGCAATAGACTGTACACATGTGGCCATCAAGGCGCCAACAGGTCAGCCCGATGCCTTCGTCAACAGGAAGGGCTTCCACTCCATAAACGTGCAGATAGTGTGCGATCACAGGATGCAGATTTTACAAGTCTGCGCAAGGTAACCAGGCAGCTCCCATGGCGCCTACATCCTCAGACACTCCCAGGTGCCGGGGCTCTTCAGTGCTCCAGCCCGGCTGGATGGGTGGCTGCTGGGTGATAAGGGCTATCCCCTCAGAAGGTGGCTCATGACGCCTTTCCAGCATCCAAGAACAGAAGATGAGCAGCGGTACAATAGGAGCCAGGGCACCACAAGGGCTGTGGTGGAGAGAGCCATCGGTCTTCTCAAGATGCGCTTCCGATGCCTGGACTGTTCGGGGGCCCACTCCAGTACCCCCCAGATCATGTGTTGGTGATAGCGGTTGCATGCTGCACTCTCCACAATCTTGCGTTGGTAAGGGGGGGACGCAGTGGACGATGAAGTCATCGATGCAGTGACTGTGGCTGCACATGATGAATCCAGCAGTGAGTCTGAGGATGAGCACGCACAGGAAAATGCTGAGGGGGTAGCTGCTGACCCAGGCATACTCCAGGGAGGCAGGGACACCCGGGAGGCTTTAATCCAATGAACCTTCAGCTAGCCCACCACATATGGACCTCCAACAAAAACCTGTGCTGCAGGCTCCAATCTCGATACCTGAGTGTAATATCTACCTGGAAGGGAACATTAACTAAGGGCTTTGCCAATAAAGCTGAACGTCCCATAAGCATAAGTGATAAACCTGCGGTGTGCCTAAGGTGCCTTACGTTTACGTTTTTGGGTGTTATGTCATGATGCTGACCCCTCTCTGGAACTGGCATCTGAGACAGCCTGCTGACTCTGCTGTCCTGTTGGCCTTGATGACCTTGGCGGCCATCCTCTGGCATGTGGAGCCTGTGCTGGCCCCGCTTGGGAGGGAGCTGCTAGTTCCACAGCTGGCATCTCCCCAGTCATCGCAGCCTCATTGGATGTGACAGTCACTGGCAGAGCAGCTGCCGCCCTCATCCGGAGCGCCCTGAGAGGAGTCCGCAGAGACTACAGGCAGCTGCTGCGCCAACGTGAAGTCGTTTTGGATCTCCCTGTTCACCATGGATGGATTGGCACCAAGCTGAGAAACTTGGTGCCCAGACAACTCCAGAGGCACATCATCAGGCACCGACTGAGCATATGCCTGGTCCCCTGCAGTCCTCCAACCGCTGGCACCATGGGCACCCTCTGTCTCTGCTAGTTAGTGACTCCAGTGATTGTGAAGTGCCCTCACTGCTGTGCCCCGGGACACTAGCCGATGTTCTAACTACCACCTATCTGCACTGGTGCACTGCCATGGGTGTTAGGAGAACAATGGTGACCTCAGTGCTGGGCTTAACATACCTACCCGTGACACCCCAGCCCCACTGACACAGGTGGACCTGGGCGCATGGCACCTCTCCAGATCTAGGGCCTCCTGCTTGAAACGGCTGAGAATCACTAACTGTGCCATCCCTCTGCCAGTCCTCACCCGCTGGGTGGCATTATGTGCATTCTTCTCCTGAAAAGGAGAGAAGAGCATTGATTAGTGCTACTTGTACCTGGACTCTCTTCGCGGACGGCCCACCCCAACCAGAGTGGGACATTGCAGGGCTCCAGTGCCTCCTCACCCTGCAACTGCCGAACACCCACACAAAGCTGCTAGGCCTCTTACCCCCCTCGCTACAACCACCTTGGCCAAATGCTGCCTACATCACATTAGGCACCACATGGTCTAACCTTCCATAGCAAAGAGGCACAAGCACATGGAGTACAGAGGACAGCAGATCAATCAGTGCCACGCCACACTGAAGCTCCCCTTGCAGCCTGTCATCACCCTGACTTTGACATGTCCTGGAGCTCCAGCACTGCGCCTGGGTGCAGCTCCTCCAAGTTGCCCCCAAAACCGTAATATCGGTCTCCACATGCTGTAGGCCAGAACCCATCTCTTCACCACTCTCTCAGGGTGACCTCAGCATGGGCAATATCTGCTGGCCCACCCAGCGAAGGACACATGCCATCAATGATTCAATGCAGTCACTACACTCAGACTTGGCGGGGGAGGGGGTGGAGGTCACCAGGGGGGAAAGCTTACCTGCTGGGTTATGTGACCAGTGTCAGCATGCTATTCACCCTTCCTGAGTGCAAGAGGTCTTTGAAGCGCTTGCGGCACAGGGTCCACTGCGTCACACCACGTCGCAGGAGCTCACTGCCTTCACATCTCCTCCCAGGCACGTTTGGTCACGTGGGGGGTCTCCTCCTCTCGTCCTGGGGTATGAGGACCTCCCGCCTGCGCTACCACCTCCTCAAGGAGAGTAGTAAGGCAATCATCAGAAAAACGAGGGGCACAGTGCCTCCTGCCTGGCCTCACCAGCAGCCCCCTGGGGAGCCCTTCCACTGGCCATGAGTCACAGCCTTTGAAAGGCTGCAGCAGATTTTTCAAACAGGCCACTGGGTCACCATTGGACCTGGTGGTCATTGCAGTCCCGTCGCCCTCAGGAGCCATGATTCACACTGGGCGGGCCTTAATAGGCCCGCCCGCATAAAATGGTGGTGTGGACCCAATCGCGGGTGGTGACCGGGTGTGTGCCCGCTCCCCCTCCGCCTGTCAGCTAGCCAGAAAATTCTCCCCCTGGAGCCTTTCTAGGCACCACACGTTAGGAAGGATATATTAATTTTGGAGGGAGTGAAACATAGAATTACCAGAATGATATCAGGACTCCAAGGGTTGAAAAGACATCACACAAACTAAGCTTTTACTCTCTGGCATTTATAAGGTTGAGAGGTGAGCTTTGCTGAAAAATTGGACGATTTTTGTTGAAGCTTTTCTTCGCAATTCGCAAGAATACCAAATATAAAATGAACAACAAATTATACTGTATGAGAAGGGAGTGTTGATTGATTGTCAGTTGGATGCTGATTGGTAGAGGTGTTGCCATGGAGAATGCACCAATTGATGGTGGCTGACAATTAACTGCCAAGTACTGTTTGAAATTTAAACCAGGCTGCTTGATTCTGATGAGGAATGAACCAGTGAGTGGCTGTCACTTATTTTGTTTAGCTGAAACAGGCGCAATGTGTGTACATGTTCTTTCTGTCCAATCAGAATCAAGCTGCCTGGTTTTGGTGCATTTGGTGCATTGGTGCATTCTTTATGGCAAAGCCTTTACCAATCAGAGTCCAGCTTGCACCAATCAGCATTCTTTCATATAGTATAAATTGCTGTTCCCTTTACATTTTCTATTCTTGAGAGTTGTGAACAAGATGAAAAGCTGTGACAAAGAAATGTCTCTTTCAGCAATACTCAAGTTCTGTCCTACCAAACAATGAGTTGAGAGGTGTTTTGTTCAAAATTTAAGATATTGTGAGGATCAGATAGAAATTATTTCTACTAGTTCAAAAGTTTAGGACTAGGGGGCATAGTCCAAATATTAGAGTCAGGCCTCTCAGAAGTGAAATTGGAAACATTTTTACACACAAGGTAGAAGTTCGTAACATTCCACAAATGAGAACTGATGTTCAATCATTTGGGAATATGAAAGTGAGATTAATAGGTTTTTGTAAGCAAAAGTATTAAGGGATACAGAACAAAGGCCCTGTTGGAGTTTGGTCAACCATAATCTAATTAACTGATAGGACAGGCTACAGGGTCTAAATGGCCTACTGTTCCTGTGCATCTGCTTATCTACTCACACTGCTAAGCTTTCTCTGCCTCCCATAATTTCCTGCATTGTTATCACAGTTTACCCACCCTGCCATGTGGAGAAGTATTAATTTTGATACATCTTTTTGCACATACTAATTTGATACAGTATTGTGGGGATGGAGAGGTTTTAAGCAGAAGCAAGGCCAGTACACAGAATGCTAAGTGAAGTAAGCTATAAGCTAAATATACTTCCAGAGATAACTATTTCAATTTTTGAGTTTATGGAATAAACAGGCATCTAAAACAATTAGTGAGGACTCAGTTGAAGTTTTCTGAGCTAAAGTTCCCAAGTTCAATAGGGCAAGGGTTTAGCATCAAGAGAGGAAAGTGGTGAAAACGGTCCATGGTAATCCTGAACATGAACAAACTAGCCAGGCTAAATAACCTTATCTTCTTATCTTGTTCTCAGGTCATTATCAGGGGATCAACAGATATATTGTACTTATTCAGTAGATTACTGGTGCCTGTTTTTAATTGTCCTATAATCCTACCAGGATCATTCCAACCTTTTCATCTAAAATATTTCAAACAACCTTTGTCCCAAGAATTCTTCAGCTGACAGTTGCTACTAAGAGGAAACAGCAAAAATGTTCACTGTTAGATTTTAAATGTAGTTTGACAAAATTGGAACCATTCAGGGCTCATTGCTTTTTAGCAACTTTTAAGTCGCTGACATTATAGCTTGAACTGCTAGTGAACAGTAAATGTTTTCCAAGAAGATCTAATTCAGTGACACAAAAAAACCACCTGTTTAAAAAATGACCAAACCAAGGGTGTCTGAAACTGCAAAGTCACAGAAACAGTGAACCAGGCCGTGTGCTGGCGCTATATGAACTAAAATGTAAGGTTTGAAGGTCTGTCACAAGTTCAACCAAATACCAGTCAGTGAGAGAATCTAGGATGCGTGAAAACAGTACAGGAGAACAACAGCATACCGACTTCGCCCCGACCACCTTTATAACAGATATCACCTTTTACCAATAATGTCAGTCTTTATCTAGCCAGTAAATCAATTTCCATAAAACATTTCATACACTCTTAGCTCCACCTCCTGCTTCTAGCCAGTTTGCTGTGATGCCATTAATTTCATCACCATTGCGTGGGTGGGATTTTTGCCTGGTCATGCAGGCTTGGCGAGCCGGCTCAGGAGTGGCCTCGAAACTGGCCACGGCCTGCGACCAGGCCCCAACTGCAATTTCACGCTGGCTGGACAATTAACGGCCAGTCAGTGTGAATTGCGCGCTACAACACTCAGCGCTGCTGGGGGTGGGGGAGGAGGGCGAGCGTGGAAGTCAGCGCATGTGCGTGGGTTGCGCTCAACAAAATCCCCCTGAAGGCACAAACTGTCTCAGGGAGCTGAAGATTTTTCACATTAAAAATAAACAAGTGAAAACTAAAGAAACCATGTCCCTTCATGCGACTCTGTCACAATAGCAGAGGCATGTTAGAAATGATTTTTAAAAAATCTTAATTTTCTTAAATAAATCACTGGTTAATACCTCATCCCACCCATGGATGAGGTTTCGCAAAAATGCAAAGGCCGCTTGGCCTATTCACCTACCCGCCAACCGAACGGTTGGACGGGCAGCAAAACATTCCATTCAGTTAATTGTTTCAGGGCCTTAATTGCCGGTGGGCACGCTGCCACCTCTCACGCGCACCCGCCGAGCGAAGTGTCGCAGGAGTGCACGATGACATCGGGGCATGCGCCCAATGTTATCACACACTATTTTTCTCTCGCTCCGGTCAGGTGTGTGCTCGCCCAACGAGGGAAAAGTTCTGCCTCATGTTTCTAATTGCAGTCGTTTAATTCTAATATTCTGTCATTTAGCACCAACTTTAACTTTTAACCTTGTATTGATACACTTGAGTAAAGTTGCTTTCCACCTTTTATTCTAAATGCTTTTTCTCCTACCTGTGCTGTTTTGTTCAAAGAATTGATCCCATATCCTGCACCTCCAAATTGTTCCTGCTGTAAAAGCCTAATTAACTTCAGTCTACAGAAGGCAGCACAATTTAAACACTTGGGAAGCATGTGGTGGAAACTATACCTGATATAACAATTTACTAAATTATTTCATGAAAAGAAACTATTTATTTACAGTTAGAGCTTTTATGAAGTGATAAAAATTATTGGCTATTTCTTCCAGTTACATATGGTAAAGGCTGAAGTACATCAGCTATACAGTTACATGTCAAAGAATTCTGATGGCAAACAACACTTGACTTCAAAAACAGGATTACTAATACAAATATTATATTCAATGAATGGGAGCACTTGAAATTTCACAAAAGAAATGTTTAACAAAACTGAATGATGAACTCTGACAGCAACATCCACCTTATCAATGAGTCACACCACAGTGACATGGATTATTATTCTTTTGTTAATTGTTAGCAGATGAAAATACTATACAAATAGAAAGCAATCCGCAAAGAAATGTTCAATAAACATCATTTAGTCTGCAAAGATGGTAGGGTGAATCTATTGAATCACTGGTTTAAATTCATAGAAGCCACTATCATTTGTTTTGTATGAGGTTGGGAATTATTTTAGAAATGTATAATACGTAGTTTAGAGTTTATTCTATAATAAAATTGAGCGTAGCGGTTATGTAGCCTACCTCTCTTCCATAATCATAGTGCATATTGGTTTAATGCATACATCCATTCCCTTGCTGAAATAACTTTTAAATGAAACTAATGGATTCTCTGAGTAATTTAAATTAGCTTTGTTCTTTGGTGCTTAAAGTCCAGAGAGAGCTTTTTTCAAAGTATATATGTTTATTACAGTTATAGAAGAAGCTACAAGTCAAGTAAAGATGTTAAAATACAAAGGTTTTACTTATAACATAGACAGCTAAATAAATATACAACCTGTTAACATCTACAAGTTCCAAGATGATCTTTGTGGTAGTACATAAGTGAACCAGTCTTGGTCTAAAACCATTCTAATACATTATACTTCATGTCTGCTTTGATACATGTTAAATCTCTCATTATATTACAGGAACTTGAGGCTGCTTTTTTGTGTGATTATGTTGGCCCAAGCTAAGCAACCTCCTAACCACATCCACACATTCCAAAATAGGCAGAAACAGTTACTTCAGATGCACTTCAGCCTTTACCAGATACCATAACCTAAGAGAGTAGGCAAAATGCTGTCTTCCGACAGAGGTGGACAAGGACAATCACTCAATCTGCTGACAATAGCAACTTTGATTCTAAAAGCTCTACTACTGAAAAACCTGCAAAATAGTAGACTTCTAACATATTTCATCAGGTTCTTGTAAAGTTCAATTCTGTGTTGGTACTTACAATAAATGTAATGGTTTGAAGATAGTTTCTGTCTACACGTATAATATTTTTGAAAATACTAAGCTTAGATTTTGCAACTGAGAAACAGGACCAGACCTCCATTCACCGATAAGTTACGCATCTCCTCCCCACACCACCACCCACACCCCACCCCCCCACCCCCCACCCCCTCCCTCCCCTGCCAACACACACACCCACCTATTCCATTCATAGCCAAACATTCAGCTTTGTGATTATTTACATAATGGAGCCGGGTCACTGGCTTCTACCATGAAGCATGACTAAAGCATGGGTAGAGTTTTGCTGTGAATGCCCGTTGCAACATGAGTCAGTTAAATAAACCAAATTCTTTTCAACATGTTAATTATTTCCTCAGAAAGTCCACGGAAATTACTGCACAGGTTTTGACTAACATCAACTATTTTTTGGGTCCCTTCCATCAGCCTTTGAATTCTGGATAACTAGACTTATTAGGAGACCTTGCAACCCATGTTCTAATGATACAAATGCATCAGAGGATATATGGTCCTCTTTTGCATGTAGCTTAGCTGCAAACTGGCTACATCTGGGCAGATTCATCCAGCATTTATTGGAAACAACTTGACGGAAATGAGGAGGTGTGCAGAAAAGCAGGGAAAGCGCAGATTGCATCGCCATTGAATTTTCCAGACCTGTCACTATCAGGTCCACCAATCAACTGCTAGGCAATTGAGGCTGTCTTACCTGGTAAATGTCTTTGAACTCTTCTTTAACAGCAAAGAAAAGCTGGATTTTATTCTCCTCAAGTTTTTGGGCCAAATGGGAAATGGATGGATGATTCTGTAAATAAAAAACATTTCAGAATTTGCAAGTGAGCAAAGTACAAAAAATCCAAAATGCACACCATTTATCATCTAAATTTTGCAACATAACCTCCTCAGACCAATTCCCAACTTATACTACGTTTTGATTTCCATAAGTAACTTTTTACAATAATCTGTTATTCTATATCTCAACCTCACTGACTCAACACAGAAAACACAGCTCCAATGCATCACTGTCACGGTTGCCAACTTTGGTTGGACAATTCCTGAATGTTTGATATTATATATTATAACACATCATGTTTGATTGCATGACACTTAATAATGTGACATTTGATTAAAGGAGATTTGCCTACAGTTCAGAGGAGTTGTAATCACAGTGAGACCTGGACTTTGAGAAATTCCATCAGCAATGCCTACGCTGCATCCTCCAGATTCAATGGGAGGATCATTGAACAAATGCTAATGTCCATCTTGAAGCCAGCTCCACAAGCATTCAGGCAAAACTCCTGCAAAATGAACTTTGATTGATAGGACACTGGTGGCTAAAAAGCATCTCCCCAGCTAGGTCTCAGCTCTAAAATGGCCAATGTCCCAGGGAGGGCAAAAAATTGCTTCAGAAACAATGAGCAGAATTTTCCCCCCATTGGGGGGGGAAGTTTAGGAGCGGGCACATGGAGGCGTGCCTCCGATCAGCGCCCCCGATCCGGGGCGTGCCGCCATTTAACGTGGGTAGGCCAATTAAGGCCCTCCCTGCGTGACGTCTGCAAAGAAGTGCTATGCGCTTCCAGTGTGGGCGGGCGGATTCCCTGAGCTGAGAGTGCGATCAATCGTGCATGCGCGTGAAAGACTGCACTCATCTCCCTGAGGCTAAGTGCTGCCTCAGGGAGATCGACTCTACAATAAAACTTCTGAAAAATAGACAAAAAAAATTTCCCTGACGTGTCCCCTCATGTGACACTGTCACATGAGTTGGGACATGTCCATCACTTTTAAATACACTTTAATTACATTTTTTTAAACCTACATGAAACCTCATCCTGACCATCAATGAGATTTCATGCTTTTCCTAATGCCCGCCTGGGCTCCTGGCCTGCCCGCCAACATTAAAGTTGGACGGGCAGGTCCATTAATTAGTTTAACGATTTTGTCAATGGCCTCAACTGGCCATTGACAAGTTGGCAGGTGCACAGCTGATTCTGCTGAGCCCCCGCCTACCTGAAAATTGGAATGGGGCGGGGAGCACTGCCCTACGTCATCCTGCATAATTTTACACATCGGTGAGTGCCCCCCCCATCCCCCACGCTCCACTCGCCGACCGGAAAATCTAGGCCACTGTGAAGCTCTCCTTGAAGCACGGCAGCATTGACATTAACGACTGGGAAGAGATTGCTGCCAATTTTTCAAATGGTGACAACTTGTCTGTCAAGCTACATAACGCTTTGATTCACAACGTCTTAATGTTGCAGCAGAGCAGTGGCAGGGAAGGAAAGAAAAGGAAGCAAATCCTGCACTCCGGTTCCCACTACCTTGTTGTTCATCCTGTCTCCTGTACCCAAAGATCTGTGGGTCAAGGATCAGTCTGTTCAGTCACATGAAGACCTATGGCAGACCTGAATAAACATTATCCTCAAATTGAGGGACAGTCAGCGATGACATTCTATAGCCAGAAATTCAATAATAGCTTCTTATAGTTCATGGTCTTAAATGCACATAGGTGACCTGAAATAACTAGAAATGGATTGGAAATCATCACCAAGTCACCAACCATCCTGACCTCGGAGGAGGTGATGGCGTAATAGTATTGTCGCTGGACTAGTAATACAGAGACCTGGGTCCGAATCCTGCCATGGCAGATGGTGGAATTTGAATTCAATAAAACAAAATCTGGAATTAAATGTCTGATGATGACCATGAAACCATTGCCGATTGTTGTAAAAACCCATCTGGTTCACTAATGTTCTTTAGGGAAGTAAATCTGCTGTCCTTACCTGGTCTGGCCTACATGTGACTCCAGACCCACAGCAATGTGATTGACTCTTAAATGCCTTGTGAACTAGGGCAATTAGGGATGGGTAATAAATGCTGGCCTAGCCAGTGACACCCGCATCCCATGAATGAATAAAAAAAAATCACTATTTCATTATTGTTTCTGGGTCAATCCAGTGTTCCCTTCCTAACACTACTGCAGAAGCACCACAAGGGCTTGCAGTGGTTCAAGGACATAGCCCTTTTGAGGGCAACTACTGATAGGCAATAAATCTGGGTTGCCGGTGTTGCCACCTCACAAATACAAACAATAACACAATACTACTAAATCAGTGATAGACTCATTTGCTGTGCTACGCACTAATGTCCAATGTATGTAGCAGTACTTGAATCACCGCAATCCCTACTATGTTCAGAATAAGGGTGTAGGAGACAACGGAAAATGTTTTGAATACTGTATAACCCAAATTGAAACCTTTATACATAGATTTTCAAGAACAGCAAACAAGTTTTCTTTCCCTTAAAAGAGCTATTTTGTCTATCCAATGTTTTTATGTGCATTTGATAATTTCAAAAGGAAGCTTACATGGTGATGACTGGTTGTATAGGCACCTTGACTATCGATGTGACATTTACCATCATTCGGTAGCATACTGATGAGCTTGCCATCTCTAGCAAAGCGAAGTCCTGTGTTACTGTAGTAGACAAGCAGTCGACTGACATTTCGCCAACCGATTACATCCTGTAAGGTAAAGCAAATTTAAATAAGCTAAATGTGTACACTCATTTTGAAGAACAGTTTTACTTTGAGCAATGAGGAAAAGAAAAAGGATGTAGAGACAAACTTGGACAGTGAATTTTAGAGAAAAGCGTTGTATGAAGTTCAATGTGGAGAAATGTGAAGTGATTCATTTTGGTAGCAAGGCCATACAGAGACAATATAAAATAAAGGGTACAATTCTAAAGAGGGTACAAGAGCAGAGGAACCTGGATATATATGTACATAAGTCATTGAAAGTGGCAGGACAGGTTAAGAGAGCAGTTAATAAAGCATAAAGCATTTGGCATCCTAGGCTGTATTAAAAGAGGCGTAGTGTACCAAAGCAAGGAGGTTAGTGTACAAAACACTAGCTCAGCCTCAGCGGAAAACACAATAATTTGAAAAAATAGAAGCTCCCCTTTTCCCACATTTGCTATCAATTCAAAAGGCAAGCTTCCTTATCTCTTTCTATTTTTAGCTTGTCAGATTGAAACAAAAGATCCTTGTCTTGTCTTGACCAATTTAACATCTGTCAAATGGCTAAAATACAAGCTACAATATAAAAACAAATGGCCCTTTCATGTATGGTGGTGTAGTGATTATGGTACCGAACTTAATACCTTAGAGACCTTGAGTTCAAATGTTACCATGGTAGATTTAAAATTGAATTCAGTAGATCTAGTGATATATCAATGCCTGGGGTGGCATTCTTTCTTCTTCCATTCCTAGGGTAACTTTCTAAACATATATATTAGGTACAGTTTTTTTTTGTTTCTATTGGTGGTGCACTTCCGCACATTGCCTTATATTTTTCTTTGGTGCATGCAACGAACTTCATTCCGCACATGGATGGAAAAAATTAGAGGGAACATTGCTCAAGACTCATAAACTGCAATTACAAACAGCTGACTGGCCTCTATTCGCACTGCACTTATTTGAAAAGATTTCTCTCCTTCTGACCTGCAAACCCCAGGCAAATGAGAAACAGACAGAAAACGCTTAAAGCATGTAATAACATGAGCAGCAGAGGCATCAGTGTTAATCAAAGAGACACTTAGGGACAGAGCTGTTGCAATATTGCAACATATTGAAGGGTGACAAAGCTAAAAAAAAAACAAACAGCAGACAGTTTCATTAAAACTTGTCTCAAAGGGACTAAAAACTGTCTCCAAGCCAAGATCCTGCATGTCTTAAAACCAGATCCTGCAATTAAATGGGACCTTTTATAGCCCTTAAACACAGGTTAAAGACAAAATAAAAACACATCTACACTGTGTAGTCATGACCACAATGCAGAGACGGGAATGGAGAAAGCTGAGCTCTTTAAACATAATTCCTATAGCATTCATGCTTGAGCAAACTGCCAAAAATTTGACAGCTGCCAGGACGAGGCAGTTGATCAAAACTGAATAAGAACTGTTCCAACCACAAGGCACAGCTGATACAAGCCTCAGGGCAGATGTTGGATCAGAAGGCAACATAGGGGCCTTGGCCCCCTCACCACGGTTTCAAAACTCCAGCTCAAACTAAGGAGTATGGGATAACATACATTCATCAGCTTATTAAGCTTCTTGGGAACATTCTTGGAGACAGCTATCACTGACCACCTTCAAGACTGCCTCAAGCACATTAGCTTTTTCAACTCAGGTTAAATGAAGTGACAGCATGCTTCAACTGTCAGAGCAGATTCTATGCAGCTTCAATAAAATAATTGCCCACTTACTCTCCTGTTGGATATCAAAAAGCCTTTGATAATGAACGGGACAATAGTCTACAAAATGCCATTTTCCAGTTTGACATCCCCAATATCCCCAATAACTCGACCCAACCAGAGTATAACTTTCCTGACAGTGTACAAAATGTGAATGTTGATTCTTTACTCCTTTCTTCTGGTGTTAACAACCTCAAAATAGGGTCAATGATCTTATAATCATGTTCACACCAGAGGTGTGACCAGCAACGTTTAAATGGGCCCTAAATCTGGATGTCCAAAGCACCCACCTGATTCAGACAATACAAGAATTGGGGCTCTATGATCTAAGGAGGACCCCAATTGCCATTTTAGGTGTGTGTGTTTGTCCTCCATGGTTGAAGGTGACCACGAGATCAACTAGAACTCATTGAGTTAAGTTTCAGTTACAATATGTTCGAAGATAGCAGAAGAGGTCACCGTGACTCTAGATTTGCAAAGCTCACATTTCTTGTTGGTCAATGGAACTTTGTTCTGTTCCTGATGAGACTGCACCATATCGAGTGATCATGAGAAGATTCTCCTATGTCTCGGGGTGATGTTGAAACTCTTCAGTGAGACTTTCAGAGTGTCCTTGAAGGGCTTTTTCTGGCTTCTCTGTGAATGTTTTCCTTCAATCAGCTCACAGTAGAACAGCTTTACTGGCAAGTGCTGATCAGGCATTCTGGCAACATGTCCTGAGCTCTCTACAGCAGAGTTTGGGTGCTAGGCATATTGGTAGGAACCTCATCCTTTAGTTATGAACTGGTTGAAGCCCATGTAGTGCAGGCTTCAACCAGTTCCACAGGCAATGAAGAAGAGGCCTAGCAAAGGTATAAGTTGAATTTTTTTTTATGTGGGCCCCATGAGAGTTAAAAAGCCCCCCTGTGTTCCAGCTGCAAAGCCAACTCACAGTTCCAGCTCAAAAAACAAAGGAAATGCGTCTACTTGGAAGCCCCGAGGCAGATGTACAGGAACCCATTAGCCTAAATTAATGTATTCAAGACAAAATATAGCTTTTGCCAGCAAGGCAAATAACTACATCAAAAGCTTCTAAAGGATACAAAAAGGCTTGCTTTTCTCGAAGTGTCCCAAACACTTTTCACACAATGCAACTTTTGAAATGTAATTGCTATTACTTAGCAAACAAAGGCAGCAAGTAATTTGCACATAGAAACATCCCATTAACAGGAATTAATCTGTTTATGGTGGAGGTGATCAATAACAACAATTTATATTTAGATTGCCTTTAATGTAGTAAAATATCCCAATGGAGTTCATAGGAGATTATCAACAAAGTTTGACAACAAGCCGCATAAGGAGATATTAGGACAGATGACCAAAAGTTTGGTCAAAAGAATAGGTGCAGGAAGCATCTTAAATGAGGGGGAAAAGGTGGACAGGTGGATAGGTTTAGGGAGGGAATTTCAAAGCTCAGAGTCCAGATGGTTGAAGGTCATGTGGAGAATGCACAAAAGGTGAGAATTAGAAGAGAACAGATATTTACATTTACAGCGAGAGAGTGTGAGAGGAGCAGCAGGGCCTTTAACAGTGAGAGAGTGAGTGGAGAGCAGCCTTTAACAGTGAAAGTGAGAGGAGTGTGGCCTTTAACAGTGAGAGAGTGAGAGGAGTGTGACCTTTAATAGTGAGAGAGGGCGAGAGGAGAGTGGCCTTTAACAGTGAGAGAGTGAGAGGAGTGTGACCTTTAATAGTGAGAGAGGACGAGAGGAAAGTGGCCTTTAACAGTGAGAGAGTGAGAGGAGCAGTGGGGCCATTAACAGTGAAAGAGTGAGAGGAGCGAAGGCTTTAATAGTGAGAAAGTGAGAGAAGAGCGGCCTTTAACAGTGAGAGAGTGAGAGAAGTGTGATCGTTAACTGTAGAGTGCGAGAGGAGTGTGGCCTATAACAGTGAGAAAGTGAGAAGAGTGTGGCCTTTAACAGTGAGAGCGTGTGAAAAGAGTGAGAGACCATTAAAGAGCGCGAGAGGGAGAAGAGCGTGGAGAGCAGCTGATTGGTGAGTACGATTGGTGAGTATTTAAAGTAAAACTAAGGTCTTTAGTTTGTGTTTAGATCTCTAGTCATTTTTTCTCTTTTTTTTGTAGATAGCTTGTTAAGTATAAGATCAATTCTGGTGTGTTTAAAAAATAATTATAATTAAGTGTAAAGAGCTGGGACACTAGAGTAGTTAATTAATAATTTGAGTAAAATACGATAGCGCTGGCAGGATGGGTGATGTGTTGTTGCTGCAATATGCGGGAGCTGCTGGACACTGAGGTGATCCAGAGTGAACACATCTGTACCAGGTGTTTGCTACTCGAGGAGGTTTGGATCTGAGTTGAGGAGCTGGAGTCTGAGCTGCAGACATTGAGCCACATCAGGGAGGGGGAAAGTTACCTGGACTCTTTGCTCCAGGAGGCGGTCACACCCCTCAGATTAGCTCATTCAAATTTGGTCTGTGATCAGGGACAGGAGGGTGTGACTGCAGGTGAGGCAGGTACAGGGGCTGAGGGGGTAGCGCTCGAGGATCCTCGGCCCCTGCAACTGTCCAACAGTTATGAGGTTCTTGCAAGCTGTATGGATGAAAAGGGGGACTGCAGGGAGGATGAACGAGCTGACCATGGCACCGTGGTACAGCGAGCCATTCAAGTGGGAGGAGGAAATGGGAACATAGTAGTGGTAGGGGACAGTATAATTAGGGGGGTAGGTACTGTTCTCTGCAGCCATAGAACCATAGAAAAGTTACAGCCCAGAAGGAAGCCATTCAGCCCATCTTGTCCACACCAACCCGAGGACACCCAAGTGCCTTTCTAATCCCACCGTCCTGCACCCGGCCCATAGCCCTGCAGCTTACAGCACTTAAGATGCAGATCGAGATACTTTTTAAAAGAGTTTAGAGTTTCTGCCTCTACCACCAACTTGGGCAGCAAATTCCAGACACCCACTACCCTCTGCATAAAAAAGTTCTTCCTCATGTCCCCCCTAAACCTTCTGCCACTTATCTTGAATCTATGTCCCCTGGTTCTAGAATTCTCCATCAAAGGAAACAATTTTATCCTTTCCACTCTATCTATTCCCCTCATGAGCCATGAGCATGAGTCCTGAAAGCTGTGTTGCCTGCCCAGTGCCAGGATTAAGGACATCTCCTCAGGGCTGGAGAGGCACTTGGAGTGGGAGGGGAGGGATCCAGTTGTCATTGTCCACGTTGGTACCAACGATATTGATAGGGCAAGAAATGAGGTTCTGCTGAAAGAATTTGAACAGTTAGGAGCTAAGTTAAAAATCAGAACCTCCAAGGTAATAATCTTAGGATTACTACCTGAGTCATAGGCAAACTGGCATAGAGTAAATAAAGTCAAGGAGTTAAATGCGTGGCTCAAAGATTGGTGTGGGAGGAATAGGTTTCAGTTCATGGGGCACTGGCATCAGTGCTGGGGTAGAAGGAAGCTGTTCTGGTGGGACGTGCCTTACTTGAATTGTGCTGGGACCAGTTTCCTGGTGAATCTAATAGGGCTGTAGAGGGGGCTTTAAACTAAATAGCCCAGGATGGGTGTGGGGGGAAGGTTCTGGAAAGGGGATACGTCAGCTTACAAACCAAAAGGATGTGGCAGCCTTGCAAGGCAGCTATCTAGGAAATGATGCCCAGAGTGTGAAGAACCCATATGGGTGGGGTAAGAAATGTCAAGGGGAAGAAGACACTGGTAGGAGTAGTCTATAGGCCGCCGGACAGTAGCTATACTATAGGAAGGAGAATAAATCAAGAGATAATGAGGGCATGTAAAAAAGGCAGTACATTAATCTTGAGTGACTTCAATCTTCATATAGATTGCAAAAATCAAATTGGCAGAGGTAGCTATGAGCAAGAATTCATAGCGTTTATTTAGGACAGTTTCCTAGAACAATATGTTGTGGATTCAACCAGGGATCAGGCTATTTTGGATCTGGTAATGTGTAATGAGGAACCTTTAATAAATGATCTCAGAGTAAAAGATACCCTAGTGACCATAATATGGTAGAATTTAGCATTCAGTTTGAGAGTGAGAAACTTGGGTCAGAAACAACTGAGCTGAACTTAAATAAGGGTAATTACAAAGGAATAAGGGCAGAGTTGGCTGGAGTGGAGTGGGATAGGATTTTAGCAGAAAAAACAGTTGATGAACAATGGCAGACATTTAAGAAAATAGTTCATGACTCACAACAAAGATATATCCCAATGAGGAAGAAGGATTCAAGGAAGGGGATAAGTGAACTATGGTTAAACAAGGAAGTCAAGGATAGTATCAAATCAAAAGAAAAAACATACAATATGGCAAAGATTACTGGTAAGCCAGAGGATTGGGAAAGTTTTAAAAACCAACAAAGGATGACCAAAATAAAAAATAAAGAGAGAGAAAATAAACTTTGAGGGTAAACTAGCAAGTAATATAAAATCGGGCAGTAAGGGCTTCTTTAAACAAATAAAAAGGAAGAGAGAGACCAAAGTGAACATAGGCCCCTATACAGAATGAGGCTGGGGAAATAATAATGGGCAACCAGGAAATGGCAGAGGTGTTGAATAAATACTTTGCTTCAGTCTTCATGGTAGAAGACACTAATAGCATTACAATACTAAATAATCAAGGGGAAAAAAGTGAGTAGGAAACAAATACAATAACCATAACTACAGAGAAAGTACATAAGGCTACTTAATAAGATTAGAGCACTTGGTGTTGGGGGTAGTATGTTAGCACAGATAGAGGATTGACTAACTAATAGAAGACAGAGAGTTGGGATAAGGGGGGCATTTTCAGGATGGCAAGCTGTAACTAGTGGAGTGTCACAGGGATCAGTGCTGGGGCCTTAATTATTTACAATATATATCAATGACTTAGATGAGGGGAGTGAATGTACTATTGCTAAATTTGTAGATGATACAAAAATAGTGGGAAGGCAAGTGGTGAGGATGATGCAAAGGGTCTACAGAGGGATATAGACAAGTTAGGAGAGTGGACAAAAAAGTGGCAGATATAATGAGGAGCTGAATATTATTTGAATGGAGAAAGACTGCAGAAGGCTGCAGCACAGAGGGATTTGGGAGTCCTTGTACATGAATCCCAAAAAGCTAACTTTCAAGTTCAACAGGTAATAGGGAAGGCAAATAGAATGTTGGCCTTTATTTCAAAGGGAATGGAGAATAAAAATAGGGAGGTCTTGCTAAAACTATACAAGGCACTAGTTGGACAATGCTTAGAATACTGTGAACAGTTTTGATCCCGTTATCTAAGGAAAGATATACTGGCATCGGAGGCAGTCCAGAGAAGGCTCACCAGCTTGATTCCGGTTATGGAGGGGTTTTCTTATGAGAAGAGGTTGAGCAGATTGGACCTGTACTCTTTGGAGTTTAGAAGAATGAGAGGCGACCTTACTGAAACATATAAGATTCTTAGAGGGCTTGACAGTGTAGATGCTGAGAGGTTGTTTCCCCTTGTGGGAGAGTCTAGGACCAAAAGGCATAATCTCAGAGTAAGGGATCTCCCAATTAAAACAAAGATGAGAAGGAATTTCTTCTCTCAGAGGGTAATCAATCTGTGGAATTCTTTACCCCAGAGGGCTGTAGAGGCTGGGCCATTAGGTATATTCAAGGTGGAGATAGACAGATTCTTAATCAGTAATGGAATCAAGGGTTATGGGGAAAAGGCAGGAAAGTGGAGTTGAGGTTTATCAGATTAGTCATGATCTCATTGAATGACGAAGCAGACTTGATGGGCTGAATGGCCTACTTCTGCTCCTATGTCTTATGGTCTTACGGTCTTATATCCCAGAGGATTGTGAGGCTAGTGGAGGTTACAGAGTTAGGGAGGGATGAGGCCGGTAGAGACATTTGAAAACAAGATTGAGAACTTTAAAATCAAGGCTTCGCTGCCGAAGTCAAGGTCAGCGAGCAGAAGGGTGATAAGGGAATGGGATTTGGTGTGAGATAGCCAGCATTTGCAATACTTTGCTTCCAAGACCTTGATTGTATTGTTATGAGGATGTGCTTTATAAAGATACAATTTCTAATTTTTCTTTGTCTGGCTGGATTTTAAAAAAAACTGGAACCCTCAAAGACACAATGATGAAACTGCCCACATTGTTTTAACACATGCAGGCCTAAACTTTTAGGATAGTGAGGTCTCACTTCCCACTATCCAAAGAGTTGGCAGGGAACCCATCCCTGTTGACTCCAAGTGCCCCACAGTCATTTCGCGCTCAAATGCGCGTTAAGTAGCTGCAGGAGGACGTCGCACCTGAGAGAGCTGCCGACCAATCTGATTGGTCAGCAACTCTCCAGTCCCTGCAGCGACAGCACTGCAGTGGACAGAAAAAATGCAGGAGGACGTTGGAGGCTACGTTCAGGCACTGGAGGCCCAGGTAAGTACAAGGGGTCCTAGGATGGGGAGGGTAGTGATGGCCTGGGGGGGTGAGAAGGGGGCGAAGAGGGTTTTGGGACAGAGGCCTATCCTCTTACTCCGCCACCAGTACTGCTTTGTGTGGGCCCAGACAAATGTATATGACATGGTTGCAATTTACCTAGTTTTATTTTAGTTTGGGAAATAGTTTCAATAAACTTATGTTGTTCTTTGTATAACCTAAGAAAACCTGTCTGACTAAATTGTTCCAGCCTAAAAGTGTAAACAGTGGGACTCTTACAGAATTGGCCAAGCACATACTCTCTAAATTCATTTAAAAAACCCTGTGATGGTCAAACGTGAAGTTTGAGAATAGTGGGGTCATTTCATCCCCTCCTCACGTGGTCATAACACCATCTTCAGTGGGAACTGGTTTGGATGGTGTGCCTTGCATGCTGTGACCAGTTTCATGAGCAATGGAGCCAAAGAGGCCCAGACAAGATAAGCTTAGGATTGCTTTGTGGGATTCCCACATAAATAACCCAGGCTCTGCCACTCCGAGATTCACGTCTTAAGCAATTACAGTCTGCTTATCTTGCTGTCAGCTGAAGGGGCCCAACCTTTGAAAGCCTTTGGCAGCTCGCAGTCCCGATGTTAATGAGGCTAATGCCTCAAAATCACAGACAAATCCTCACCGCAGAAGAGAGGTGGTCAGCCAGCAGGGCCCTAAGGTGTGGGCGGTCAGCTAGTGCACTCTGCAGATATGGGTGGCCAGCCAGTGGTGCAGGTGCACAGCTGGCACTCTCCACAGTTACGGGTAGTTGGTTAGCACACTCCTTGGAGACAGCAGATCAGATGGCACACTCTGCAGGCACAGGTAAGCACCATTGGTTACGGGACATTACTAAGTGTGCACTGTGCATTAGGGAGATCAGCTATCACGCTCAGTGTACCGGTAGCCAACAAGTCGAATCCAACTCCTTTCTGCAGAAAAATCTGAATTGTGCATTTACCTTTTTTGCATCCAAGCTTGAGTTCATGTTGTTTTGTTTTTGAATCTGGACATTGAATATTGGGTATCTCTCAGTGATTCAGATTATTGGTTTCTTTTTGCATGTAATTTTTTCTATAATTTGCCATTTACAAATATAACCTTTGACCTAAAATCTTACAGGTCCAGTTGTTTTTAACTTTTTGGTAAAGGGTACATCGTTATTATAACTCGTTGTATTGTTCTGCCCATTTAAGACATTAAGGGAGTTACCACAGTATGGTGGGACGGGCTGCTCGGAAGGCACATCACTGGCATGCAGTCTGTGGTTAAAATAGACTGTGCACCTGGGTTTCCAAGTTGCACTGCCTGACCAGCCAGGCTTCTGACTGAAAGCACAGGTCACAGAAACACCCACAATTAGGTTGAAAAGGTACCAACTACTGCACTGACATTATAAACGTTGAAGTGTTCCCACTCACCCCACAGACAGCAGCCTGCATTATAGCATCAGCACCATCCTCTGAAGAGTTCAGGCTTGCAACAATAGTCTGCTTGCGCAGCAGTTTGTTGAACATAGCTCCATCAGAGCTCAATGGTAGAACATTTTTGAAGCTAGATTGACTGGTACATGTTTCAGCAGCTGTACAAGGATTTTTCTGCAGGATACCGAACCCTAAAAGGAAACATATTTATAGGTGAGGAAATGTTATGAAAGCTAAGCTTTACAAAGTAGAGAAGAATAATTTGAAGGGTATGGAATGAGAAAATGTTGTTCAGACCATTAAGTTCAATCCCCTGCATGTTTTACAATGAATTTAGAGGTGTGACATTCAACTCACTTTGTCATAAATCAATTCTACATAAACACTGTAGGGAAAAAAAATCTTGTTTTATCCTCATGATTTTAGTGTAGTAGTGTATGTTCTTTATATAATTTCAAGGATCTGGATTGTAAAAAGAAAGCTTAAGGATATTCTTACCAATCCTGAAATCAGATGTTGTCTTCTGCATTTCCTCCTTCAATTCAATTCCCAACTTCTTCATGTTTTCCAAACCATCCTGCACAGAAAGGGAGAGGTCCGCAAGATAGTAGAGATCAATGGGATTGTCCTTAGCTCTCTGAAAATGCAGTGACAAGGTTTGGGGTTCACCTGACAAGTAACAAAAATGTTAATGTTAGAAATTCATAGATATGAAACATACAAGTGCAGTTAGGAAGGCTAATGGTATGTTGGCCTTCATTGCGAGAGGACTTGAGTATAGGAGCAAGGATGTCTTACTGCAGCTGTACAGCACCTTGGTGAGAGCACACCTGGAGCATTGTGTGCAGTTTTGGTTTCTTTACCTACTAAAGGATATACTTGCCATAGAGGGAGTTGCAGCGAAGGTTCACCAGACTGATTCGTGGATGGCAGGATTGTCATATGTGGAGGGCATGGGTGAACTAGGCCTATATTCACTAGAGTTTAGGAGAATGAGAGGAGATCTCATTAAAACGTATAAAATTCTGACAGGGATGGGCAAACTGGATGCAGGGATGATGTTTCCTCTGGCTGGAGGGTCTAGAACAAGGCGTATTAGTCTCAGGATACAGGGTAGACCATTTAGGACTGAGAAGAGGAGAAATTTCTTCACTTAGAGGGTGGTGAACCTATGGAATTCTCTACCATAGAAGGCTGTGGAGGCCAAGTCACTGAATATATCTGATATGGAAATAGATAGATTTCTAGGCTCTAAAGGCGTCAACTGGTAAGCAGGATAGAGACAGAGGATCAACAATGATCAAATTGAATGGCAGAGCAGGCTCAAAGGGCTGAATGACCTACTCCTGCTCCTATTTTCTATCTTTCATCTACAAGATGTACTGCAGCAACTCACCAGGTTTCTTCGACAGCACCTACAACTCCCACGGTCTCTACCACCAAGAAGGACAAGGGTAGCAGATGCATGGGAATACCAATACCTGCACGTTCCCCTCCATGTGACGTACCACCTTGATTTGGAACTAGATCATTGTTCCTTCACTGTCATTCAATCAAAATCCTGAAACTTTCTACCTAACAGCAATGAACTGCACAAGAATGCGGTTCATTACTACCTTTCCAAGAGCTATTAGGGATGAGCAATATATGCTGGCCTTGCCCATATCCTGTGAATGAATAAAAATGAGCAAATCCACAAGATTAATAGTATTGATAGATTTCTTGAAGTGGTGGAATTCCTGGCAGAAGTCAGCTGCTAGACACCATTGGTAGCATTCTGGTTTCATAATCAGATGGTTGTGAGTTCAAGCACCTCTCTGGAGCTTGAGAAAATGATTTAAGTTGGCACTTCAGTGAAGTAGAGCGGGAATGATGCATTTTCGGAGATGCCATTTTTCAGTTTGTAAAAAGCATTTAAGATTTATTTGAAGAAGAGCAATGGGGCCCTGGGCCAGGATTTGCCTCACAATCCCACCAAAAACATGTTTGGATTGCAGCTCAGGATGGTGGAAAATGCAGGCAGGTGGGCCTACCGCCAGCTCATCATCTTAAATATAATTTCCCACTTACTGCCAGGACTGCTGCTGAATACAAATAGCAATAATGGCACTGGGCCAATGTGCCTAGCACATTTCCCTCTCATTTATCACCACTTCTCAGGGCCACCAGGGAGAAGGAAGTGATAAACCTAAAAAAATTTTGCTGTAGGCCCTGGGTCCATCCAGAAACCAGAGGGAGGGAATTGAAGGCATCCTAATGGTCTCCTCTCTCTCTATTTATCTTCTTGTATAGGTCTTGATGCCAACCGAGGGCTTCCAAGATACTAATCATCAGAGCATTTCCACCCTTTTCACTCTGATTGTCTTTCCTTGCACAAAAGCATCCTTCCTGCTGGTGGAAGGAATCCCACTGGAAACCCACTGCTCAGTGTTGAGGAATCTGTTTCATCATGCATGCCGTGTTCAATAGTTTAATTGATCTGTGTTTGATTATGTTAGTCGATTTTCTGATCTATATAACTGTACTAGATTGCTTAAGCCTGTTGGTGGAGTTGGAGAGTTAAGTGACTGACACAACAAAGAAAGTTCCAGAAAGGTTTAAGGCTCTGAGCTGAGACCATGTGTGTGTCCAGAAATCCTGAGTTCTGAGATATTTTAAAGTAATGTAAATAAACCTGCTGCAGATTTGGAGCTAGTGTCACTTCTACATTTTTCCAAGATAAATCAGACACATAAGATATATGCAACTCGGTGAATGCATAACAAAAGTGTCAATGAGGATGGCTGAGGAAAGTTTAATTTTACCAACTCCAGAACCATTGTTTTCACCACTGGGAGATCTTCCCATGTACTGGGAGCGATGAATTTTGGGGTTCAAGACCTACTTGCTTGCTACGGGCCAAAGAAAAGTGTGATGATTAAATGATATACATTCTGTCAGAGATCTCAGGGAAACGGTAAGCCCATTAAACAATACGCGGCAGTATTGCGGCAACTGGCTTCTAAGTGTACATTTGGTACAATAACTACTGAACTAATTTGTAACCAATTAATTGAAAAGACTTCAATTTCATGAATTAGGAAATGGCTCCTCATAGAGGATGATGATTTAACCTTGGAGAAAGCCATAACCTTGATAGTCCAAATTGAATCTGTCATATTAGATTTGACGAGGTTACATAGCAACGTACCCTTGGACTTAAAGTCACAGACACAGCCCGCTCAGCCAGCTGAAGGGCAAGGGTTATGGACTAGGAGATCTCAGAAATCTCATCAACACGGGCCCCATTGGGGTCAGATACCTTCAAAGCTGTGCCCAAATTGTGGAACTGTTCATTGAGTCACACACCATTTCCAGCTCAAGGGAAAAAGTGCAGCTCATGCTTTAAGTGGAACCATAATGCAAAAATATGCGGGTCGTCGAAGAAGGTGACTTCATTGGTTTGCCACACAGAAGAGTCTCTTCCCGAAAGTGAGGTGTAACTATATATCAGCGCAAAAGGGAACTTAGCTTCCAAATGGCTTGATCAAGTGACTGCACATAAAATTATCCATAGCAAGGATAACATGGCGCAGATTCAATTTGGACTGCCAAGGTCATGACTTTTTACAAGGTTAAATCATTATCCTCCAAGAGGAGACATTCCCTAATTTGCGAAATTAAAGTCTTTTCAATTAATTGGTCACAAATTAGTTCATTAGTTATCGTGCCGAATTTACACGTAGAAGCCAAGTACCACAACGCTGCCAGGTATTATTTAATAGGCTCTCCATTTCCGTGGGATCTTTGACAGAATGTATATTGTTCAATCATCACACTTTTCTTTGGCCCCATAGTGAGGACAAACCCTGCAAATTTAAACATTCCAGAGAAGGAATTGCTCACAGAAACGTGTACAAGAACTACAAAAAGAAACACTTGAAAGAGGGACCATTTCAGCGTGAGGAGTGTAAGGCTTTGTTTTGGACTCCCTTCTCCCTGCAGAGACATCTACTGATACACAACAGTGAACAAACTTTCAAATGTGATCTATGTGACAAGCCTTTGTGACTCACTCTGGGCTTAAGAGTCATAAAAAGACACACACTGGAGAGAAGGAGAAGGTTTGTCCATATTGTGGCCAGAAATTTCCCAGCAATGGAACACTACATGTACATATTTGAAATGACACAGGTCAGCATCCCTACTAGCCATGACAAAACCTTCAGCAAGAATTATGGATTAAACATGCATGTTAGAACGCACATACAGGAAAAACCTTACCAGTGCTGAGTATAACAAGGGTTTAGTCAGAAGAGGGACCTGGATAAAATTGATCATCCACTTAATTAAGTTGATCACACTGATAGATCTGAAAGATGCTAGATTATAGCCTTAGTCACAGATTGAAGAGGCCTGCGTATCTCAAAGACTACTTCTGTACTTAGAGTTCAACTTGTCTATTTTCTCTAAGAAATTGTCTGATCTATATATGTTTGTTGTTTAGAATGCTCAATTCAAACAAAGTCTTCAGTTAAAAGAGGGGAAAGATGTCATGTTCAATAGTTTGATTGATCTGTGTTTGAATATATTAGTTGGTTCCCTGATCTATGTAACTGTACTTGATTGCTTAAGCCTGTTGAGGGCACTAGCGAGCTAAGTGACTGACACAATGCAGAAAGTTCTAGAAAGATCTGAGGCTGTGAGCTGAAACCATGTGTGTATCTGGAAATCCAATGAGTTCTGATATATTTTAAGTAATGCAAATAAACCTGCTGTAGATTTGGAACTAGTATAACCTCTGCATTGCTCTGAGATAGATCAGACATCAGATAATCAACAAACAAGCGAATTCACAACCATACAATGCTGGTAAAATAGGGTTATCAATGTTGTGCTTTAATAACTGACAAGCTAAATACAAGTTAATGTACATCATAGGAAATCCAGTACATTTCATGAATCCTGGACCATGTTGAATGGGGGTGGACGTGACTGATGTTGAAATTTGAAGTTTATAAGTTTGGTAGGTTTTGTGACTGTCTCTTTAATTTAGGGTAAAATGGAGGAATAAAGGAGGTCATGTGGCTTGTTCTGAATTCTGCTCAGCAACAATCTTGGGTGGCTTGATTCCTAAAGGCTAAAGGATGGGGTCAGATTTTTTTTTACTGGGAAGGAGGTGCACCTGTAGACAATGGTAAGAGCTTTAAAGTAGAATTTTAAATCTTCATATAGATTGAGTGAATTAAATTGGCAAAAGTAGGCTGGAGGCTGAGATCATAGAGTTCATATTCAGGGTAGTTTCTATGAAGAGGCTATGGTGTAGTGGTATTATTGCTCATCTAATAATCCAGAGATCCCATGTAATGTTCTGGGGACCTGGGTTTGAAACCTGCCACTGCAAATTACAAAATTTAAACTCAATAAAAATTTGGAATTAAATTTTAATGATGACCATGAAATGATTGTTGTAAAAAACCCATCTGGTTCACTAACGTCCTTTACATAAGGAAATCTGTCATCCTTACCTGGTCTGTGCTACATGTGACTCCAGACCCACAGCAATGTGGTTGGCTTTTAAATGGCCTAGCAAGCCACTCAGTTGTAACAAGTCACCAGAAAGTCTAAAAAGAATGAAGCCAGATAGATCAGCCTGCATCGACCTAGGCGCCGGAAATGATGATGGTAAATTCGGCCCTGTAGACCCTGCAAAGTCCTCCCTAAAATTGGGAGAGCTGTCTCACAGACTAGTCAAGCAACAGCCTGACATAGTAATCCTCATGGAATCATACCTTACAGATAATGTCCCAGACTCCACCATCACCATCACTGGGTATCTCCTGTCCCATCGGCAGGACAGACCCAACAGAGGTGGCGGCACAGTGGTATACAGTCAGGACAGAGTTGCCCTGGGAGTCCTCAACATCGACTCCGGAACTCATGTAGTCTCATGGCATCAGGACAAACGTGGGCAAGGAAACCTCCTGCTGATTACCATGTACCGTCCTCCCTCAGCTGATGAATCAGTGCTTCTCCATGGTTGAGGTTGGCAAGGGCACAGAATATACTCTGGTTGGTGGACTTCAATGTCCATCACTAAGAGTGGCTTGGTAACACCACTACTGACCAAGCTGGCTGTGTCCTAAATGACATAGCTGCTAGACTTGGTCTGTGCAGGTGGTGAGGGAACCAACGAGAGGGAAAAACATACTTGACCTCATCCTCACCAACCTGCCTGCCGCAGATGCATCTGTCCATGACACTATTGGTAGGAGTGGCCACCGCATAGTCGTTGTGGAGACAAAGTCCCATCTTCACATTGAGGATACCCCCCATCGTGTTGTGTGGCACTACCACTGTGCTAAATGGGATAGATTTGAAATAGATCTAGCAACTCAACACTGGCATCCATGAGGCACTGTGGGCCATCAGCAGCAGCAGAATTGTAACCTCATGGTCCGGCATATCCCCCACCATCAACCCTGGTTCAATGATGAGTGCAGGAGGGCATGCCAAGAGCAGCACAGGCATACCTAAAAAAAAAAGAGGTGCCAACCTGTGAAGCTATATCACAGGACTACTTGTGTGCCAAACAGTATAAACAGCAATACACAGAGCTAAGCGATCCTACAACCAACGGATCATTCTAAACTCTGCAGTCCTGCCACATCCAGTCATGAATGGTAGTGGACAATTAAACAACTCACTGGAGAAGGAGGATCCAGAAATATTCTCATCCTCAATGGTGGAGCAGCCCAGCAAATCAGTGCAAAAAATGAGGCATTTGCTACTATCTTCAGCCAGAAGTGCTGAGTGGATGATCGATCTCGGGCTGCTCTGGAGGTCCCCAGCATCACAGATGTCAGTAGTTTTCTGCCAATTCAATTCACTCCACGTGATATCAAGAAACAGTTGAAGGCACTGGATGCTGCAAAGGCTATGGGCCCTGACAATATTCCAGCAATAGTACCGAAGACTTATGTTCCAGAACTTGCCGCACTCTTAGCCAAGCTGTTCTAGTACAGCTACAACACTGGCATCTTACCAGTGATGTGGAAACTTGCGCTGGTATGTCCTGTACACAGAAAGCAGGACAAATCCAACCAGGTCAATTACCGCCCCATCAGTCTACTCTCCATCATCAGAAAAGTAATGGAAGGGGTCATTAACAGTGCTATCAAGTGGCACGTGCTTAGCAGTAACCTGCTCACTGACACCCAATTTGGGTTCTGCCAGGGCCAGTCAGCTCCTGACCTCATTACAGCCTTTGTTCAAACATGAACAAAAGTGCTGAACTCCCGAGGCAAGGTGAGAGTGACTGCCCTTGACGTCAAGATAGTATTTGACAGAGTGTGACATCAAGGACCCCGAACAAAACTGAAGCCAATGGGAATCAGGAGGAAAACTCATACCTAGCACAAAAGAAGATGGTTGTAGTTATTAGAGGTCAGTCATCTCAGCTCCAGGACATCACTGCAGGAGCTCCTCAGGTTAGTGTCCTCGACCCAACCATCTTCAGTTGCTTCATCAATGACCTTCCTTCCATCATAAGGTCAGAAGTGGGGATGTTCGCTGATGATTGCACAATGTTCAGCATCATTCGTGACTCCTCAGATACTGAAGAAGTCCATGTCCAAATGCAACAAGACCTGGACAATATCCAGGCTTGGGCTGACAAGTAGCAAGTAACATTCATGCCACGCAAGTGTCAGGCAATGACCATCTCCGACAAAAGATTATCTAACCATTGCCTCTTGATGTTCAATGGCATCACCATCACTGAATCCCCCACTATCGACATCTTGGGGGTTACCGTTGACTAGAAACTGAACTGGACTAGCCATAAAAATACTATGGCTACAAGAGCAGGTCAGACGCTAGGAATCGTGTGACGAGTAACTCACCTCCTGACTCCTCAAAGCCTGTCCACCATCTATAAGCCACAAATCAGGAGTGTGATGGAATACTGTCCACTTGCCTGGATGAGTGCAGCTCCAACAACACTCAAGAAGCTTGACACCGTCCAGAACAAAGCAGCCCGCTTGAGTGGCACCATTTCCACAAACATTCACTCCCTCCACCACCAACACACAGAAGCAGCAGTGCGTCCATCTACAAGATACACTACCGGAATTCACCAAGGCTCCTTTGGCAACACCTCCAGACCCACGACCACTACCGCCTAGAAGGACAAGGGCAGCAGATAAATGGGAACACCACCTTCTGGAAGTTCCCCTTCAAGTCACTCACCATCCTGACTTGGAAATATATCGCTGTTCCTTCGCTGTTGCTGGGTCAAAATCCTGGTGTAGGTACATCCACATGGACTGCAGCGGCTCAAGAAGGCAGCTCACCACCACCTTCTCAAGGGCAACTATGGATGGGCAATAAATGCTGGCCCAGCCAGCAAAGCCCACATCCCATGAATGAATAAAAAACAACATTCTGGAACCAACCAGGTAACAGACTATTTTTGACATCGTAATGTGTAATGAAACAGGATTACGGTGTAAAGAATCCTCTAGATAAGAGTGCTCATAACATGACAGACTTTCACATTCAGTTTGAGGATGAGAGTTGTGAGTCTGAATCTAGTCTTAAGCTTAAATAAAGGCAATTACGAGGGTATGGAGGCAGAGTTTGCTAAAATGGAATAGGAAAATAGGTTAAAGTGTAAGGCAGTAGAGAAGAAATGGCAGAATTTAAGGAGATATTTTCTGATGTTCAACAAAGGTTTATTCTGTTGAGAAAGACTTGTCATGCCCATTAAAGGCATACCATATTCAGAACTTTTAAAATACAAACTTTTGGAATCTTTTGAATTGACTTTTTCTTTTAAAGTGGGGAATGTGCTCCAAGATGGAGTTCAGATGACTTGGTCTATGGATTCAAGGAACTCACTCACAGCCTGGCTATATCTTAAAAATAGACAAAACTTGTATTCCAGACCTAAAGCTGTTAATTACACATATCCTTAAAGACCATCAGAAGTTCCATTCCAGAATGGAATGTGTCCTTTTGAAAAGCAAGAAAGTAATTGTTTTAACCAGTCAAGGTGGGTATCTTAAATCAATGGGACAGTAATCCAGAAACAGGAAAGCAGGATATGGCTCATTAATCTAAGAGTATCACCAAATTTGGTAAAGAAAGCACAATTATAAGGAGTCACATGATGGAACAGCCATATTAGCCCTTTGAATCTTTAAATAACAATTTCTGTCTGCAGGAGAGACATAGCAAAGGTGCCTGCAAAAGATCTGAAGGCTGTGACATCGTACGTTCTCCAACCCTGTTCCATTCTGGGCACACCAAAACAGCATACTGACTCCCTGGTAGTGAGACCACAAGAAACTGACTTTGTGACTTACAAAAAGTCTGCAATTTTGAGAAAATCCTGCAAACAACTTTGGGGTATGACTTTGGCTATTGAACTCAACTAAACTGTAATTCAGGTGTGAAGGAGACCTTCCACCAAGCCTGCAATGTACTCCTTCCAAAACAAGACAATCACACGAATTATGAACTATTCCTTTTTTCATAACTTTTAAAAGTGCATTATTCTCTCCAGCTGTACTTTCCTTGATTGTGTTTGTGTGAGTGATTGCATGAATAGTTGGCATAGCATTAGATTTCATCCTTCTTTGCTTAAACACACGAAATGCTTGCTGCTGGTCTCTTATGAACATAGGACTTAGGAGAAGTAGGCCATTCAGCCCTTGAGACTTAAATCATCCACATACTCAGAAATTTAAAAAACCACATACACATCTTGCTGTCAGGAATTCACTGATTATAGACAGTTGGAAAGAGGACAAGGATTCCAGCATTTCTCTATTACCATGTCCTTAACCAACTCTACAAGAAGGATGGACCATTCATGGCTAACTAAGGAAGTTATGGATTATACCAAAATGAAAGAAAAGATGTAAAATGTTGCAAAGATTATTGGTAGGCCAGCTAGAAGATTGGGAATTTTTTTGGCAAAGGATGACTCAGCCAGTGAAAGATTCTACAAATATATAAAAAGGAAGAGAGTTGCTAAAGTCTGCGTTGGTCCCTTAGAGGGTGAGACTGGGGAATTAATAATGGAAAATAAGGAAATGATAGAGACTTTGAAGTGTCTTGTATCCACCTCCACAAGCATCCCAAGCATAGCATAAAAGCAGGGGAAAAAGGGAGGGAGGAATTTAAACGATCACGATCACTGGAGGAAAAGTACTCGGAAAATCAGGAAATATCTCCTTAAGTTCTACCACTGTTTCTCTATTGCCTTACCCTTTAACCTATTTCCCTATTTCATTTTAGCAAACTCTGTCTTCATACCCTCATAATTGCCATTATTTAAGTTTAAGACACAAGATTCAGACTCACAATTCTCATCCTCAAACTGAATGTGAAAGTATATCATGTTATGAGCACTCTTATCTAGAGCAGGAAACTATAGACCAGTTAGTCTAATGTCTGTCATTTGGAAAATGCTAGAATCTATTATTAAGGAGGTCATAGCAGGACATTTAGAAAATCTAAATAGGATTATGAAGAGTCAACATGGTTTTGTGAAAGGTAATCATGATTGACAAATTTATTCGAATTCTTTGAGGATGTAACAAGCAGCATAGATAAAGGAAAACCAGTAGAGTGGTGTATTTGGATTTCTAAAAGGCATTCAATTAAGATAAAAGGTTACTGCACAAGAAAAGGGCTCATGATGTTGGGGATGATATATTAGCATGAATAGAGGATTAGTTAACTAACAGGAAACAGAGAGTCAGGATAAATGGATGATTTTCGACTTGGCACACTGTAACTAGCAGAGTGCTGGGGCCTCAACTATTAACAATTTATATTAATGACTTGGATGAAGAGACTGACTGTATTGTAGGCAAATTTGCTGATTATACAAAGATAAGTTGGAAAGCAAGTTGTGAGGAAGATACAAAGAGTCTGCCAAGGGCTATAGATAGGTTAAATGAGTGGGCAAAAAAATGGTAAATGGAGTATAATGTAGGAAAATGTGAGGTTTTACACAATGGCAGGAAGAATAGAAAAGCAGAGTGTTATTTAAATGGAGAGAGACTACAGGATGCTATAGCACAGAAGGTTTACAGGAATGGTTCCAGGGATGAGAAACTTCAGCTATGAGGATAGATTGGATAGGGTTGGGACTGTTCTGCTTGGAGAGAAGAAGGCTAAGAGGAGATTTGACAGAGATGCTCAAAATCATGAGGGGGCTGGACAGAGTGGATAGGCAGAAACTGTTCCTGCTTGTAAAAGGATCAAGAATGAGAGAGCACAGACTTAAAGTGATTTGCAAAAGAAGCAAATGTGACATGAGAAAAAATTGGTTCGTGTCTGGAATGCACTGCCTACAAGTGTGGTGGAGGCAGGTTCAATCGAGGCATTCAAGGTTATTTGAACAGAAACAATGTGCAGGGGTACGGGGTAAAGGCAGGGCAATGGCACTAGGTCATAATGCTCATTTGGAGAGCCACTGCAGACACAATGGGCCAAATGGTCTCCTTCTGTGCCGTTAAAATTCTGTGATTCTGTGATCTCAGTGTCCTTTTATATGAAAGAGTTAGCCTGCAGGTACAGCAAGTAATTAGGAAAGCAAATGGAAAGTTGGCCTTTATTGCAAGGATGTGGAATATAAAAGCTGAGAAGTCTTCCCACAAATGTACAGCCTATTGGGGAGGCCTTACCTAAAGTACTATGTTCAGTTTTGGTCTCCTTATTTTTGGAGGGATTTACTTGCATTGGAAGCAGTTCAGGGAAGGTTTCCTAGGCTGGGATGAAGGGGTTGTCTTATGAGGAAAGGTTGAGTATCTTGTGCTTATACTAATTGGAATTTAGAAGAATGAGAGGTGATTTTTATTGAAACATAAAAGATTCTGAGGGGGCTTGACAGGGTAGATGCTGTGAGGATGTTTCCCCTTCTGGGGGTATGTAGAACTAGGAGGTGCAGTTTGTAAATAAGGAGTCTCCCATTTAAGATTGGGATGAGGAGGAATTTCTTCTCTCAGATGGTCATTAGCCTTTGGAATACTCTTCTACAGAGAGCAGTGGAGGCTGGATAATTGAATATATTCAAGGCTGAGTTGCACAAATTTTTGATTTACAAGGAAGTCAAGGGCTATTGGGGATGGATGTGAAAGTGGAGTTAAGGCCACAATCAGATTAGCCATGATCTCATCGAATGACAGGGTAGTCAAGATGGGCCGAATGGCCTAATCCTGCTCCTTTTTCTTATGACCTTATTATGATCTGTGCTGACTATGGGCAGATAGTTAGTCTGCCAGTCTCACAGGGAAGTATTAGGAAAGTCAGGTTTTATAAATGATTATACTTTAAACTGTCTATTTAATTCCAAGCTAAAATGGAGTTGGGGGTCTCAAGGGTTGCTAATTAGCAATTCTACCTGTATACAAGGTCTGTTTGATTCATATTGCCATGGAGATGAACTCTGGGAAGGGAGAAGTACATATGAGGCCATTGTAGGATTCTTAACTGTTTTCTTAAGAAATCACTGAACCTAACAGACAGATCAGTCTGCAAGAATCTGAGAGAGATCAAGGCAGCTAGTCCCCATTGTTCACTATGCAGAATAGAGCTGGGAGCTCCCGCTAAGATTGGAGAGACCAAATTTGTGGGGATTTAAACAAGGCCTTTGGCTAGAGGGAGGAATCTCCAGCCTAACCCTCACCATGAAAGCTATTTCAAGGATTTGAAGTTATCCAGCACAAAAAGGAAAAAGGAATAAATCCATCGGGAGTGAGAATAGCTTTGGACCAATTCCTGGAGAATGATGTATGCACTAAAGGGACAGAGTAAAGTATAAGCATGGAAGGGGATTCTTGGTCATTTAAAAAATTAAATGGGATTATTTTCCTGTATTTTGGAGTATAAGTTGCCTACTGAATAGTGCTTAGACTATTGATGTTGCTTTTAGTTTGTTTATTACAGTAAAAGTCTTTAAAATTTAAATCTTGTCATATAATCCTTCTAGTCAGTCACTGGAAATTCAAGTCTCTAAAGGGATCATAACACTGGGTTGGTGTCAGCTTTCAGCAGTGTGACTTCAGAAAATTGTGCCACATTTCAGTAATCAGTAACTTAGAAAGATATCAGAGGAGCCCAGTAAACTCTATCAAACCAGCTTCTTCCAAAGAAGTGTGTTATCATACCACATGAAAAATGATTGTCAACCATCTCAGCTTCTGTCAGCCTTTCCTTTCTTTTTATGAAGTAATAATTCTGATTAATTTACTAAATTTGAATTATTTTACCAGCTATCTATCTGTGAATGGCTTCTAGTTCTTGACACGTTTTGATTCCAATAGGGAAGATATGTCAAAATTTCTCTCGTTTGTTAACTCTGTCATTGTTCTATTGTTTTAAATTGAGAAACTGAGGTGACCAATAACACTGAATGTAAATTGTGGCTGAAAGGAATTGGAGATAGGATGAGATAAATGGAGGTGGTTACGAGATGCCCTCAAGGTCGGGAGGAGGAAGGGCAAACTTAGACAGATAAAGAGTGTCACAATCTTAAAGTCCTAGGAAACAATGAGCTAGGGTAGAAGAAGATACATTGAATTTTGGTTTCAACAAACGGAGAATGTAGAGGAGAAACAGTGTGCAAGATGGCAGATTGGTAGCAGATAAAGAAAAAAGAGATGCAATGTGGTAGTATTGATAAAAAAAAGAGATAAGAAAGGTTGTCGATCCACTCATCCCCTTACTTCCTGAGGAGGGGCATTGAAGGCTGGAGTTAAGTGAAGGAATGCCTCTCCGATTAAAGCTTCTTCATCTTTCCTGGGAGAGACTGAAGAAAAGTACCACAACAGCTTCCCAGAGACAGAGGTGATATTTGATTCATGGGCAGATGTGGGCTTCATAAAAAGGCAGGAACTGTTGAAGACATATTTTAAATAAAATTGGGCATCACACTTCACGGAGGCAGCTTTACAATTCTTTGAATTAACTTGGTAATGATATAAGGGCCACGCAATTAGATCTACAAAGCAATTTAAACAACTGGCCAAGTTCGCATCTCAGAAATTCTAAAGGTTATAATCACAGAAAATTTGATCATCCCCTATGATACTGTCCAGTATTAACTCCACTAGATATTTTTAACATCTTTCCGAGGGCATCTTATTTGCATGGAACTGATGGGAACATTATTTGGTATCCACCTGACCCATGTGGCCGGACTCCTCAGCCAGCACCCCACCCCCTCTAATCCTGTCCCTTATAATTACATAAGAACATAAGTAATAGGAACAGGAGTAGACCATGTGGCCCCTCAAGCCTGCTCCGCCACTCAATAAGATCACTGCTGATCTTCTTGTATTTCGATTTCCACATTCCCATCTACCCCCCGATAACCTTTGATTCCCTTGACTAACAAGAATCTATCTACTTCTGCCTTAAAAGTATTCAATGACTCCATCTCCACCACCTTCTGAGGCAGAGAGATCGAAAGTCACACAACCCTCTGAGAGAAAAAAATTCTCCTCATCTCTGTCCTAAAAGGGCGACCCCTAATTTTAAAACAGTGCCCCCTAGTTCTGGGCTCACCCACAAGAGGTAACTTCCTTTCGACGTCCACCTTGTCAAGGCCGTTCAGGATCTTGTATACTTCAATCAAATCACCCCTCACTCTTCTAAACTCCAGTGGAAACAAGCCCAGTCTGTCCAACCTTTCCTCATAAGATAATCCACTCATTCCAGTAACAATCTAGTAAATCTCCTCTGAACTGCCACCAATGAATTTATATCCTTCATTAAATAAGGAGACCAAAGCTGCACACAATATTCAAGATAAGGTCTCACCAATGCCCTGTATAACTGAAGCATAGCATCCTTACTTTTATATTCAATCCCTTTCTTAATAAAGGATAGTATTCCATTAGCCTTTTTAATCACTTGCTGTACCTGCATACTAACTTATTGTGACTCATGTACTAGAACACCTAGATCCCTCTGCACTTCAGAATTATGCAGCAATTCTTCCTATCCCTGGGGTCCAAGGGTCCCTCACATAAGCCCTTGTGGAATTTGCCTCACCTTATTGGCCATACCAGCTTCTCACCGTTGAGCCCAAATAAGGCTCATCACATGCCTCATAAAGGCAAATGGAAAATCCCACCCAAAAATGACAGCTGACATCCCTTTCTTATCCAATGGGATTCCATGTGCCTCCCACCAGAGTTACAGCAGGAGACTGGCGGAAAGCCTGATGAATTTTATGATCCATTACATAGCAGCAGATTTACAAGAAATATTGAAAACCTGGAATAAAAACATAAAATGCTAGAAATCAGTGCCTATAATGAAAGAAAAGGATTAGAACCTTGAGTAAAATTCATCACCAGAAACATACTTAACTGCTTTCTTTAAAGAAAATGGCTGTTTGTATATATAAGGAGCAGAACAGTTGATTTTGAATAGATAATGATGACATTTCAGTAACAGACAACAGTTTTTGATTAGTTTAATTTAATTGGGAGCTTTTTCCGGGCTTTATCATAATTTGATGTACCTGATCGCAATTTCAGAGTAATTTTCTGCGGTCGAATTTGTGTGAGGTCTTCCAGATTTATCTTCTTCCCGCTTGCAAAGTCAGTCAGATTCCTATCGCTTTCTACTCTCAAGGAACCTTTGGGATTTTCAATATCTTCCATTCCACATCCTCTCTTTTTTAAAGATTTTATATTATCACAGCGTGTCCATGTTAATTCTCCCTTCCTCAAGAATTCCTATAAAAAAGGACAAACTTGTAAGTTCATGTGCTTCAACAGCAGTAAAGCTCATAGGGAATTTCTTTCAGAAACATAGAATTTTATAGCACAGAAGGAGGCCATTCTGCCCATCCTGTTTGTGCCAGTTTTTAATGACAGCAATCCAAAACTAATCGCATGATAAATCTCTCTCCCTATAGCCATGCACCTTCCTCTGACTCAATCATTTATGTAATTTTCCTTGAAAAGACACTCTCTGCTGTAACTAGTTCCTAAAGCAGAGCGGAGAATTCCATGGCCTCAGTGGGGCAATTTTTTGATCACCTCCCTGGTCCAACAACCAGCTCCTGGCTGAGATGCAGGTAGGAGAAACATTTCCAAAGATACTAGGTGGGTAAGGCCTCTTGCTGACAGCCCTCCTGCTTCTCCCTCTGCTAGTAGCTCGTCTTTTCTCCTGTCCCTGCTGCACTCCCCCTGACACTGCAGTCCAACGGGAACTGCGGCAATAGTCCCCATGACTGGGAGCAAGTCGTGTACTTAGAGGTCTTTCAGTGGCAACTCAAGGCTTCCCTTTGTCCAGCAGCACTCGTTGCAGACCTTACCATTTTTCTGAACTCTTTCAACAACCCAATATTTCCACAAACTCTGCAGGACCCAGTCAATGAGGTTTCGCCAAAACGGCAAAGGCCGCTTGGCCTTTATGCCTGTCCACCGACCGAACAGTTGGACGAGCAGTGAAAAATTCCAATCAATTAGTTGATTAAAGGCCTTAATGGGTCGCTTGTCGGTGGGCGCCCGCTAACCGCAATATCACGCGAGTGCACGATGACATCAGGACTCTCACCTGACATCGTCACGCATCATTTTACACTCGAGCATGTCGAGCAAAAAATTACAGCCCAATAGTAATAAGTCCACCCAGACTTCAGAGATTTTTTTTAGAAAACTAAATTAAACATTTATTAACAAAAGAAAAGATTTTAAGCACATACATAGGTCTACAAATTACTACTATAATAACTCCTAGATCCCCTAATTAATCTAGATCCCAGTTATACTCCCGTTAAGGCAACGGTTAAAAAAAAGTAGATTTAAATGGATCCAGGCAAATCACCACAAGACCCAGGACAGTAGGATTCAAAGAGGCTTTTCCCAGCTTCGGTTTCTGTAGACAGCAGCTTAATGTGCAAACATTGTAGGCTTTTCAGACTTCTGGTAGATCTTACAATGCCTTCCCTGACACATAGACTCAATCCTTTATACATATTTCTCCCTTTAATGCAAATTCCATTGTCCTCATATGTTTCTGGAACTTTACCTTTCTCATAATTTATTTTCTTGGTGCTAACATTATTGGTAACCTTTGGGAAAAATAAACACACTGCTTGGCCGAACTTCTCTGGCTAGGTGTAACATTCTGCCATCTCTTTGAAATTCAAACTACCCTGATTTATCTAAAAATGCAAATTCTCATCACCACTTTCTAAAGCTTCACCCATGTTTACTAATTGAGCAGAAGTTTCCCTGAATTGCACTAAGTGCAGTAGCAGGCAGGTAAAATGGAATCCTACCCGCTGATGAAAATGGCAGGTTTTCATTCCGTATCATCCCGAAACCACCTCATTATTTATGCACTCCAGCAAAACACACCCTTTCGATGGCGAGCAGGCTCTCATATGCCCGCCCGCCTGCCATCACCCCGCTGTTGCATCACGCCAGCCACCATCTTTAAAAGGCAGTCACCAGCAAAGTGCTCATCGCTGCCAACTCACGACCGCTGCTCGGGAGACATGGCTAGCAAAGGAAAAAAGGCTGCAGCCCCCTGCATCAAGGACAGGTCCCTTGAGCGACTGCTGGATGCCATGGAGGCCCGCTGGGATATGCTCTACTGCCGCTCTGGCCACAGGATGGGCAGCAAAGTCACCAACCTGGCTTGGGAGGCGGTGGCAGTGGTGGTCAGCGCAAGTGCCCCACAGAGGAGGACAGCCACCCAGTGCCGCAAAAGGATGAATAACCTCCTCCATTCCACCAGGATAAGTCACTCTTTTCATCACTCTCAACTCACACACTCACGAACCCATCACACACCCACATGGCCCTCACTCACGGCCAGTGCAAGGGACATCACCATTCACTCTTTCACACACACTGTCATTGTCCTCATCCCATCCATGGGACCACTCACCACCCACACAGGCCAGGCATGCTTATTATCTGGCACAGCAAGCATCCTAATACACTTTCCCTATCTATATCCATGCAGGAAAAACTGGCACACAACAGGAGGGAAAGGCTGCAGACAGGTGGAGTGATGCCAGAGATCAAGGTCCTGAGAGAACTCGAAAACAGAGCCATCCAGCTGGTTTTCAATGACCGGGACTGGTCCTGTACTGACGGTGAGGTTGACGCTGCTCTACCAAGTGAGGATCCAGCAGTACAACATCCATCAGACAAACTTGCCATGATTGATGTCTCCTCTTTCACAGGCCACTGCTATGCACTAATTATCTCTCCTTGCTTTCACAGGCACATCTACCAAACAACTGACAGAGTCCACAACCCAGGGCTTCCAATCAAGCTCTGAAGAAACCTCTGAAGAGGAATCTGAAGGCACCCTCATTGATGTATCGTCACAGCGCTCACCCACACCCTCCACCAGTGCAGAGACATACACCTTGGTGGGACCTAGCTTTAGAGTAGCCCCGGGATCAGAATCTGATGAGCACATCGTACTGTCTGATCCACAGCAGGTGGAGGCAGGGACTTCCCAGGTCCCGGCACCCGGAGGACTGCTGGAGGCCAGAAATTGCTGAGCCCGAGTCAGGTGACAAGCCTCTGGGTTCAGTCATGTCACAGTTGTTGGATCTGCAAAGGCAAACTCAGAAGCATCAGGAAGGTATGTCCTCAGATTGCAAGGCACGATGGAGGAGTCCGTCCACCTTCAGGCTGAGGTGATAGCGCCGATTTTACAACACACCGAGGTCAATACTGGCAGGATGGCGGCCACCATGGAGACCTTGGTCCAGGATGTCACTCCTGTACTGCTGCACTGGCTTAACTCCATCGCAGATGCCATAGTTGGCCTCCAACAGTGTGTACACGAGAGGGGTGCTGGGAAGCTCGATCTCACACCAGCTACCCCTTCCGCTCATGGAGTCAGCCGGGGCCCTCGGACACCCATAGGGAGGAGGATCAGCAGGTGAACGCTCCGGGGCCATCCACTCAGGTGACTCTGGGAGTGACCAGCCCATCTGGATCCCCTCTTCCTGTGACCTCCACAGCTCCAGTTCCACAGCCCACGAAGGTGCCACTATCACACAGCAGGACCCCGAAAGCAGGCCGGGGTCCTCCAGGTTTCGGCCCTCTAGAGTATGCCTGCCAAAGCAATCACAGACAGAGCGTCACAGTCAGCAGGCTGTCTTCGTCTCTGCTGTGGATGTCCGGGGAGCACCAAGATGTAGTGGCAGGGTTAGGAAAGTTAGGTAAAAGTAGTTGCAGAGCCTGGCCACAGGTGTTTATCACTTGTACATACTGTTCACTATTGTCAATAAACTCTTAGGAATGCCTCCCTGCCTGTGGCTCCTTGTTCTGATGAGCAGTGTTCTTGTCACTCAGATTTGAGACCTTTCTGAACGAGATAAAAGGCAGGTGTCTCAGTCCAGGGCCTCTTCCCTGTGTTCTATGCAGCCTTCAGACCACAGTGATGGTCCAGCCTCACACTCCCTGGAAATATTATTGATGCCTGCACCTCAGCATTGCTGGTCATTGCTGCCAGAATGTAATGGGCAGGCACCACAGAGTTCTCGCATTTTGTCTGTGTGCTCTCAGCAGCTTTAAGGTGGGGCTGGCCCCCATAACACCAGCATCTGTAACCTGTGATGCTGTGCTCCAGCTCCTGAATGGCTGAGGTGCTGAAGGTGGACCCAGCATCAGATGCATCTAAAGTTTCATGGCTGTGTCTCTGAGATGGCCCTGATCATGGACCGTAAGCGAGCTGCCCTCGGCCAGATAGGAGTCAGAAATTTTCAGAGGTTATGTGAAGATCTATAGAGTGTCCTCGCTCCATGTTGTCATCATCCTCCTGCGATCGAGCAACTGTTAGGGCCTCCACTGCATCTCCATGACAGGAGCATTCTCACAGAGGGTATTGGCGCCGCCATAAGCCAGACTGGATTCAAACTTTCACAACTGCGATGTGAGGATCTATGGGGACACCTCACTACATATCGCCATCATCCTCCACAAATCTGGCAGCTATGAGGACCACCCAAGCATGCCTGCCTTGACTAGACAGTACGAGAGCCTCATCCCCATCATCATCACTACCAAGGACCCCCTCACCCTCATCCCCGTCAGCGTCCTCCTCATCGGAGGAGACATGCAGCTCCTCAATCTCCTCCTCAGCCAGCTCCTCACCCCGTTGCAGGTTGTAAAGGCACAGCAGACAATGATGACACCCTTTGCGGACTGTATTGCAGGGCTCCATCAGACCGGTCCAGGCACAGGAACCGCATCTTCAGCATCCTGATGGTCTGCTCCACCAAGTTGTGTGTTACTGCATGATTCTCATTATAGCATCGCTCTGCTGCAGTCTGAAGCCGCCGCATGGGTGTCATCAACTACGGCCTCTGCAGGTAGCCCTTGTCCCCAAGGAGCCAAACCGTAGCCTCTGTCAACCCTGGAACACTGCAGGAATCTGGCCAACAGGCATACAACTAGGTCACCAGGATCCATGATCCTTACGTGGCCCTCCTGCAGCATGAAAGAGAGAAAGACGTGGTTATCATGGCTGTACTTAGCACCTTTCCGGTCCCTGTGTGACCGCCCCTTAATGCTTCCTGGGGAGTGGTGGTCACCACTCAGATAGCCAGAGATGAGTGCGTTGCATGGCTGCCCTGTCAACATGGCCAGCATTGGCGAGGCGATTGTACAACATATTCAGTCCAACAGCTCCGCTGTCCAATAAAGTGGTGGCAAACTTGAAGTCTGTGCTAGGGGAGTGGCTGGCGGGGTGGTGGGAGGGGTAAGGTATGGAGTGCTTGGTGGCCCTTTGGTGCCTCCGCGTTACTTACATGGGTGGGCAGGCTAGGAGCCCGACCCCAATCATATCACTGTGGCTGTGCCTGATCTGTCTCAGTTGCAGAGGCATGGTCAGTTTATACAGGTGTCCCTAAAGCGTGGCCACTTCCCTCACTTACCCTCCCCCCCATCTCGATTGCCTGATCGTAGGATGCAGTGCCAGGGCAGCACCTAATCCCCCTGCCCACCACTAACAATGGTCACTTCCGAGGCTGGCCAGCACTTGCCCCTAGACACATCCCTCCCTCAGCAATCACCTCTAAGGCTGGCCCATCACTTGTCCTGGGACACCACCCCCCACCTCAGCAGTCACCTCCGGCACCAGGCATCAGTTGCCGTTGCCCCCCTGAGGCCTGTAAACAATAGGCGAGCCACAATGAATGCTGCTCCTCACTCACCTCAGTTCCCCCAAAGTGAAGGCTGCCAAGTGCACGTCACCTCTGTGCTGTTGTGAAATGTGTCAGCATGCTTTCCCGCTGACGTGGATGGACAGTACGGTGGGGTTCCAAGAGCCTGGCAGGATGGCCTTTTAATTATATGCTGATGTATTACAGTTAGCTCCCCGCTGACCAATGATGGGAAATGTGGCCCTCTGTCAGCGGGCTGAGCAGACGATCGCGACCTGCCTTCATGCTGTCGTGAAGCAGGTTGCACCATGTTTTCTGCACAGCCGCCTATCACGTCCACTGCTAGCGGGCTCAGAAAGTTCCATCTCCAGTTTCTTTTGATGAGTCAAGTTCTCCAGACCAGCAGTCTCCAACTCAATTAAATCCCACACACACACACGCACAGAAACTAACCTACTTTTGCGATAAATCACAATAATATTACTAGAATTATTACACTTTCGTGACAATATATATTATTTGTAATAAGGGCACAAGGATCACAATGCATGGTTAACACACACCCATTGATTGCAATGCAGGCAGCATGCCAACTTGGTTGTGCTTAGATATTTGAATGACCTCTGCGTCCAGCCAGCACTAACCATTGCCGTTCATTGGCTGGACACATCAGCAGTGGGTGAATCACCAGCATCGCTTAAAGCTGGCTTCTTAAAAGGGAGGTGCGCTGTGGCTGGAGCAGGTACTGGGAGTTGTCCTGCCAAAGAATCTGACCTGGGAAAGAGTTAGGAATGGCACAATAGGGGTGAGAGCATGCTCCAAGGTTTTCAGGTGCTGCAGTGGAGCCCTTGATGGAAGAAGTAACAAGATGTCCTATATCCATACAGCAGCAGGAGCAGCAGGCACATGGTCAAGAAGCAATGGGAACAGATAGCCATGGAGGTCAATGCCAGCAGCCAAGCCCCAAGGACCTTGGATACCAGGAGGGAAGGAGTTCAATGAGCTTACAACAGTGGTCAAGGTCAGTGAATGCATCTTCAAATGTTATATCCTGCCAACTGCACCATTAGCCTCAGCCATTGCTCAAATCACCACAACCCAATCACCCACCTGTCAACAATTTCTATCAGTCAGACCCCATTCATTTGCTTCACCTTACCCTCACACACTTAGCACAGTTTAAAGCCTTACACGTATAGCACACACTACCAGCTATTCAATCATAAGCAGATTGCCACACGAACTGACCCACTTCCCTATCTCTTGCAGTACAAGATGGCACACAACTGGAGACAGCAGGAGCTAACCAGACAGGGGAACAAGTGTGCCTGGTTTTCTTGGCCCCCATGATGAGGCAGTGCTGACCATTATTGGAATGGCAATTGCCGAAGCTGTGGTCAGCATCGGGGCTGGAACCAGTGAAGATGATGTTATCCAATACCTATTCCTCCCTCTCAATTCCACTTCCCCCTCATCCCACATTCTCTTCTGATTTACAAGCTGCAGATGGTATCAGGATGCAGCTCTTACTTTCTTCCCCTCCCCTTTTACCTTACTCTTGTCCTTTTCCCTTTCAGGTACCCAGAAGCTGCAGTTTGGCCAGGCAGTGCAGGAACACCAGGTAGTCATGATGAAAAAACACCAAACTTGATTTCACCCAAGTTTGATAAGTTGACTTTTGTGAGCAATATGACATGATTTTCTTTATAAATTTGGTCCAGAGATGCTGGCCCCCTAATTGAACCTGAAGCATCACGAACACCCCCCACCCCTCCCAACATCCTTAATAAGGCAGCAAACATAGAGACGGCCAATGAGGAGATTGTCTCCTGGAGGATTGTGCTGCCGGTCTCACTGTCACAAGAGTGGACTCATGACTTCTTCACTTAGCCCAACTTAAGCCAGCTCCACCACACTTCCACTATCAGAGCAGGCCAGTAATTTCATAGCCACTGTGCGTTTCCTACCTCAGCTTATTTGACCTTAAAGGAAGCTCCTAGCTGATCACAGTAACAACTGACCTTACAGACAGCAATCACTGATCTCACTCGTCCTGTTTAAAATGAGTTTGAATTAAATTGCTGAAAAATGTGCAAGTGCTAACTTTCTGAGCAGCTGTTACTAACTAACTGGAGTCCCTTAGGTACAATGGGACATGTTCAGGCTACAAGCAACAAGGTTGTGTATTAAAGCAAGAAAAAAAGAGTTTGCAGAACGTGACAACGCATTGCCTGCATCAAACAGTGACAATGAAGGTGAATTGTCTCATCCCAGACCAATTAAGCCAGGATCGCCCCAGCTAATTTTGAGAACATCAAGAGGTGTTCAGGAGTGATTTTCTCCTGATAGTAAAAGTGCTGGAGACTCCTAGGTGGCCAAGGTGGTCATGAAGTCTTGAGCTGAAACACCAGTTTAGCCCACCTTTAGTGAAAGACACCATCTTGATAAAGGAGTTGAAGCGAGTGCTAGGAGTATCTGCCCGGAGGGTTATTAAGACTCAGCCTATGGCTGACAATGAAATTGCCTGCTAAAAGAAACTGCATGATATTTTGGTGGCCAGAGCTGCAGTTAATGACCTTTCGTCATAGCGACCAGCTGAACAGGATTAAAGATGTCATTGCTGAGCATCTCGGGCATAACTTAAATCCAGAATCCAGTGGAAATTGAAACAGAAAATACTGGAAATACTCAGCAGGTCAGGCAGCATGTATGCAGAGCTGACATTTTGAGCAATGTTCTTTCTTTGAAACTGGAAAAGTTTGAGACTTAAGAGGTTTTTAAGCAAGTACAGAAGCAGGTCTAGGAGGGAGGGGAGGATAGATATGAAGGCGTATAATAGGATGGAAGACAGAAGAGATTAAAGGGCAAAAGGAATGATGGTGCAAGGTAAAAGTAATGTAACAAAAGATGAGTCTAAAGGAGATGTAAATAGCATCAGCAGAATCCTTACCAACAGCGTCGTTCTAGAAAATTGGGTGCAGTGGTTATGATCTCAATGACCATCTCCAACAAGAGAGAACCAAACCATCACCTTCAATGGCATTACCATTGCTGAATCCCCCACTATCAACATCCAGGGGTTACCATTGGCCAAACCCTGAACTGAACTAGCTATATAAATACTGTGGCTACAAGAGCAAATCAGAGGCTAGGAATCCTGCTGCGAGTAACTCACCTCCTGACACCCCAAAGCCTGTCCACAATTTACAAGGTACTAGTCAGAAGTGTGATGGAATGTTCTCCACTTGCTTAAATGAATGCAGCTCCAACAACACTAAAGAAGCTTGACATCATCCAGGACAAAGCAGCACTCTTGATTGCCACCCCATCCACAAACATTCACTCCTTCCACCACCAACACACAGCGGCAGCAGTGTGTACCATCCATAGGAGGCATTTCAAGAACTCACCGAGTCTCCTTAGACGGCACCTTCTAAGCCCACAACCACTACCATCTAGAAGGACAAGGGCAGCAGACACATTGGAACACTACCACCTGGAAGTTCCCCTCCAAACCATCCTGACTTGGTAATATATCACCTTCACTGTCGCTGGGTCAAAATCCTGGAACTCCCTCCTTAACAGCACTGTGGGTGCATCTACACCACATGGACTGCAGCAGTTCAAGAAGGCAGCATTCTCAAAGGCAATTAGGGATGGGCAATAAATGCTGGCCCAGCTAGTGAATCCCATATGAATGAATAAAAATAAGTTGTACCATTGGACAGGGCAATAATCATGAAATTATTGGAGATTGTAACAAAGGCAATGTATGAATTGTGGGCGACTTTAGTCTTCATATATTCTGGGGCAATCAAATTGACCAGAGTGGTCTAGAAGATGAGTTTGTAGAATTTTTTTGTGACAGATTTTTGGAGCAACATGTTGTAGAATCGACTAGGGATAAAGCTATCTTACATCTGGTATTGTTTACTGAAGAAGGGTTAGTTGTGAATGTCATAGTTAAAAATCCACTGGGAAATAGTGATCATTATACCCTCAAATTCCATGCTAAGTTTGAAAGTGACATGCTCCAATCACAAACAAGAATATTAAGTTTAAACAAAGCCAATTACATAGGTGTGAGGGAAGGACTGGCTAAGGTTAATTGGGTAAATAGACTAAAAGATACGGAAGTAAATGAACAGTGGGAATAATTTAAGGAAACAATTCAAAATCTTCAGCAAAAATACATTCCATTGAAAAATAAAACCCCAGTAAGAAAAAGCCATCCATGACTCACTTAGGAAGTAAAGGTTTTAGATTTTTAAAATTAGAAATTAAGGTTTCTAGGTTAAAAGAAGTAGCTTGCAATGTTGCAAAGTCTGAGGATTGGGAATGTTTTTGAAACCAGCAAACGACCACCAAAAAATTGATTAAAAGGGAAAATATAGAATATGAGAGTAAACTAGCCCCAAATATAAAAACAGATTGTAAGAGCTTATATAAGTATATAAAAAGGAAGAGAGCAGCTAAAGTAAAGTAAAAGTAAAGTTGGCCCCTTAGATGCAGAGGCAGGATAAATTATCATGGGGAATGAGGAAATAGCAAAAGCATTAAACAAACAGTTTTTGTGACTGTCTTCAAGTGGAAAACACATGTTCCACACCAGAAATAGACAGTAATTTAGGGGCCAAAAAGAGTGAGGAAATTAATATCAGCAGAGAAAAAGTATTGTTGAAACTTAAGGAACTAAAATCCAACAAATTGCCGGGACCTGATGGCCTACAGCCTAGGGTTCCAAAATAGATAGCTGCAGAGATAGTGGATGTGCTGGCTATGATTTTCCAAAATTCCTTAGATTCAAGAATAGTCCCATTAGATTGGAGTTGGCAAATGTTACACCACTTTTCAAGAAAAAAGTAGAGAGAAAACAGTGAACTATAGACCAATTTGCCTAACATCAGTTGTTGGGAGAATGCTGGAATCTATTATTAAGGAGGTCTTAACAATGCACTTAAAAAAGCACATAATGATTAGAACAAGTCAATATGGTTTTACTAAAGGTAATTCTGTTTAACAAATTTATTAGTTTTTTGAGGATGAAACAAGTAGGGTAGATAAAGGGGAACCAGTAGATGTAGTTCACCTGGATTTCCAAAAAGCATTTGATAAGGTGCCACACAAAAGGTTAAAATGCAAGGTAAGGGCTATTATTTTATAATTAGCATGGATAGAGGATTAGTTAACGGACAGGGAACAGAGTATGAGCATAAATCGGGCCTTTTCAAGCTGACAGGCAGTGAATTGTGGAGTGCCGCAAGGACCAGTGTTGGGGCCTCAGCTACTTAAAATCTATATTAATGACTTTGATGAAGAGGAAGAGAGTAATGTATCAAAGTTTGCTAATGATACCAAGTTGGGTGGAAAAGTAAGTGTGGGGCGTGCACAGGGAGGCTGCAAAGAGTTATAGACAGGTTAAGTGAGTGGGCAACAAGATGGCAGATGGAGTATAATATAAGGAAGTGTGAAGTTATTCACTTTGTTCGTAAGAATGGGAAAGCAGCATATGTTTTAAAAGGTGTGAAACTTGTAAGCGTTGATGTCCAAAGAGACTTGGGTGTGCTTGTACAAGGAATGCAGAAAGTTAGCATGTAGGTGCAGCAAGCAGTTAGAAAGGCAAGTGGCACTTTGGCTTTTATTGCAAGGGGATTGGAGTTCAAGAATACAGAAGTGTTGTTGCGATTGTACAGGGTTTTGGTGAGACCACATCTAGAATACTGTGTGCAGTTTTGGTCTCCACATTTAGGAAAGGATATACTTTCGTTGGAGGCGGAACGGCGAAGGTTCACTAAATTGGTCCCTGGAATGAGGGTGTTGTACTATGATGAGAGGCCAAGTAGATTGGGTTCACATTCTCTGGAGTTTTGAAGAATGAGAGGCGATCTCATTGAAACCTTCAAAATTCTGAAGGGGCTGGGTAGAGTAGATGCTGGGAGATTGTTTCCATTGCTGGAGCAATCTAAAACACAGGGGCATAGTCTCAGGATAGGGGGCCAATAATTTAGGACTGAGTTGAGGAGAAATTACTTCACTCAAAGGGTTGTGAATATTTGGTATTCTCCACCCAGAGGATTGTGGATACTCTGTCATTAAATAAATTTAAGACTAGGATAGACAGATTTTTGGTCTCTCAGTGAATTAAGAGATATGTGGAGCATGCGGAAAATGGAGCTGAAGTCCAAGATCAGCCATGATCATATTAAAAGCGGAGCAGGCTCAATGGGTCATATGGTCCACTCATGCTCCTATTTCTTGTGTTCTTCTGGATGATAGCCTTTCCCAAGATCCAGCAACCTAGAAGTCGAGGAAGGAAAGAGAAATTTGGAGATGGCCCAGGTGAAGGCAAGGGAAGAGTGGAAATTGGAAGCAAAGTTGATTAAATTTTCCAGTTCAGGGCGAAATGACACCAATACAATCATTAAGATACTGGAGAAACAGGTGTGGGAGGGGACTTGAGAAGGACTGATAAAAGAATGTTGCACATAGCCCCTGAAAAGGCAGTCATATATCTAGGACCCACATGGGTTGCCATAGCACCACCTTTTATTTGAAGAAAGTGAATGGAGTCAAAGGAGAAGTTGTTCAATGTGAGGACAAGTTCAGCCAGGTGGATGTTGGTGGATGTGGATGGGGACTGTCAGGGCCTCTGTTCAGGGGTGAAGTGGAGAGTCCTCAGACTGTCCTGGTGAGGGTGGAGGTGTTGATGGATGACCAGACACAGATTGAGTGATCACTTTGTGTAACACCTCCGTTCAGTCCACAAGCACAACCTCAAGCTTCCAGTTGTCTGCCATTTTAAATCTCTGCCCCACTCCCACTCTGCCCTCTCCATCCTCGGTCTCCTACAATGTTCCAGTGAAGCTCAATGTAAGTTCGAGGAACCATACCTCATCTTTCAGTTAGGCACTTTGCTACTTTCCAGACTTAACATTGAGTTCAACAAATTCACGTCATAACCACTGCCCAAAATTTTTCGGACAGCAGCTGTTAGTAACGATTCTGCTATTGCCATTTACATCTCCTGTGGACTCATCTTATATTTCTACCGTCCCTTTTTTTTCCTTTTTGTCATTTAATCACTTGTCTTCCCCCTCCTCACAGACCTTCCCTTTTGTTCTTTCCTCCCTATCGCAGCATCTCTCTTATTTAAAACTTGCTACATCTCTAACATTTTCCAGTTCTGATCATTGACTTGAAACAAAGCTGTTGCTGTCTCCACAGATGATGCCTAATCTGCTGAGTATTTCTAGCATTTTCTGTTTTTAGTTCAGCCTTTATTGTTCTCTTGCTGTTGAAGATCAACTAAAGACAATGTGTTTGAAGAGGGCTTTTGAGACACACTTGGAGAGTTTCTTGGTCATTTTGTGAAGACATCACCAACCCTCAATCAACATGGTTGATTCCCCGAGAACTTCACCTAAAAAGAGCGCATACCCTGCTACTCTACATTATTGTTGGAATTACCAGGATAAAGAGTGTGCTTCATCATGGGAATCTTGCTAGCGGTCTCTCTTGGGCTGGAAAGGAATGGGAAGAGGACATGAGACCAGGCAGAGCAACATCAGCAGCTGCAAGAGAGAGGGACGGGGTGCGGTGCGGTGGGGTGAGCTGCTTCCCCACTGCAGGTACAGGACATCCCTCCTCCTCTGGACCTCCTGCAATACCACCTCCATGCCACATCTGAGAGGATATGTGCATTTGCACTCGATCCCTGAGCCATCATGAAACGTTCTCTTGTGTGGCAGCTGGTATTCTCCACAATTTCAGTGGAAGCAGATTCATGGAGGCTACACATACTCCAGGAAAATTGCTTCTAATCAGCACTTGAGTACGAAACATGCAGTAATCACTTTAGCACCTCCAGGCACATTTAACGCATGGTTGTCAATGAACCGCAATATTGCATACTAAAACTAGATCCAAGCCTTCCAGGGCAAGATTAACATAGAAGTCCATGGTTGCAAACACCCTTTTAGGGCATGGTACCTGAAGAGAGAGAGAGAGGCCTTATTAGCATAGCACCTATTTAGTGCCTGTTTTCACCCCTTTCTCCAAAATAACCTCCACTTTCTCTAATACCATATTAGAAGGGATAGAAGTGGGTGGCAGGTTTTACTGACAGAGCTAATGGTAAATCGCCTATCATTGGGGACTTGGAGAGATTAGGACAAAATGCTATAGTGGAATGTCAGCCAGCTATGCCTGGATAGGAAGCCGGACCTAACGAAGGGGAACTCGGTCATCTCAAGTATGGAGTTGGTCAGATTTGAAATGCTGGGCGGAATCGTCCATGCCCGTTGGCGTTGGGCGTGTTCAGTGGTGAGAAGGCCAAAAATTGGTTTCACCACATCGTAAAACCAGTTTGCAATCGTCCGCTCCGCCCACTGATGGCAGGCTGTGCTTCCAACTGTCGGACTTCAGGAATCTCATTGTAATACACCTGCATATCATTATAAGCCGAGGACGCCGGAATCGTAACCTTCCCCCCACCCCTCACCCCCATCCCAGTTGGATCATCCGCCGATGCCAGTGTGTTTCACAACAGCATATAAAAGGTGTGCACTTGGTGGGCTGCACTTTGATGGGAACTTGGAAGTGAGTACACAGCAACATTACGGAGGTTGAAGAGCATGGTGAGGGGGAGGGCTGCCCTGGGGTAGAAGGTAGCTCACAAGCACATGTGGGGTTGGGGGTGGGGGGTGGTGGGGTGGGGTGGTGCTGTGGACAAGGGAAGCAGCCACGCATTAGGGAAACCTTGTATAAAGTGACCATTCCTCCGCAGCTGAGACAGTTCAGCCACTGCTACATTGATAATTTGGAGTCAGGCCTGTAGCTTCTCTGCCCACTCAAGCAACGCAGAGGCAACAAAGTGCCACCAAGCGCTCCAGAGCTTTTCACTCCTCGGGCACAGACTGCAAAGTAAATAAGCATTTTAGTGGACTGCAGAACAGTTGGACGACTGGGCACATTGTACAATCTCCTTGCAAAAGCTGGCCGTGGAGCAGTCACTGGTGGAGGCGCTCACAGCCCATTGCAATGTCATCATCCCAGTTTGGACCAGTCCCCCCCATGGTTCAAGCTAACAGTGCAGCCTTGCAGCGCAGGTTTGGAGAATGTCTGCACCTGAGCTGAGAGCACAGCATGCAGTCCAGTGGGAAAAGCTGCTGCCAATTGGTCAGGTGCAGTGGGGTGGAGGTGGGTGGGGTCTCGGTCAGCCACGCAGTGCACAAATCCCTGGCCAGCCAAGCAGTGGCCAACACTCTCCGGGATGCCTTAAGGGGCCTTTAGGGTTGACCAGAACAGGTTCTTAATACATCCATGCTAACCCATATGTCTCTCTCTTTCATCCTGCAGGAGGAGTCCATCAGGACCATGGAGCCTGGTGAACTAGCTGTATGCCTCGTTTCTTACAGAGAACGAAGACGATAGAGAAGAGAGCGACTGAGGCACCTGGCTCCACGGGGTGGGGAGCAGCATCCTCTGGAAGAAGGGGAGGCTGGGTCTCCTGCACACACCACCAAAGAGCCACAGTGAACCATCACTGGTTGCCGCCTAGCTAGACCCAGGGTCAATAGATGCTGCCTTTCATTCCTGCATATGACCGAGAACCAGTGTCGTTGAAGACTGCGCATATCTAGGGAATTGGTTTGTTACATCTGCCAACTACTGCAGGATTTGGTGCCACAGGGATATGGAAGGCATCCACTGCCAGTGGCTGTGAAAGTGACCATGGTGCTCAATTTCTATGCCAGTGGATTCTTTCAGGGCTCCACAAGTGACCTCTGTGGGATCTCACAAGCCTCCACCCACAAATGCATCCATAAGGCCACGGATGCCATCTTCGCGAGGGCACACAACTTTGAGCATTTTGCCCAGGACCAAGAGGGCCAGGACGCAAGAACGATTGGATTCGCCCAGATCTCGGGTTTCCCACAGGTTCAGGGTGCGATTGACTGCACTCACCTGGTGCTCACATCTCGGTTGCAACACGCGGTCAACCGTGTCAACTGCAAGGTCTTCCATTCATTGAATGTTCAGCTGGTGTATGACCACCACAAACACATCCTACAGGTCTACATATGGTTTCCAGGGTGTGTCCACAACTCCTACATTGTCAGTCGATCACAGATCCCTGACATCTTCCACAGCCACAGAAGCTGCAGGGATGGCTCCTCAGGGACATGGGCTACCCACAGAGGCCGTGGCTGATGACACTCGTGCTGCAGCCTCAGACTGCAGCAGAGCGATGGTGTAATGAGGCTCATGCTGCAACTCGCAACTTGGTGGAGCAAACCATCGGGATGCTGAAGATGAGGCTCCAGTGCCTGAACCAGTCTGATGGAGCTCTGCAATACAGTCTACAGAGGGTGTCACGCATCACTGTCGTCTGTAACGCCATTTACAACCTGATGCTGCAACGGGGCGAGAAGCTGGCTGAGGAGGAGATGGAGGAGCTAGAGGTCTCCTCCAATGAGGAGGAAGCCGATGGGAATGAGGGTGAGGAGGCCCTCAAAGGCATGATGACAATGATGAGGGCCTCGCACTGGCCAGTCAAGGCAGACGTGCTCGGGAGGTCCTCGTGGCTGCTAGATTTGTGGGGAATGAAGATGACATGCAGTGAGGAGACACCATAGATCCTCACATTGCCTCTATGAACATTTGACTCCAGTCTGGACATGGCAGTGCAAATATCCTCTGTGATATTGCTCCTTTTATGGAGACGCAGTGCAGGCCCCAATAGTTGTTAGAATCCAGGAGGATGACGATAACATGCTGTGAGGACACTCCATAGATCTTTACATTGCTTCTACGAATATCTGACACCTGTCTGGCCGAGGGCAGCTCGCTTGTGCTCTGTGATCAGGGTCATATCATAGAGGCGCAAACATGAAACTCATATCCTTTGATCGCCTTCAGCACCTGAGCCCTTCAGGAGCACAGCATCACTGGTCACAGATGCTGAAGAGGTGGGGGCTAGCCCCATCTTAAAGGTGCTGAGAGCACACAGAGAAAATGACGGTAATCTGTAATGGCCGCCCACAACATACTGGCAGCAATGACCAGCACTGCTGAGGTGCAGGCATCAGTAAGGTGTCCAGGGAGTGTGTGGCTGGACAATCACTTTGGTCTGAAGGCTGCACAAAGAAGAGGGAAGAGGCCCTGGACTGAGACACCTGCCTTTATCTTGTGCAGAAAATTTTCACATCTGATTGACACAAACACTTCTCATCAGAACAAGGAGCCATAGGCAGGGAGACATTGTTGGGAGTTTATTGAGAACAGTGAACAGTATGTACAAGTGACTAACACCCGTGCCCAGGCTGTGTAACTACATCTTCTTAGCCTTCCTAACCCTGCTGCTATGTCTTCGTGTTCCCTGGCCATCCACAGTGGAGGTGGAGGCAGCCTGCTGACTGCTACGCCCTGTCTGTGATGACCTTGATTGAGGTCCTCTGGAGGGCCTACTTTCAGTGTCCTGCTGTGTGGCAGTGGCACCCTCCTCAGCCTGTGGAGCTGGATTACAGGAATTGGGGATTCCGATGGGCTGGACACTCCCAGAGTCACTTGGGTGGATGGCCCCGGGGGGTGGTGCACCTGCATATCCTCCTCCCTATGGGTGCCCAAGGGCCCCTGGCTGACTCCTTGAGGAGAAGGGGTAGCTGGGGTGAGATCGAGCTGCCCTGCACCCCTCTCGCACACAAATTGTTGGAGGCCAACTACGGCATCAGCGATGGAGTTCAGCCCGCAAAGCAGTGCAGGAGCTATCTCCAAGGTCTCCATGGTGGCTGCCAATCTATCAGCTTTGACTGCGGTGCACTGGCATGCTGGCGCTATCACCTCAAACTGAAGGTGGACGGACTCCTCCATCGTGCCTTGCAATCTGAGGAGTGCAGCGGACATCCCTTCCTGATGTTCCCGAGCTTGCCTTTGTAGCTCCAGTAACTGTGACATGACCGAGTCCAGAGGCTTGTCATCTGACTCGGGCTCAGCAAATTTCTGGCCCCCAGCTGTCCTCCGAGTGCTGGATGCCTGGGAAGTCCTTGCTGCCGCCTACTGCAGATCAGACAGTGCGATGTGCTCACCAGATTGTGATCCCGATGCTACTGTAAAGTTAGGTCCCACCAAGGTGTGTGTCCCTGTGCTGGTGGAGGGTGTGGGTGAGCGCTGCGATGGGACTTCAAGGAGGATGCCTCCAGATTCCTCTTCAGAGGTTTCTTCGGGGCTTGACTGAGAGGCCCTGGGTCATGGACTCTTTTTCCAGATGTATCTGTGGAAGCAAGGAGAGAGAATTAGTACATGGCAGTGGCCTGTGAAACAGGACACATCACTCACAGCATAGTTGTCTGATGGGTGTTGCACTGCTGGATCCTTACTTGTTAGAGCAGCGTCAACTTCACCGTCAGTGCAGGACTGGTCCAGTTAGACGCCGATCAACTGAATGGCTCTGCTTTCAATGTCCATGAGGACCTTGATTTCAGGCATTTCTCCGCCAGTCTGCGATCTCTCCCACTAGCAGTGTGCCAGCTTATCCTGCATAAATAGAGTTGGAGACAATATAAACAGGACATCTGCCAGGCCGGATGATAAGTATGCCTGGCATGTGTGGGTGGTGAGTTTACCCGTGGACGGGATGAGGACAATGAAGGTGTGTGTGAGAGAGTGAATGGTGATGTCCCTTGAACCGGCAATGAGTGAGGGCCCTGTCGATGTGTGATAGGTTTGTGAGTGTAAGAGTTGAGAGTGATGAGAAGAGTGACTTACCCTGGCAGGACGGAGATCATTCATTCTCTTGGGGCACTGGGTGACTGTTGTCTTTTGAAAGGCATTGGCACTGACCACTACTGGCACTGCCTCGCAAGTCAGATTAGTGAGGTTGCTGCCCATCCTGCTGCCAGACCGGGGGTAGCGGACATCACGACGAGCCTCCACTGCGTCCAAAAGGCGCTCGAGAGATGCGTAATTGAACCTAGGGGCTGCAAGTCTTCTCGCCTTTCAGGGCCATGTTTTCTTTGCAGCAGTCGTGGGCTGGGAGCACTGAGAGGTGTGCACACGGCTGGACTTTAAATATGGTGCCCAGCATGCTGAAGCAGCGAGGTGAGGGCAAGGTGGGTGAATGAGAGCCCGCCTGCCATGGAAACTGTGTGTTTCCCAGAAATGCATAATTAATGCGGCAGGTTTGGGACAATACGGCATGAAAAGCTGCCATTACAGCTGGCGGGTAAAACGACCACCGCACTGAGCACAAATCTGGGAGGATTTTGCCCTCTGATTGGGAAGCATTAAGGAAGCCTGTTAATAGTTAGAATCTGGCCTTTTAAAAAGTATTGTCCTTATTCTTGAAGGCAGGGAGAGATAGGGCAGAATTTTCACCTCAGCGGGCAGGCGCATACCCAACCCCCTCAAACGTGGAATGACGCACGTTGCCATCAGGCGAACATCCCAACGTCAATGCGCAGTCGTGCAATAATTCGGTCAGCAGGTGCCCGCGGGAATCGGCAGCACACCTGCCACCAATTAAAAGGCCTGTTAAGGCCATTAAAATCTCAATCAACTTAAATTTTTCACCACCCATCCAATCTGACGGTTGACAGGCAGGCGAGAAGGCCAAGCGGCCTTTGCTTTTTTTTTGGAAACCTCATCCAATGGCAGGATGAGGTTTCCAATATCAAATAAAAATAAAATAAAATTTTTTAAAATTTAATTTATAATGTGTCCCTACTCATGTGACAGAGTCACATGAGGGAACATGTTTTATAACATCTTTAAAGTCTTTATTTGTAATTTTTAAAACTCTTCATCAAGCGCTCACTCGCGCGCTCTCGCGAAGTTCCCCGCTTGCCATCCTCCCCCGTCCGCACACTGCATTTCGCTGCCACTTGCATTTCACGCTGGGCGAGCCTTAATTGGCTGGCCAGGGTGAAATCACGGTCCAGCCCCAATCGCGAGTAGCAGTCGGCTTCCCGGCCGCTCCCCACCCCCCCCAACCCCCTGCTGAGCCCACCTGACAAGGGCAAAGTTCTGCCCATAGTGGCATAATGGTAAAGTTACTGGACTAATCCAGAGGCACAAGCAAATGCTCTGAGGACACAGGTCCAAATCCCACCACAGCAGCCCAGCCACAACATGACTGGCTCCTAACTGCCCTCTGAAATGGCCTAGCAAGCCACTCAATTCAAGGGCAATTAGGGTGGGCCACAAATGCTAGCCTTGTCAGTGACGCCCAAATTGCACGAAAGAATGAAGAAGGAAAAAATAATTCTAAAGTTAGTTGAATCAAGGTGAGATTACATGACATCATGAAAATCAGTCTTTCCATCCACTTGTCTGTAAATATGGCAGCTTTAATGGCTCTTATGTGGCTTTGTCTCACTAAAATGTTTCACTTTGTCTCTGGAAATAATGGAGAATTGTGTGCAAAATGCACAATATCGAATTCAGATCACAAGGGGGTCCTATTGTTGCAGCCCAGCTTATGACATTAGATATTGAGCATTAGAGGCACACTTTTGACTGAAGACTGTTTAGAGGAGTGAGAAGCACCTTTGTACCAGAGGGAATATCTTGTAACGGTACCAATGCTTTCTCAAACTTTGGCAGTCATGAAAAACCCACACAGTCTGATCAAAATACATGCAGCATGTACACTATACACATGGGTATACTGAGAATTCATTTTTAAAAATTATTTCCCTAGATGGACAAGCTGAGAAGAATTGTAACAGTAATTTTACATGCACCTTTATCGCAACCCAAAGTAGCCTTAGTTATCAGTGCCATTA